>NC_041048.1:19749752-20062480 GCF_900634775.1 Gouania willdenowi | reverse complement strand
TCTTCAATCACCTCAAACCAACTTGGTCATTACTCTCTGACCTCTGGCCTCAAAAGGTATTATCTACCTGAGATTTACCAGTAATTTCTCCTTTTTTTACCATTATCGGGAAACTCCAGAGATGTTTGGGAAAACTTTAGTAGATCAGCTTTCTAGCACTAAGTACAACTTCTGCTGGTCTTGATTAAGAAAACATTACATTCATAAATACATTGAGTGTGTGTCCTCTGTAAATGAACTAAAGTATGTGCTGCTTAGCGTAGGTCTTTATAGTCTTTATACTGATTCTTGTATATAAGGTTTTTGACACTTCACAACTGTCATCAAATATAAATGAAATACTTTCATCAGATCAGGTTACTTACTGTATTACCTTGAGAATTTTCAATTGCAGCCTGCAGGTATATAAGCTACAAAAGGAATCATCGCCTTTTAACATGTCATCAAAAAGTGGACAGGATGAAGTCATTATCTCCGGCGATGAGATAATATCTTCACCAGAATTTACTTATTTGTTTGTTTGACTGTTTGCAGGATTACATCATAAACACCTAATGGATTCTGACAATAGTTTAACCAAAGATTTAACTTACGCCATGGAAGATACCAATATATTTTGGAGGGGACCCTAAACAATATACTGATTCTGCATCTATTTGATAAACTAAAAAAATGCCCAATTCTCATCGTTCGCAGAATTTCATATCTCAGTTCGTAATTGACTGATCTAAGGACTCAGCTATGACTCGGCTTGATTCTATGTTGGGTTGGTTCCCCAATTACCCCACTGAGTTTCATCTGGATTGAATCTGAATTGTGCATTTCATCCCAATTTTTCTAAAAATCATACATATCGACCTAATGAAGATAGAAGATTCTTCCAAGCCTTTAAAGTGTGAATGATCATGGTACCATTATCAGGATCACTAATCTAGATGAATATCAGGCAAAGAGTCGCTTGGTGGAGGTTTGCGCTCTCTGAATGCTCTTGTTTGAAATAAAACGTCATTATACACAGTATATCCAGTACTATGAGCTGCCCTTTTAACCGACCAACCCTGCCAATTTCCAACAGCATATTTACATTTTACATAACAATATAAGTAAGATGTCTTACATATTAAAGTACATAATTGAGATGTACAAATTTAAGACCTGTTTCTTGTCTTTTCCACAAAAAGGAAGGATGAACAAATGTTTTCCTTTTGTAACAGTCTTAATGCTCTAATATTGCTATTATGACTATATGAGACAGCTAATAATATGCCCTGTTGATAAATGCCATCTAGTAGTTTAAATAGTGAACGGATTCCTCCCTCCTGAGATGATCAAACAGCCCCTCGTGCGGAGCATGGCGCATGCATGTGACTGAGACATTATCAACAAGCCCAGTCAGTCTCTACCAGCATGATTTACTCCCCCTCCATCAAAACAAACCCTTAAAAAGTTCATTTTTCACACCTGACAGGATTTCTGTCAATGCATGCTTCAATAGATGGCTATTGCTGCACAGTGATGATAATATACAATATCATGTGCATAGGGTTTTTAATCTGACTTTATTAAAATACTAGATTATAATAGATTAGGATGGCCCATACCTTGCTGATACAAGATTTGTTACTGTTACCTATGAGCATATTTCTGTTTCTTTCACCCTGCAGGCAGTCCCATCCTGTATCCTTGTATGCCTCATGTCATGTATATATGGTCCAAAGCACGGACAGGGCTGTGTTTGGATCGGATATATGTAAAAATCCGTGTCAGAGAGGGAAAGTGTCGCAGAGAAGTGTTAAACTTACCAGTTTGCTGATGGGGTTTCCCTTCACATGCTACTGCAGGTGTCGATGCGGTGCGCTCTGGACCCCGTTTCACTCCGGCGCTCTCCAGGACAGCCGACTGTCAGCCAAAAAACGTGACCAGAATAATTTGCCCTGGGTTTTTTTTTGTCATAAATATTATAGAGCGGGAGGGGGGGAAGCCCTCCACTGCTGCGGCAGAGGCTGCTGTCCGATCAGGGCAAAGGGAAAGGCGATGGCACAGCAGCGCTTTGGCGTCTCTCTGTTAATCCAACACTGAAGGCTGCACCTGTCTGCTCTGCTGTCACACGCACACGTACAGCATCCCGACCCACGCATGATCGTGCACTACATCAAACAGAGAGAGGGGGAGGATGGATGGATGGATGGATGGATGGATGGACCGCGGGACGGGAGGGAGTGGAGTGGGGGGGGGGGGGGGGGGGGGGGGGGGGTGTCTGTGGAATGGGAGAAAAGACAAGGATGCGGTGTGTGTGTGTGTGTGTGTGTGTGTGTGTGTGTGTGTGTGTGTGTGTGTCACGAGGACGACCTGGAATTCCTCAAGGGTGAAAGCTCTTCTCTGGCAATTCAATGAGATTTTAGAATTACTTGCATCTCCTTCGCCCTTTCTCTGAAAACATTACACACACTTCACCTGATCTCCCTTAAAGGAAAATGGCTGAATACTTGACTTGATATCAGTCTTTTTTTTTTCTCCCTTTCCTTTCCTTTTCTGTTTTTTTTTTTTTTTCCCTTTCCTTTTCTGTTTCTTTTCTTTTTTTTTTAAAGAGGCTTTTCCAGGCAAACTGGAAAGTGTTGAACTAGACACAGGCTGTTTTGTGTCAATCTAAATGGAAAACCACTGTTTCCTATGATGGGAGAAGATGAGCTCATTCAAACACAAATGCATGAGGTCTGAAGCCACTTTTCACCTGGGATTACCATTTCATTGTGAGATGTATCTCTTCATGAGACATACCATCAGCACTCTGTCATGGGCTGTTTGCAGGGATCAAGGTCATTCACATCTCCAGTTGTGACCTTGAACGCACAATGAATAGGCTATAAGGTTTGTGTCATTGCTGTTCTCACACTGTGATTCATATTCTGTAGCACTAGGGGTTTAAATCATCCATACATGTGGAGGATCTACAAAGGGAGAGACCACATGAGTCTCTGAGGACACTGAGAAAAAGTGCAGATGCAACATCCACCGTCAATTTCAAAAAAGCTATTTCATTATATAATGTGTTTGGACATTAAAAAAAAAAAATGTTTCAATGTAATTTAAACCTCCCTTTGACAATATTGTCTGATGCTCATCCTATATGTCCAAACTTCCAAAAGTGAACACAACCAGAGGGTAAATGCAGTGTTAATTTTGTTAATTTGTTTATCTTTTTTCATCATAGTTTTGGTCAACTACATTATATTATATATATATATATATATAATTATTATTATTTTTATTATTATTATTATTATTTTCGTCGACTAATAAAAACTAAACCACACATGTGGTCTTACGCATTGATCACATCAAATCTGTCTGTGTATTTACAAACTAACAATTGCAATGATAACATCCCATGGTTGATAATTGGTAACTGAATCTTTCAAAAATGCATAGACTCTTATGCTTTATATTTTTATACTAACATCTAAATGTCATTTAGTTGACTAAAAATATGATTATAACTGAAGTAGTCCTGATGACAAAATTTTCACTAACACTAAGTTGTATTTTAGTCAAGACCAGTAGCGGCTGGTACATTTTTCTACAGAGGGGGCTACAACCCCCAAAATAGACAAAAACAGGATTTGTGTAGCTTTGAACAAATAATGAAGGAAATTTGCAGTTACAGAACTGCTTTCAAACTCACCACATTTATTGCCACAGAACCCGCAAACAAGCAAGAACAAATGTAGTATACATCGGTGGTTCTCAAACTTTTTTGGCTCAAGTACCCCCTTATGTCCAACTACCACAATTTGCTCAGAATACTGTGAAAAAACAACTATAAATCATAATATTGGAATGAATGAGTGATAACATACATCTTAACGAATGTCATTTTATAAATAAGTGAAAAGAAACAGTATTTAGTGCCTCCTGAATAGATTAATTTCTATAGTTTTTATCATTTATGTTCATCTCCCTCCTAATGTGGAACCAGGAGAATGAGCCTTGTTTTTTCAGTTCATGTTTTAATTAATATCATTTCTTTTATCAGTTTGTGTTTTTTCTGTCTCAATTTGTGTGTTTCATGGTGTCATTTTGTGTATTTTGTTTTTATGTGTGGTTAGTATTATTCAAATTATTCTATCTCAGTGTGTGTGTTTTTGGTGTCGTTTGGTTGTTTCTCATGTTGTTTTGTATATTTCTCTGTTATGTTTGTGTAATTTGTAGCAATCTTGAGTGTTTTTCTCTTATTTAGTGTGTCTTTGTTGTCGTTTTATGTGCTGCTGGTTAATTTTCCTTCTCTCTCTCTCAAGTACTCCCTGTCATGCCATTGCATACCCCTAGGGGTACACGTACCCTAATTTGTGAAAACAAGTTATTTGAGCTAGTTGAAAAATGTGATTTGTCGTCATATATGATGATGATAATTGACAGCAGACGGTTGGGCATTACACAAAATGGGCGGGGCGTGCTAGTAAGGTTCCTCCCGCCGGACCCTACTGCACAGACTCTGGCTCTAAATGACGTCAAATTTGCAAGATGAAAGCGCCCCTATGTGCCGTATTTTTGCTTCAAGAACGTTGAGTGGGAACAGCTACAGTGCACACCCACTGGTCGAAACTTAATCAAAATTTGCTCTCAAAATTAACTTATTGAAGAAAAATTATCTTGTTTGAGGAATTTTGATTAAGTTTACTTTATTGTCACACATTATGTATACAGGTACATTGAGTGTAACAATATTTATATTTCTCCATCACGGTCCAGTGCACGCAGTCGTGTTGAAAACTGTGAGAATTTAAGAAAGTTGAGTCCACACTTCTATCCAGGTGGTGGTAATGAGCCTAAAACCTGCCATCAACCGTCATTACAGAAAAAGAAGCAGTAACAAAAACAAACCAAAAAGAGTCATGGAGTCAAGTTAGAAGAGTCGCCAGCTTAATTAAAATCACTCGTATGGGAACATTTAGGCTTCTTGGTGCAATATATGTGATGTAAGAGAGTGGTGGACCGGAAGGACCGTCTGCGGTACATGTTTTGCAGAGGTGGAGTACATCGCTGGAAACACATCAAATATGCTTACGCACATTAGACAGCATCATCCGGGCATGTCCTCTGGACAATAGCAAAGACAGGGCCAAACACATTACCGAAGCGATTGACAAATAGATATCCATATTCATCCCATCATCCATCTTCTGCCACTTATCCATAGCCGGGTCGTGGGGGCAGCATCTTTAGCAGGGAGGCCCAGACTTCCCTCTCCCAGAACACTTCTAGCTCTTCCGGTGGATCCCGAGGCATTTTTAGGCCAGCCGAGAAACATAGTCCCTCCAGCTTCATCTGGCCCTCCTCAATGTGGAGGAGTGCATTGAGAATGACTGAGCTTCTCACCCTCTCTCTAAAGGAGAGCCCAGCCACCCTCCAAAGGAAATTCATTCCAACCGCTTGTACCTTGTTCTTTCAGTCAGCTCATGACCATAGATGGGGGTGAACCACCACCTTAACGTGGTGGAGGGGTTTGAGTACCCAAATGTTCCTGGAAGTTATATTGCTGGGGACTTTTTA
Organism: Gouania willdenowi; assembly: GCF_900634775.1. Classification (NCBI taxonomy): domain Eukaryota; kingdom Metazoa; phylum Chordata; class Actinopteri; order Blenniiformes; family Gobiesocidae; genus Gouania; species Gouania willdenowi. Next base: position 20,056,930 of record NC_041048.1, on the reverse strand, counting down.
TTTATTTTTTTTTTACTTGTCTGCACATGCTGCACATTATATTGCTGGGGACTTAATGTCCCCGGTAGGGTCTCCCAAGGCAAACAGGTCCCAGGTGACGGATCCGATCGAGAACGGTTCAAATCTACTAATGAAAAAAAGCATTGACGGAAGTTCATGTTGCCCAGATTGGCGCTACCGGGGCCCCACCCTGTAGCCAGGCCTGGGGTTGGGGCTTGAGAGCGAGCGCCTGGTGGCCGGGTCTCTGCCCACGGGAGGCTGGGCAATCTGATTTTTTTTTACTTATTGAGAAGAGATAGTTTTTGGTTGTGAAGGTTGGTTGTTTTTTTCCATAGTACCAAATTGTGTTTGTTCAATGCGTTTAATCCATCTGTGAGAAGCAGTAGTGGCCGGGGAGCGGGTATATAAGGTTAAGGCCTTGCTTATTGGGCCACAGTTGATTCAAACCTGTGACCCTCCAGTAACAATACCGGTTCTTTAACATTAGGCCACAATCTGCTAAATCCTTTCTGCTGTTTGTGTTAATCTTCCTTTTCCATCTCCATCATCCTTCTCTCTTTTGCATAATCAATGTCAACATCAGCACTTTCCATTTATTCTGTCTTCTCTCTGCCACTGATCCTTTTTCTACTCGTCACTGCACACCTCCATGTTTCCAGGTTCCTGTTCTAACTGCAGATGATCAAACATTACTGTCCACATGGACTGCTGTCTGACATCATCTGTCAACAGGTCCATCACCAATGCAAACAGGAAAGGGCCCGGAGCCGATTCTTGACGTAATCTCCCTCTTAGCTTGTAGCTACGCCACACACCTCCCAACTCATTGTCCTCACACACCACCACATACTTCTCTCCTGCATGACTTCCTTACGCATTATCACAGTTCCTGCACTGAAATACAGTTAAAGGTCATTTTCAGTCTGTCTGGTGGTAACTCTTTGTGGATCAGACACTTTGTTACACTTGTCGTTTGTTTTGAAAATAATGACCAAAAAACACTTAATCATTTTTAGTTTCAGGTCAATGTAGTGACACCATAATAGACAAATAAGATTTGTACTTTCACCAATTATATAAAAAGTTTAGTTTAATTAAAACATTATGTGATCCTATGGCCATCTGCTTGGGTCTCTGAAATCATGTCATGTAAATTAGATTAGTAAATTAACCATATTCATACATTTTAGGTTTTAAAAAGTATTCTCCTCATTTATGAATTTATATCCAACTACAGACTTCTAAAAGAGTGTTAGGAGTCTTGAGGCTAATTGTGTGTTAAAGTGTTCATCAATGTTCATAAAGGAGACATATCATGCTTTTAAATCCTTCCTTTTTACATATAAATCATACAGTTGTGGTCTATATAAAGCTGAACTGCAATACTTGGGTCTGAATTCCTCATTATTATAGCTCCACAGGCCTTTTTTCTGCCCCTTTTCTGATGTGCTTCTCAGAGCAACTCGTTTTTGTGCGGTCTCTTTAAATGCAAATGAGACACTTCATACCCCGCCCCCTTTCCAGGTTGCAGAGATGACACTCGGTTCAACTCCACCCTGTTCGGCCATTTTTGTAGTTTGATAGAAAAGATACGATTATGTAGCGGCGCAGAAACTTTTTATTCACACGTTATTTACAAAATGTCAACAACAGAAGACTTGTCCATCCAGCCTTACATGTTTGAGCCAGAGTCTGACCCAGCGGAGCGAGATGAAAATGAAGATGATGAACCTGCAGAACAACGTCTTCATATGGATGTTAACAAGTGAGCTAACACAAGCGCCGAGCTAACGCTGCTTCAGCAACCTCTGCCAGTATAAAGAAGGATTTGCCGAAAGACTTTGTCTGATTGAGGGTTCAATTCCTTCTATCTTTGGAGACGACGATCAGAGCACTTCGGTAAGCTGTAAATAACGCTAAAAAGTGTGATGATAAGATGTCCCTGTCATTGTTTTGTTAGCATTAGCAGTTGCACCGTCTTCATATGTTAGCGCTGTGTGCTCATTTTAGATCCTTGATGATATGGCCTACGTGATTTAATTTTAGTCTAAAGTTTTCATTAGTCATTTCATTTTGCCGTTTTTGTCTCCGAAAAGACTGTATTAAAATGCATTTCGTGACGTTAGCTTGGCGCTAGCGTCATCCTTGAAGTGCTTCACACGCACAAAAATGACTTTACCCACAGATGTGGGTACATTTCCATGAAAAATAAAACTCAACCAGGCACTTCAAAAGTTTCTGATGCTGGGAGACGGTGTAATGAAGCGTGTGGGTTACTACATCCAACAACACAACGAACATTTTGACTTATCCTCTCGTAACTTTGGCATCCTTGAGCTTGGACTACAAAACAAAAGCGAGAAATAAAAATGGCGGATTGCTCGAAGTGTTGGGCCTGGAGTCGATGTCCTAATTTGGCAGTTCCGCTGCAAATACTGTGACATTATTGTTCAAAAAACGTAATAGAGAATAGAAAAATCGAAACAGATTGAAAAATATGACCAAAACAGAAAATAAAGATATCAACGGAGCACCTGAAGAGACTAATTTGAACTTTTCTGTCCTTCTAAACACTCTAAATATACAACAAAATGCATTTAAGGGCTAAAAAAGTGGATTTAGCATGATATGTCCCCTTTAAGCTTTTGCCCTTGCTTGGCTTCAACAAGTCATTTCTATATTTTCTTGGTGTGGCTCATCAACTTTGTTCCTCTTTATTTACTTAATTTAGTTACATTCCCTCTCAGTTTGTCAAGCATCCTTTTTCTCTCTTGTATTCTGGACTGATCACCTTTCCACTCTTGCTCCTCTTCAAATGCCTTCACATTAACTACCATCTGTCCTCCACTCATTACAATTTTCTCATAGTACTCCCTCCATCTAATTCACACATTCATGTGAAAAAAAAGTCACAAAAACAAAATAGATTTGAGGTCTAACCTTGTGGTGTGTAATGTTAATAATAGAAACACAATATGTTTAATAATTATTATTTTAAACATTGGTGCTGTCAGTGTGGTTATTGCTTGTGTCATATTTCCTTGTCATAGCATAATTTACCTCCGAATGACAAGGTCATCATGCTGCAGCCTGCAGCTGGTGGGCTTAGTTTAGCACAAAAATTGCCCTGGCCAACCACTGAGCATCAAAACATCGTCTTTAGTGAGTGAAAAGTGTGTAAATGGGTGGTAATTGCAGAGCGAAAAAGGCTTAGGATGGAGGTTGAAATAACTGCTGAACATAATGACTGTGATTCTTCCCAGATTGTACCAAACACCTCAGCTGAAAAACTTTCACACTCTCGCATTGGTTGCAGTAAGATACTCTAGTGTCCCTGCTGTTTTGTCAACTTGTTTTATCTGTAGCTTAACCTTTTTCTTTATGCATCACCCATATTGTAGGACTGTCAAAGTGCCCCCGTGAGCAAACAGCTGCAATTTCAGCTTTCAGCAGGCGTCAAAACAGTCAGCGACCCTTACTACTACCTATCTGAATTTAATATGAAAACTGTCATGTGCCAATGCAAAGCTAGCCAGTGATTAGGAGCATCTGCCAAACACCCACGCACCATATGTCTGTGTCACTCAGCTGCTGAAAAATACAGAAAATCGTGCAACCGTACATTTAATACCAGAAGCTAGAACTCTTATGTCAAACTTACAGCTCTGAAACAGAAACCCACAGTAATACACATATGACGGCACATTGTGTGGCACGTGTTAGCATTTACTGCAGCATTTGAAGTCATTAAATGGTTTCGGCTTGTGCCTTCATGGCCTCTTAGCCTGCCTGTTCCCCTTCCTCTCTCAGCTGAACACCTGAATCAGATCAGCAATCAGGCAGAGAGGAAAGGGAGAAATGATGTTTTAAATGTAGCAAGATGGGCACGTGCCTGGGGCCCGAGAGCCAATGGGGGCCCTTGACGTTCAGTGTTAAAAAAAAATAACAATGCCAGTAAAATGTATGCTAATAAAAATCACAAATGTTAAATAATTCATAATATTAGATCATTCATGTGTGATTACACAATGACGTACCTGAAGAAATGGGTTCCCCCCCTCCCTGCTCTCCCGTGAGTGTGGATGGGGGATTGACCAATCAGAAGGCCGTATTGGAGACGGAGCACTGAGTGTCGCTTTAGCACACCAAGCTGGTATTATGCTGCGTTCCCACCGAATGCGTCACAAAATGTTTGTGTGACCAGATTACATACAAAATCAATGGATAAATGCGTCCCAGATGCAAAATCTTTACTGTGCAGCGGTGCGGTCCAATCCGTGCGTCAAGAGCGTTGGCCGTGCGAGCGCGCTCCCAATTTTTTGTTATATTCGCAAGTTGAAAATATTGAACTCCTGTGACTGTTTTGCATGACAAAAGCCAATCAGTGTCCATTCAACCATGGAGTAGAAGCTGTGTGTGACCACCTGGAGCTGTATGACACGGCCTTTAGAACCGGGACCGGACTAGCAAGGATTTGGCGTGGAGCAGAATCCGCGAGGAGGTGGTAGTAGCAGATAAAAGTTCTCTCTGTAGTTTTCATCTTTGAAAGTAGGCACTGAGCTAGGATAGCATTAGCCACTAATCACACCATCTTTTTTCACTGGTGGTTTATGTTTATGAGATTAGAAAAAGGAGCACAGCTCCTTGCTTCAGCAGGAAGTGAAACTCACCGAGTTGGATGTGTTGCTGGTGGGCGGTGCTTTGCTTCAAATGCACATATGAAGCAAATGAGAATAGTTTTTGATCCTGCAAAACCTGCGGAACATTTCAAGCAGCAGACGCGTCCAGTGCCACAGAAGACCATTCGGTGTGAACGCAGCATGAAACGCAGACAAAGTCATTGTTCTGGACTGTAAAGGCAGCATGGTGAAGTTTGCCTCCACAGATTGGTTGAAAAAGGTTGTTAGAGTCATTTCTGAACAAAAAGTCATGGTGATTGCTTCTCTTTGATTACATTTAGGTAAACGCTATGTGGAGATTATGTATCGAGAGCTGACAGCTGATGTGTCCAAGCTGTTAATATATTTTTACAAAATCTACAATCTGTAAAATGTGACCAAGCAATAAAACAATGAAATGAATCTGTCTCATAAAAATAAAGAAACACTAGAGATCCTGCGTCAATGAGAAAAACAAAATCAATTTATTCAGGTACATATCTCTTTTGCAACAGACGTCTCGCAAAATGTGTTGCAAAATTCAAACAGCGCAGAGAGAAAAATAGTTTTTTGAATTTGTAAGATAAACTTGTTAGGTGCCACCTCCGCATCACCCTATGATTCATTGCAATATTACTGTTCATGGTGTTGCGACTAAGGAACAACATTGTTGGTGGCTATTAAGACCAATGTGGAAGTGGCAGTAAAACAGTAAACAGTATATAATTATATCATATACATCATCAACTTCATTACAATAAATATAATACTAATTTCTCATAAATAATTGTTTTTACCACTATAAATATTACATTAGTTCACTACAAATGTATATACTGTACATATCAACATACATACTAATAACTAATGGATTTACTAATGATATACAATAATATAATATACAGTATATAACAATAATTAGTCAACCTCATTACAATATGTGATTTCATCTAATAATCAATTACAAACAAATAAAGTTATAGAGGCATATATTACAGATAAGTAATAATAATATGTTCACTATTCATCCATTGTTAATGAAAATTATCTTCCTCTTTGAATATATGTTTTTTGTACGTGCTTTTGAAGTCTCGTCACGCTTTCTATACCTGCTATTTCCTGTACAGGGTTGCAGGAGTTGCTGGAGCCTATCCCAGCAGACCTAGGGAGTAAGGCAGTGTATGCTTTTAAAGGGATTTGTATTAATAATTCTTCATGATTTATGTATCTTAATAAAATATCCCATGGAAAACATGTCAGTCAATCTCTGAGTCTGATATATTTTTGCCTATGTTGTTATACATATAAACAGCTTTATACTCTCCCTTTGACCAGAAGAGATAATTGTGCCTGTGCTTGTTTCATTTGATTTAAATATGACTTGGTAAAGTACACTATGCCTCTAGCCCCCTTTTTAAATACTGTACTAATGCTGGCAGCAATGTTTGTACCTGTTCTGTATTTTTACATAACCTTTTATTAGCATGATTATTGCATTGACCCCAGACTCCCCTTGGACAATCACTAACATGCCAAAAAGTGGTTCAGAAGCTGGCAGTTTAATCAAGCTAGAATAAATTAATCTCCTCTAACAATGGTGGAAGGACACTGTCAGCTATACTTTACCAGGAAGGCTAAAACCAACTCCATACATTTGAAGGAAGGTGCAAGACAACCTGATGAATGACTATCATTCCTGGTGATAGTCATTTATTTCAAATGGTTAAAAACGTTAGCGCTGGAATTATTAGTAAGATATGTTGAAACAAGTCTATCTGATGTACACAAAGCAGAACATGTGACCTTGAGCGTGACGAAAACATGCCGAGGAAACAACCTTATCGCTGACTGCATTACAGTCGACAGAAAAGATGAGTATTTGGAGCGTCACATAAAATGAAGATTGAAATGGCACAGTGTCACCCACCCACTTGGCTCCACTTCTCGCTCAAATTAAAGGCATTAATAGAGTGGATCAGATCAGATAAACCTGAGAGTAGAGGAAGTATTAAAAAAATGTGAAGATCAAAGGTTGCATTCAACAAATTACAACTGAGAGAAGAACCAGGGAGCTTTGATGAAGTGAAGTTAATAAGAAGAGAATGTGAGGTTATATTATTACACAATAAAAAGACGTGAGTCATGAAACATCAACATGACCTGTTCTCATGAGGGCCTTTGGGGAGGAAAAGAAAGGGACATTTTAAAAATATCTTTTCAGAGCTACAGTGGTTTGACAAAATGACATTGAGCTGTTTGAGAGAGATGACGGCCAAGCTAGGGGCATGGGGCTGACGGAGAGGATCATGAGTGAGGTGAAGCGAGAAACATGGCCTATAGAGTGAAAAGACATAAAAGAAGACAGTTCAACTAAAACAACCTGGGAGGAACCCAAGAGGAAACACAATAGATACATAAATGGCAAGACAGGAAATAGGAAGAAAACATCTACAAGCATAATTCAAACGGTACCTGTAGTGAAAACATTAAACAAAATAGTTTTTAATGTGTTACCAATCAAACAAAATATGTGCAACTTTTACTAAAAAAAAAAAAAACACACACACACAAAAGGACTTTTTAGAATGATGTTATGCCTTCGAGCATAAGCTATGGAGAGCCGCCATTTTGGACAAGATGCACTTCCGTTCAATTGTTGCATTGTGGGAGGTTGATGCATAACAGGTCTGTTTACATCGTGGTAAGAGTAGGTTTTCTGTTGGCTCTTAAGCAGGCATGTGTAACCTCTCCCTCAGCAATAAAGTGCAGCATCCAGGTTGTATGTTAGGAGAGGATTAAATATCACCTTTCTCAGCAACTACAGACAGAGCTGTTGTTAGCATCAGAAATAAGAGATGTCTGAGTAATTAGGTGTTGGAAGTAGACAAATATGGCAACTGCAATGAAAGCTGTGTGAATATCTGTTCATGGACAGCAACAAGTTCTCCTGGCAGCTCATCATTTAGCCACAAGGAAATAAGAGGGAACAATCTGGTGGAGATACGGTTAGTGCCATGACAGCTGTAAGCAGAAATGTAGTAGTGTTCTGAACAAGTATGTTTACTGTGATGGGGAACAAGTAGGGGATTTTATTTTTGTTTGGGTTTATTGTGGTGTGGCTTTTGATTGCATGTTGTGTGCTTTTATTGTGGTTTTTTTGGTTGCATATTTTGGACACCGTCCCTTTTAGCCTGTTGCCCCTAGCAACCCCAACAGCTGTCACTTTTGGCTAATCAATGGCCCCCTGCAATCGAACACACCTGCGACGCATCAGACCTGACCATAAAGAGGAGGGCACAGAAGACAACGGGACGACGAGAGACGCGGACGACAGACGAGCCTTGCCGAGGGAGAGAGCGGACGACAGACGAGCCTTGCCGAGGGAAAACGCGGACGACAGACGAGCCTTGCCGAGGGAGAGAGCGGACGACAGACGAGCCTTGCCGAGGGAGAGAGCGGACGCCCTAGGGGCGTGTCGGCTGTGGGTTCGTTGGAACACGGACGACCGACGAGCCTTGCCGAGGGAGAGAGCGGACGCACACCTGATTGGAAGCCCTGGAGCATACAGCAGACCCCGCGAGCTACCGACGCGAATCTACAGTAGAGGCAGGGGAGACCCTGCCTTGCCTGTAAGTATACAGATGCCCTAGGGGCGTGTCGGCTGTGGGTTTGGGGGGACGTGGCGCTGTGTGCTGGCTGTGTCATTCTGTGACAGGGAGGATCGAGACCCAGGAGCTGCGGTTGTCCACCAGAGCGGCCCGGACGTGCAAGCGGAGCGAGACGGAGACCGTACCCCGACGCAAAACTACAGTGCCTGAGAGGATGAGCTGCGGTATTTACGCACGGCGCCCGGACTGGTCTATATTGCCCTCTCTGGATAATATTTTAGATTGGTATTCTATGGTTGTTTTAATAGTGTGGTGCGACTCTTTTAGATTTGCAAATATTAAAATGGTTAACGTGCATCCACTGTCTTCTTTTTATTGGGCCAGTTGCTCTCACTACATTGGGGTTTAATATTTTATTGGTTTAATCAATTTAGTATTTATAAAACCTTCTCGGTACCATTACATTTACAAGCTGCATTGAGACTTTCTGTGAATTCTGTTGGGACCGGGTCTGGTCCGGCTTTGTGCCCATTAGCTTAGCTCATTAGCTTAGCTTAGCCCTCTCATAGCAACTCGGCTTGAAACGGCCCATGCATATCACAGAATTTTATCCAAACAGAAACGTTTTAAGTGTGTATCCCGTACCGATAATTAGCCAACTTCTGGCTAATTCTGACTTAGTGTCGTTATTTGGCCTAGAAACGCAAAATATTTTTTTCTGCTGGGTTTTTCTCTTGTTTCAACCATTGGCTATAGATATGAAATCATTCTAAAAAGTTTCTTTATTGTTTTTTTTTAATAAAAAGGTGCATATATTTTGTTTATTAGTAACACATATTATTTGTTATATACATTTTTACTACAGGTATTCTTTAATGACGTGGCAGTGGTTCAGTACTGGACTGGCCTGACACACTATAAGCCCTTTGCTTCTTTTTTAGGAAGTGGTTTTGACTGATATTTTCACCAGTGTTTATTCATTTGTTTGGTTTTTTGTTTGTCTATTAGAAGAGTCAAAACTACCGGTTTTGACAAAAATTTTACTAAAGATAGACCTTACACCATGGAAGACGCCATTAAAGTTTAGAAGGGATCTGGATCAATTAACTGATTCTGGATCAGTTAAAAAAAAAAAAAAAAAAAAAAAAAGAAATCACAAAAATCCCTATGTCTCATTATCAGGGTTGCACATTTTAATGCAATTTTTCTAAAAAAAAAAATTGGGGTCCCCATATATTTTGACCTCTACTGTATAATTTCTAATGGGGATAGAAATGTCTTACAAGTCTTTAAAGTGTGAAAGACAATAGTACCATGATCAGGATCACTGATCCAGATAGCTTCCATTATCCGGCTAATAAAGTGCTTGGTGGAGGTTTTGTCACAGATGAGGGATTTTGATGCAGCCAAATGCAGAGTGAGAGGCAGGCAGGAGCAGTGTTGAGGTTGGTCAGTTTACTGTAAAAAAAAAAAAAAAAAAAAAACAGAGGCGGGAACACAACCACAACAACAACGAAGCATGTGTCCAAACACTCAGCTAAATATTGAGGGATGCCAATCAGGGAATGCAGTGCACCTGGGTGCCAAAAGAAGGGAGCCCAATCACTCAACAGCATAAGCACACTGACAAGACCGGGAGGTGGAGACACAAACAGGATACCATGACGCTGAACATTTCAGTAAGGCCACAGTGTGTCAAGCTGTGAGAAAAGTCACCCTCACACTAAAGCGGACTTTACCGATACTGTTTCAATACACTTTAAACTACCAGCTGAGGCAAAATTCAAGTATGGAATATTCACTGTTGCATGGTGTTCAAATGTTTCTGTCTTCAGAAGTCTGAGGACTTCATCCGCAACTGTTTTGGGGGAGAGGGGTGGGTGTTATATATATGTTTTAGAACTATATACTTTGTGTTGGCTGTGAAGAAGTCATACAGTTTCTTTAACAGTAGTATTTTATTGAGTGTTGTACACATTGTCACATTTCATTTGATGACTCCAATATGGTAAGAATGAGTCAAGATTGTAGTCTTAGTGGAATTTTGGAATGCATTGCGCCTTTCTCCTGTTGGATTGCACCTATACGTAAATTAAATAGAATTTTTGATCTATTATTTATCGGCTTGCCTGTATGCTATACTGTATTCAAATTTACACTCGCACTTGGTCAACAATGTTCTCCCATGACCTTTCTCACTCTTTCGCTGCTACAGCAGTGACTTCTTTTCTGAAAAATATGTTCACGGTCACCATATGTCTGCAACAACACCTCCAATGCAAATGCCGTGAAATAACTTTTTCCTTTCAGTTGCGACGGTGACTCGAGGTATCGGGGCTGTTGATGACAGCTTGTTATTGTGGTTGTGCAAGTGCATAACTCCAGGTGAACATACTCAGAGTTGATTGAACTAATTCAGATCACCTGTTTTGGAACCAGATACTCAGTTTCCAAACTCAGTGTAAGTCAACTCAGAGTTCAGGGATTGACTGAGAGTTTGTTGAACCTGCTTTTTGAAACACCCTCCTCTAAGCACAGAGAGACAAGGGTTATTAAAACAGAAATCAAAAGCTACAACACAAAATATGTAGCCTTTTGACGACTAGCTTTCAAAGTAACAATGTTATATAGGTCATTTTGGTGACAAATGTAACATAGCAGGTGCTTCAGTTTCCTCAATTAGATAAAAAACTCACTTTATCGTCAACATGTCATGTAATGGTAAACAACCATTTAATTCCTGCGCCCTTCCGTTGTGGCCTTTGAACGACCGCTGCGCCCTTCCGTTGTGACTTTTGCTGTCGTGTTGAAGCTGTCACTACCTCTTTTCACAAACCGAATAAGGATTCGGTCCCTCCAGTTCAGACTTTTGTGACATCACAAAAGTCTGAACTGGAGGGACCACTCGTTTTTCAGAAGAGGGCAGAGCAGCAGCTCAGAGAGCAGGATTATTGAGGAACGGTCAGAGATGCAGGAAGGAAGCTCAATAATACTTTGGGGGTGTTTTTGCTAAGGAATTACAATTGTTGCAAGGTTAAAAGCTAAAAAAAGCTAATTTAGCATGACGTAAGACCTTTAAAACTTATACTCTTAAAGGGACACTCAACTCAAATGATAAAAGCTGGGTTTCCATTAGCCTTGGAAATGCACAAAATCTAAATAGCGTAATAAAAAATAGTAATGGAAATACCTGAGTTTCGAAGAAACACTCAAATATCGCAAAACAGTTTTTGTGCTTTCATGAGGAGGAATTTCAGATGTTTCGATATTGAGATGTGTCGCAAAAGTGCAATTGAAACACTTTTTCAGCAACTACGCGTCACACAGCATGATGCACATGGTCACGTGACGTGAGGTACCTGGTCACCTGACCACTTCTTCACGAAAACATGGCGCGGTACATGTAAACAGAAGAGAAGACTGGGACCTTTCTTTCTATTATAAGTAAAAATCATTACTGCCACATTAGACATGAAACAACAAAGGAATACAGAGTTTTATAAACATGTTCTGATGGTCCGTCTTCCTGCAGCAAAGTCTCACAGGATGAGATTTCACAGGAGTTATGAGGCTTCTGCCCAAAACAATGTTCAAATGGAAACAAGTTCAAAGCGCAATTATACTTTGTCATCATTTAGAAACATCGCTTTTATTTTGCAAAAATCTGTAATGGAAACCCAGCCTCTAACTTTACAAATACAGAGTTGAGATAATTTATTTAGCAGCTGTATATTCATTGTGTGAATGTAAGTGTGAAGGGGTGAATGAGCTTTCAAAATCTGTGCCCTGTAATGTTCCTGGTCTTTTTAGGAGTAAAGCTTGAACATCAAAAGAAATGTATGACACAAAGCCAACAATTTGTAGGGTCACAGTTTTTTTATCAGAGCACATATTACTGTCAGTGCCTACGACTTGCTGTATGAAAGGCAGCCACAGTCTCTCAAGAACAGGCTGTTTTTTTTCTCCTTCTGGCTACTCTACTATGACTTTTAAAGAAAATAACCCGACTAAACCTCTAGCATTGTATTTGATCTTTTGATATAACTTGCAATTAAATTTACTACAGTTACCCTTTAACAAAAAAGAAACCAAAGTCTACCCATACAGCATCTTGACATTTAGAGCAAAATATATTTTTGGATTCTTTGTAAATGCCCAGACACCTTCTAAAAATTAGTGAGCAACACAGTTTCACTGTCCTGACCTATGAGTTGAAAGCCTCTGCCTTCGTACATTATTAAACACTTTTTCTTTAGCAGACATTAAGAGAAGAAAGTAAGCAGTTTACTAAATGCCATCTCTGAGCTGTGTGTGCTTGAGCTTCATTTTTTTTACCCACTCATTAGTGTATCAAGGAAGTAGCCGCTGATCGTCCCTGTGGGTGCGATATTGACTGTGTGACATGATGCAGTTGACTAATTATGTTTAACTAGTATTTGGTAGCGATGGAAATAATGAATTTCCTGATGCCGTGAGTCCACTGGCAGCGTTCATACAAACGGATCTAATGGGATGTCTGCGGAACAATTCAGGACTCCTAATAGAGATCATTTTAGACTCAGGATTGCATAACTGTAAAAATGTTTCAGTTAAGTACCGGTATGTGATGAGCATACAATAACTAAAATGTGGGCAATTATTTAACTGGAGGATATTTTTAGTCAGGTATACACGTGGGTGAAGGAGGATGCATGAGTACACATTCACCTGTGCCCCTGCAGTCAAACTCACTCAGGATTTTTCTGCTTTGATTGAACCACAAAAGGACTGTGTGATGGATTGAAGATGAGACATGCACTGACCTGTCAAGTCTCTGGCCACCAACCAATCCTTTGCACTTCCACTCATTTCCTGACCGCTGTCTTTGCTATCTACTCTCCCTGTTCAGCCTCTGACCCGCCTGTCTCCATCACACGGTTCCTCATTCCTTGTCAATTTTATTACTTTTGATTTAACTCAATTATACTTATAGAGCTGAATCTTTTATGCCCTACTTTTATGTATTGACGGTATAAAACCTAGTGGTCATTGTTTCATTTTCACAACTAAGCCAATCCTTCAGTGAACCCTCAGGTCACCATCAGCTTTTGATGGAAGAGATTATTTGTAGACCTGTTTTTCCATCTTTTATGCTACACTTAATCCATTTCGCTCAGGTTATAACTTTAATATGATAATAAAAAGTTGTATATTAATGTTTTCTTGAAATGAAATGAATAATTTTCCCACAGTATCTGCCCTAGTCACATCCCAATGATCCTTCTCATCACTTATGGTGATAACTAGTCATTTAACGATGCTTAGCATTCATGTTCTCTTTATGATCTTTAATTCAGCAAATATTTAAAATGGTATTATTACACTTGAAAAAGAAAAGCGTGGATAAAAATAACAACCATTCATTAAATGACAAAAACAACAGCATTTCAACTTTCCCTCACTTTCTCTCTTCTCTGACAGAAGGGTTTCACACAGCTCTATATCTTGTTTGAGTTATGTGCAAGTAGTTCAATATTTTCAGTTTAAGAGGAAGTCAATGAAGACAGCCTAAAATGCAGAGTGTGATTTGTGCATAGATTTTATATTATCCTCAAGCATCACAGTGCTTTTTTTATTTTTAGATTGTTTCATTGACATTTTTCTAGTGACAGATTGCAAATTGGCTTGATTAAAGAGAGGGGAGTGGATCTGAGGACAGAGTAGTTTCTAAGGAGAACGTATGCATTCATTAATTAATTATTTAAATGTTTCCCTCCCTTCAAAAACTAAAAAATCTGTTGAAGAAAAAAATGGAAATGTTTATGAACGACACCTGCTTTCTGTGAGACTGAACAGGAAGGTCAACCTAAAGATCAAAGGACTGAATGCAAAAAGGACATAAAAACTTCTGATTCTTATTCCTCCCTCCTCAAATCCCCAAACATTGGACTCAAAACAGTGATGGATCCTATGGAACAATTATGTGTACAGGTCAGTTAACTACATCCTACTGTACAATGTGTTTTGCTTTATTTCTTTCTAAGTTGTACACGAGTGACATAATCATGGTTAGGTTTAACGTATGTGCATGAAATTTGCTTGGATGTAAAGACAAGTGGTGTGGATCATATGCAAATATGGCCGAGGGTAAATGTGAGATGCAACACATCTCTGCAATGTTTCATTGCTATAGCAACAGCCTTTGTACTTGTGGAGGGGAGTGGGTGGCAGGAAAAGAGTAAGAGTGAGAGGACTGTGTCGGAGGGGGCTCCCCTACCACAGTCCTCTCCCCTACCACAGGCTCCCATACCACAGTCCTCTCCTCTCTGCAGGGCTTTGATCAGTCAAGGTCACTGAAGAGGAAAAAGGAAGAAAAACACTTTAACTTTGCTTCAGTATACTTCTGCTCTAAGAGCGGCGGTGGCGAGACGTTCCTTCTCACACAGGCTGAAGGAGCTACCATTGTATACACGGCGTGTGTGCTGTAGATGTTGATCCACAACAAATCCTCCCAATGATGACAGGGGTTGGACAAAACCCTTGAATGGTATCGATATGCAACAAAGTGGTGCACCAAATTTCCACTGGATGCGTATATGGTCCGTAACTGCAGTCCGGCAATCTCCACTGCCTCCGTCTGTTGCAGCAAGGACTCAGGAGATCCCGCTAATTCATGTGTAATCACGCAATATAGCAAGTTGTAGTTGATACAAAGAGAACCACAATGCCATACAAACAGTTCATTGTGTTCTTCAAGAGACTGTCAATGTTTTTAATGACAAATTGTTTTTGTCTTTGTTATTTTTCCTCAACACAGTAAAAACAAAAAAAGGTGAAGTCCGATCCGCACGTCAAGAGTGTTGGCCGTGCAAGCACGCTTCCGACTTTTTGTCATATTCACACATTCGCAAGAGTTGAAAAGATTGATCTCCTGTGACTGTTTCGCATGAGGAAAGCCAACCAGAGTCTTTGTTGACGATGACATCAGGTCGTCAACACGGACACTGGTCTGTTCACCCATTCATCCATGGAGTAGAAGCTGTGTGTGACCACCTGGAGCTGTATGACACCAGGACCAGGAAGGATTAGGCGTGAAGGAGAATCAGCGAGGAGGTGGTAGTAGCAGGTAAAAGTTGTCTCTGTAGTTTTCATCTTTGAAAGTCGGCACTGAGCTAGGATAGCATTAGCCGCTAATCACACCGGCTTTTTTCACTGGTGGTTTATGTTTATGAGAGTAGGAAAAAGGAGCGCAGCTCCTCGCTTCAGCAGGCAGTGAAACTCACCGAGTTGGATGTGTCGCTGGTGGGCGGGGCTTCGCTTCAAACGCGCATATGAAGGTAATGGATAAATTTTGTGATCCTGCGGTACCTGCAGAACGTTTCATGTAGCAGATGTGTCCGGTGCCGCAGAAGACACATTCGTTGTGAACGCAGCATAAACCTATCAGCTGCGTTGCAGTTCCGCAGCAGTTTAAGAGCAGTTACGGATTTAGTGGAATTTGGGGGTTTATATGTTTTTCTTGTACACACGTTTAAACGGAACAACCTGCATGAGGTGAATTAATTTCATTTGACAGTATCCAAACACATGCTGGATAAGTTCTGAGCGCATTCACTCATCATTACAGCAGTATTTTAATCATCTGGTAAATTGATGAGAATAACAACATCATCAAAACACAGCACAAAGCTCCAGACTGGCGGACACCGTGATAAATTACAGTTCACTGTATCGAACATTCACACACAGATTAGCATAAGTCTGTGAAGGGCAATCTTAAATCACACAAACAAGAGTGTGTTGGTGTGTGTTCAGAATAGGAGCCCTCAGGACCCAGAGAGGTAGCTGAGTGAATATGAAATTAGCTTTGGTTAATAATGCTTGCACTGTTTCACAGTCACACAACTTAGCTGTAAATCTTACATACACATCTCCTTTTACACACGTGCAGGGGAGAGAGAGAGAGAGAGAGAGAGAGGGACGAGACACAGCGCCTCATAATCTTAACGTTTTTTTGTCCTTCATAAATCTGTAGAGACGACTTGGAGAGCTTTGGTGTCTCGTGTAAAGACTGGTTGCGTTCAACTAAAATAAGTGATGGCAGCTATTTTTATATGTGAACTGTTTTTGTGGCACAGAAATTATAATGAAATATCCTTGTGTGACAATATGCAGAGTGAGCAAACAGAGCACTAACATTTAGACTGTATATGAGTATCTGTGTGTGTGAATTCAGACATCGAGACTATCACACACTGTTGGATTTGTTAAATGGGTGTGTCTGTATACATATATATGTGTGTGTGGCAGCACGTGCCACACTCATTGTGGTCTGGTTGTGTGCGTCTGCGTACATCAAGGTCGTTTGAGGTGCAGCCATCAAGCGTAGGAGTATTGAGCGTTAAAGTGGAAGTACAATTTTTTCAAAATAAACTATGTCATAAGATTTTTTTTTTTTTTTCTAATCGATTCTTTCCTTGCAGCTAAGTACCAAATGGTCTACAGTCCATAGTACCGGGACCAATGACCTTGAGCTATCGCTCTCACTCCATCACATTACGCCTGCTGCTGGTGTGGATTCATAAAACCATTACAAGTTGACAAATGTGTTAATTTTATCATTTCACACAAAAAACATGCACAAATTGTATCCAGTGTAACTACAGTACATGTGCAAAAAGGTTTATAATACACTATAAGCCTATATGGATGCTGCTTCAAATGCAACCCTCACCTTTTATCTGGGCTTGGAAACTTGCTACACGTATAGAGGCTTGATTAGAGTGTAGAATAAGGTTATGGTGGAGTTATAACTGGTATTAAACTTCCAGAGGAGTTTCAACTGACCAAACATTTCATAGGCTAATGCCCTTTGCATGTTAACATCATGTTGCATCTACGTTAGAGTTCGACCAATCAATCGGTACGTCCAATAAATGGAGCCGATTTTAGCTCAGTCAATTGGCCCGGACTATAATATAACATGTAACTGCTGTATTAACTTTTTTGCTGTGTGGAAATTCTGTCGCTCTGTTATTTCTCGATTATAAGCTGCCACATTTATATTGGCAGTAATTATTACAAAATTACAACCCTGGGAGAAGTGCAAGAGTGTATTGTTTACAGTTACATTTTACTTTAAAAAAAAGAATATATATATATATTTATTGATATATATATATATATATATATATATATATATAATAATGCATTGGATTTTTATATAGCGCTTTATCGTGGACACTCAAAGCGCTTTACAGAATTAAGGCATTATTCTTTCACTCCACACTGAGTGGTGGTAAGTTACTATTGTAGCCACAGCTGCCCTGGGGCAGATTGATGGAAGTGAGGCTTCCATAGTGCGCCATTGGCCCCTCCGACCACCACCAACACTCACTCACACACTACATTCATACTAGGCAATGTGGGTGAAGTGTCTTGCCCAAGGACACAATGACAGATACCACTGGAGTGGCTGCCACCCCATTGTGGTACCTGGAATTCTTAGTGGTCTCCCATCCAACTAACCAGGCCCAGACCTGCTTAGGCAATGACAGGCTGGTATGGCCATATTTTTGACAGCCTTTGTTGACAGTGTTAGAACTTAAAGTTGTCCTAGTGTTTTGCTTCTGTTTCTTGAATCATATTTTGGGTATTTTGAGTTTGTGTTTGTGTACATAGTATATATATATTGTATGTCAATGTTCTTGTTTCATATATCGGTTATCAGTGGATACATCTAAAATCTGCTTTTTATTAATATATATATATATATATATATATATAAAAAAAAAACTAATATCGGTATTGGCCCCAAAAATCCCACACTGGTAGGGCTCCACTTACTGGATTCAAGGATCTTTAGCTGTCGTTCGTGTTCATTAGTACATGACAGAACGAAATTGTGTACTCGAGTCCTCAAACTAGCTTTTAAAGATATATACATATATGATAGTGAAAAAAACCTGTATGCACAAATCAAGTTTTGCAGCAGCAGATGGTGGGAGGAGTGCAAATGAAAGCTCCACCAGAGTTCAACTGCATAATAGCAGAAGCTGAAAAAAAAAGCTGTTTCTCATT
The DNA here is from genome assembly GCF_900634775.1 of Gouania willdenowi. Classification (NCBI taxonomy): domain Eukaryota; kingdom Metazoa; phylum Chordata; class Actinopteri; order Blenniiformes; family Gobiesocidae; genus Gouania; species Gouania willdenowi. The sequence goes on along the minus strand of NC_041048.1, from coordinate 20,038,605 downwards.
CTGCTGGTGCTGCCTTTGATGCTCTGCAGTCGTCTTCTGAGGGGAGGGCGGTAATGGGTTTTATGCAGGGTGGGTAAGAGGTCCTTCATGATGCAGGAGGCCGTCTTTCATGCATGTGGAGGAGTAAATGTCCATGGTGGTGGGTAGGCTGCCTCTCAGTCTCCGGTGTAGCCTTCACCTCTCTCTGCAGAGACTTTTTCTGACATGACAGCAGCACAGAATGTAGGAAAAGCTTCAGTTTTGCAACATTTTGTGGTGCGTCTTTAGATTGAAATGATACTTGGGGAGCCACATTTGCACATATTCCAACATTTCGATTGACCTCAATGAAAAAATCAACCCACTTCTCAGCTTGAAGAGGCTGATTTGAAGCTCTGACACCTCTATATTATCTACGTTTAATACTAGCAATCTCCAGTATTACTCAGGATAATGGGGCTGTTCTTTGACAGATGCTTCTGACTGTCTTTGACAGTTTGAAGCCTAGGTTTTCCATCAACAATCACTGTCAAGTGTGTCACACGTGTCACACCTTAGACAGCCTAATAACACACAGACTAAGGTAACTTCCACGTAACAATGGCAGGAGAGCAGGAAGTGAAAGGGGCCCAGTGAGCTCAACCCAAGTCTGATGAGGCAGCTCTGAATCAGTGTGTCGTAAATCATGGGAAATCAACAGAGCGCACAGAGCATGGAAAAAGCAATCCAGGGCAGAGCATAGCCAACAAGCAGAACATCTCATTAATACATCTGCTGATGAAATTAGAGCATCTAATCAGTGCAACACGCACACACCTCCAACCTACACACACAAACACATTAACTTATGATTCATCTTTAATCAAAAAAATAATTAAACACCATTCCTTGTTGCGTGTTTACAGACAGATCATTGTCACGTTTGGTCTGCTTTTGCAATGTGTGAAAGACGAACTAAACAAAGAATACGCAGATAGATGATTTATTGAAATGGTCCAAACATAAACAGAGCGGGTATCAGGAAATAAACACTTCTTCAGTTTTCATCAAAAAAATGAATATAAATACCTTTAGAAATAGCACCTTTTCTCTGGTCGGTCAACATGCCTTTATGACACATTATTAAACCCCAAATAATCAAAACAATATGTACAAAATATTGCCAGAACATTGTGCTTGTTTCTTCATTTGTATCGCAAATGGTCAAACTATCTTCTTAAGCATGAAGATTAATTTAAGGAAACTAGGGTTCCAGTGATCAATGGGTATTTTATTTAATTTTGCAACACACACTGATTAAAAAACGGCGAGATAATCTTTATAAAGTCAGAAAAATAGATTGAAATCTTTGATCTTTTTCAGCTAAACAATGTGCACATAAAATGTTGGAGCGTAAGATCCTGAAAGCCATTAGAAGCCATTGTTGCAAGATAAGACTTTATGATAACTGTACTGTTGAAAAGTTGATTATTGTTATTGTTTGTTGCTGCATGTGGTGATAGTAAGAACATATCAGTTATTGTTTATGTTGACACGCATCCTATTCCAGATACAGGATATGGACAAAAGTATATGGCCGCATGTTATACAGTGTTTGTTCAGAGCATTTTTCTCTCCAGTGAAGAACAATCTTAATGCTTCTGCATATTGAGATATTTTGGACAATTCTATAATTCCACCTATTGTGGGAATAGTATGAGGAAGGCTCATTGGAGGAAGAGCATAAAGTTCTGACCTCAACCCTATCTAGCGCCTTTGGAATGAACTGGAATGGAGATTATTTGCCCAACCTTTTTTTCCAACATCAGTGCCTGACCTCATGAATGCTCTACCAACTGGGAAGATCCCTGTTTTTCTATAGCAGGAGTGATAGATAACCAAGCCTAATAATCAGCTGTTGAACTTGTTTCGTCATTAGGTGTTGTCTGTGTTTTGTTCTACATGAGATGATAGAAAGCTGCTATTGAAGGCCATCAGAGTCATTTCTGACTGTAGTGTAATAGTCTGTAGCAGTTTGTGGATCATTTAATGGATAAGCAATTTCTCCACGTTGTTTAGTAAACTGAGGGCCTCCAAACAGCAGCTTGTCTTGAACCCCAAACAAAGCAAGTAACGCTCTGAAGGCCGTTTTTAACATTAACATTCTTTGTCTTTCCACTTTCAAGTTTCGTTTTACAGTTTCTAAAAACAGGTTTACCAGAAAAATACAATCATGATGATGTTTGTATGTGAGTGTCAACAAAAAGATCCTTTAGCATTAAAATAAGTAGCACCCACGCTAATGTTGCATAAGAAAGTTACAATTATTCAGTTTCTTAAGGGTTTTTGGAACTCATCCCGAGATAAGACTCCCTTGATGTACATTGAACCAAATGAGCAATGATCATAGAAATATTTCCTTTCATCGTAAAGTGACTTAGAACATCTGCCCACTCCATCTCAATATGCGTTCATTAACCTCATACCTGACTAAGACGCTTAATCGCAATCTTCTTAATATCCTTAATGCACAAAAATACAGATTTCTGACCTCATTGACATCAATTTATCCGTTTTTTTGCTTGCAAGACAAAATGAATTAACAAGAAGATATAATGTTTCATTTGAAGTGAAATAAAGTTTGTTTAGGTTTAAGGAAGAATAAATAAACAGAAACAAACAAAAACCCCTTAATTTTAACAATATACTTAACATATAAAATGTGTTCCCTTTGCAGAGGATGAGTGGATCACAATCATCGAGCTGTCATCAAAGGAGGTCGACCTGCACAATAGAGTGTTCAATGTAACATCTGGCTTCAGTGATGAAGTGTGTTTTTCAGTTGCTTTACCTCTGACCTCTCTGAGGCAGACCTCCTCACACTCTTCCAACTGGAGGAAACGGTTGCCATTTCCCTCACAACCGCTGTAGATGAAGGGCCGGCAAGCCTGCACCTGCTGATTAAAGTACCAGCGCAGTGTGTAGTGTCCACAGCTTCCCTCCTCCATGGGCAGCAGGCAGTGGTCTGCTGGGACTGTAGGACACATTCACAAATGTAAGCATCAGTATGCAAGCAGAGACACACAGGGAGAAAAGCACGGCAGCAAGAAGAAGAAGAAGCAGACGACGAGCCCAGAACAGCATTCATCAAGACCCAAAGCCCTTTGGGTCTTTATTCAAAGCAACATTTAGGTCCTGCTGTGTTACTTTCCTTTTTGTTTGATACTGGATGAAAGCATGCTTGAAAACAGAATTTCTCAACATGTCGGAACCCAAGTGTTTTAGAGTGTGATTAAGCAAACCCCTCCAAAGAAACAGGACATTGATTTTGAAAGGTTGACTCCTTTTTCCTTTAGTAGATATTTGTGTTTTAAAGCATCGCTAAACGACTTCTTTCAAAATGATGATCTGCATTTTAAGCCAAGCCTGCTGCTTAAACCTGGTCGGGAGCAGGTTGGTGCCACGGACTGTGTTACTATGGTAACTAAGGTGTTTTCTCTTTGATGAAACCGCCGTTCCAGTTAGAACCTGTTTTAACACTCAGGTTAAACCTGGTCTTAACCCTGAGCTGGGTTTGATGAAATACCCCTCAGTGGTTCTCAAACTATTTAGGCTCAAGTTGCCCCTTATGTCGGACAAATACATTTTGCTCAGTATTCTGTGAAAAACAACCATAATGATGGAATGAATTTAGTGATAACACATTTTATGAATCTCATTTTGTAAATAAGTGGAATGATGTTGTATTTAGTGCATCCTGAATAGATTTATTTCTGTAGTTTTTATCATTTCCCTCTAATCAAGATCATTTCTCATCATTTTGTGTGTTTTTGATGTAATTTTGTGGTTGTCAGTCTGTTCTTACTACTATTCAGTATATTTTTTATCTTATTTTGTGTTTTTGTTGTTGTTTTTGTCTGTTGTTTCTTAAGTCATTTTGTATGTTTCTCCGTTATTGTTGTGTGAAAAATAAAAATAAAAATGTGTTAATTTTCCTCTCTCGCTCTCAAGTACCCTCTGTACACAATGACACCCTAGTACCCCATTTGAGAAACACTGAAGTAAACTATACAAATTAAATGCATGTGAGGATGCATGAACTCAACTCCTCAGAGTCAGTATAACCCTGCAGAGTGTATTATAATGACTAACCAGGTGGTGCTCTCTTTGCTGTTCCAATACGTTTGAATGGGAACATTTAATTTTCATTTTGCCGAATCATCAAAAACGTCAAATTTACAAAAACACCAGAAGATTGCAGGACTGTCCTTTGTATTTTCTACACTGGGGTACCTTGCTTGGTAAAATCTGACTCTTTAGGGGGGACATGTTATTTGACAAGAATCCGTTCCATAATAATAATAATAAAAAACACAGAAAACAGTGTACATCCTCACTCATTCTAGTTTTAGTGGCTCACTAAGGAGCTTCATATTGACTGTTGAGGATGAAATAAATGCTACGTGTACATATTCATGATTACACCAATCCAAAAGCTAAAATATAACTTTGAGAACTTCAATGCCACCTGATATCTCCTGAGACCTCAGTTTGATTAATACTAAACTAGATTATCAGAAGTAAAATACGTTATTTTATTTCAGAGTTAAAGGTGCAGTCTGCAACTCTCATAAAAGTGACTTTTTATCATATTTGCTAAAGCTGTCACTATGTAAGGACAGCTTTACATGAAACTAGTAGTTTGTGTGAAAAAAACAGGCTCATTGAGCAGATTGGCAGAATGCACCGCGACCGAGCAAAAAGAACCAATCAGAGCCAGGATTGTGTATGATGGACTGTCTGACAGCTGTTGCTCACAGTCCCCACCCCTTTCCCAGGGCTGTAGCATTGTCTTTTTTACAGTGTATGTTCTGGAGGAGTAGAAGATGAAATTAGTAACTTTTCTGCTTGAAAGGTAATTACTGCTGCTTGATTTACATTATGTTTCATTTGTAATTGTTACACTAGAACTCTGTAGTGAATGTGTTGTTCATGTGCGCGCCGCAGCCTCCGTGTGGCTCCTGAGAGTTGCGGACTGCACCTTTAAAGAGCTGCATTGTTTTATCTATACTGTAATTCAAGGATGGTCTGTGTGTGTGTGTGTGTGTGTGTGTGTGTGTGTGTGTGTGTGTGTGTGTGTGTGTGTGTGTGTGTGTGTGTGTGTGTGTGTGGAGCAAATATCTCCCCGGTGCGGTGTGCATCTGTTATTTTGGAGTAATTTGGTTATTTCCAAATGTTTATTTTAATTTTATTTCACTTCTGGACACCACGGCAAGTGAAACCTGTTCAGCTTCTGATCTCAGAGTGTGAGGGGGCGCTAACGCACCATCTACTGTATATCTATTACACTGCACAGCTCACTTCCGGTGCATGCCAGCTGAGTTTGGTCCTGATCTTGCTCCTGTGGACTTCTCTTTTGAGGAAAAATACTTATTTGGTGATGACGTTGTTTCAAAACGTTAGTTTGACCGCTATTTAGACTGGACGGACCTCACCCGGAAGTGATTGAAGGGCAATGGTTGCTGTGTTGAAAGCTGCACATTTCTCAGCAGCGCGTGTGTGAGAGAACCAATGGAGGAGATTAGAGTCCAGGTAGAGAGTCACACACACACACACGCCAATCAGGTGCGCTTCACTATCGATCACCGTCTACATGATATGCGTGCAGGCGTGTACAGGTATGTAAGTGTGAGTGTGTAACGAACCACCATTTAGTCCGTTACAGTCTGTGTCATGACACCCGTTCATAGCGTGATTAGTGACTGTAGTGTTACGCTCTGAGTCAGATCTAAGTGTTTACATGTTACGTAGACGGTGCTACATAGTGAAGGTCACCTGATTACTGCAGCTGCACTCACGACACACCTGCCACTACACCGAGCTATTTAGTGAAAGTTAGGCAGGCAGGTACACGTGGATGGACTGGTGCGCATAAATTTAGAATGAATTCACCCCCCCCACCATCACCACACACGTAACAAACACGACAACAAAAACATGAAAATAACTCAAAATACACAAAACTAAATATTTATACAAAAAATACACAAAAGACAATAGAAAAGCAAAAAACTACACAAAAAAGATACAAAATGACTCCAGAATCACACTACAAATGCAACAAAAAACAATAATTATACAAAAAAAATGCACAATTGACGTAAAAAAAAACTAAACATTTATACATGAAGTACACAAAACGACAACGGAAATGCACAAAAATATACAAAAATGCTCCAAAAACACACAAAATGACTCCAAAAAACATATATTACAGAAAAATACACCAAACAACAACAAAAATATGAAAATGACTCAAAATACACTAAACTAAATATGCACAAAACTACACAAAATGACTCCAGAATCACATTACAATGGCAACAATTAATAATAATTATACAAAAAATGCACAAAAAGACAACAGAAAGATACAAAAATGCACATAATGACTCCAAAAAACATACATAACAGAAAAATACACCAAAAAAAAATATATAAAAAACCCAACACATTCATTATGCCCATGTCTCATAGAATTAAACCAGGGAAATTGCATATGCTATTTTGCTTTGCACCCGCAAATATACCCCTTTTTAATGCTACAGATTATGTTGTTATTATTATGCCCATAATGGACAACTTTACTTAAGAGGCCACTATATGAATACATACTTCCGACGGGCACTGTACTAGTTACTTGAATTTGAACAATGTTTGGGTAATGGGTTTTCATTAAGGAGGGTTGGTGGAACTTAACGCATTATCAGCTCTAAAAAACATGATAATAATACACCTCTTTCTGTCTTCGCGCCTTCTAAAACCATGCGTACAACCAGCGCAGGCTGATGCACATGAAGCCAGAGTGAAGTACAAAACAGCACAGCACAATGCCCACATGCAGGAGGATGGTAGGTAGTATTATACCTTCCCCTGTGACCATCCTCTTTGACCTGATCGAAACCATCTTCTCTTTTTTCACAGGTGTTACTTTCACTTGTTTCTTAGCACTGGCCATTTTTATTTTTTTGGCATTGGCAATACTCGCTGATTTATTTTGTGCAGCTTTGACAGCTTTCACTGTTGGTTTTTTGTCTCCTTTTCCTGTTGATGCACAAAGAAACAGATTGTCTGATATCACACACAAGCATAGGAAAACATAGCACAGATGCATCACAAAGGAAATCTGATTTAAAAAGCTCATTAGTCGGATACTATGCCAGCGTAAAGTGGCGGATTTAGTAACAATTACTAAAGGATGTTTGTGGAGAAACTAAATGGAGATTCACAGATGCTAAATTGAAAAAAAAAAAAAAAAAAAAAAACTTACACAGAGAATACATCTTTGCATCACAAAACTGGCATCAAATATGACAAAGAGGAAACCTGAGGGTGTGTGACCACACTTGGCACAAATTCACAGCCTTCTTGTTGTGTTAAGCATAACTAATGTAGCAATAGTCAGAGGTGAAAGTAACGGATTACGAGTACTCACGTTATTGTAATGTAGTGGCTTTTATGGGTACTTGTACTTTTTGGACATTATTTCTAAATCAGTATTTTTTCTTGTACTTAAATATGTTTTAAAAGAAGTAAAGTAATTTCTTACATTTCTACACCGAGCCGTTACTGAATAATTTTTATTTTTTGTTTTAAAATGATCATCGGACATTGTGAAACCACAAAAAATGAAATGAAATGTCCAGATAACAATCAAATGAATCACATCATTGCCGACCAAACAGATTAAATGTAATCCACCGCATCAAAACAGACACACACAAAAGTCTCTTTGAAAAATACTTGTATATTTTGACAAACCTTTTATTTTGTACAGATGCTTTTGAAAGTAAATTAAGTTCCAATTGTGCAAGATTTCATCTCCTCCTTTTTAAGTTTATACATGAGATGTTTACTCTATGCAAGGGTACAGTGGTAAGATTTATTACCAAAAATAAATGTGGGGGGTGAAATTAACTAGTAACGTTTATTTTGAGTGCTATTTATCTAAGCAACTTTTTACTTGTACTTGAGTATTTCATGTACGACTTACTTGTACTTGAGTACAATTTCAATCAAGTAACAGTACTTCTACTTGAGTAGGATATCTTTACACCTCTGCCTATAGTGTTGCTGAGCAGAGAGCACTAACATGTCCACTCTGTATTTTCACCTGCAGCTGCAGGATACAGTGATCCTGGCCTGTTGGTGCCAAAGTGATCAAATTTCCCTGCCTTCAGTTTATCCAGGCCTAAATGCTGGTCTGAATGCTGCACAAGCCTTAATTCTTTCTTTATTTGTTTTTGTGCTGAGCTCACGGCACAATGCCGCAGAGTAACGTTTGGTAACTTTGGCTGTTAGCAGTTTGCTCACTGACACTGCAATATTAGTTTTGATTACAGTAAAATTAGATCCACAATTCAATCTAAAAGTTCATGAATGCACATTTATCTGGAGGTCTTTTTGACTTGAAAAAAGGCAACACAAGTTGTAATTTTGACTAATTGACCTAAAAAGCAGGCTAAATGCTTCACTCCAATAGAAAACAATGGGATGTTTACAGGCAGTGGGGCCGTGTGACATCATCAGTCATGTGATTTCAAGAAGGCGGAACACAGGCTTAAACTGTAAAGTAGTCCCATTTTTAAAAAAAGCAATTAAATGAATATGGTGCATTAAAATGCATTTTGTGAGGCATAGATCTACTAATAAGTATATTTCCAAGATTTTAGGCCAAACTTGTAAAAACAGTAAAGGATCTCTTTAAAGCTGCTGAACATGAAAACATTGAATGTGATAAATCCATAGGACAGGCCTCATGGATCAATAAATCAAAGGTAATTTGCTTGAACTTTGTTTTCATCTCCACCGTGAAGTCTGTTTGTTGACATTTTCGCACATTGCATTGTGGGATTTAGGGTCCCATAGACGGCTGCATGAAAGTGTTTTTACTTCATTATGATATCACAAGGAATACCGGGGAAAAAACTAGAACAAATATGGTATCAAGTGTTTCATGTTTCTCCTAGTCTGGCAAAGAACACAAGAAGTAAAAACAATTCTATGTATCGACCTATATCCCAAAATGCAAAGCGCAAAACTTTTCCTAATATGTTAATAAAAGAATATTTAAGATGGAGACAAAAACAAACCTTTGAACGGCCATTTTGACCTTTTTCCTTTCTTCTTGGAGTAAATGATGTTCAATTAATTAATCAATGAGGCATACATGATTGTATCTCATGAACTATTGTGGGTAGCAGATTTAAGTTTCGATGGACAAAATAATGCCCAAAATGTGTAAGACATACAAGCTCCAACCAAATCACTTTTTTTTATAGCTCTAACTACTGTTTTCCTATCTGTCTCTGCTTCTAAACAATTTAACAACATGAAAGCCAGAGAGACAGTAAATATGATAGATGAAGTACCATTACTTATGTTGACCGGAGGATTTAAATACAGCAGCTCATCCACTGGTTCATCATAGGCCTCGATGGAGTAAACATGCTCATAGTCCGGGTCGTTGGTGTTCATCACCACACGCAGCTCACGACCTGAACAACAGAAGGGATCACACGAGACACATATACAGTGGGGCAAAAAAGTATTTAGTCAGCCACCAATTGTGCAAGTTCTCCCACTTAAAAAGATGAGAGAGGCCTGTAATTTTCATCATAGGTATACTTCAACTATGAGAGACAAAATGAGCAAAAAAATCCAGAAATTCACATTGTAGGATTTATAATGAATTTATTGGTAAATCCCTCGGTAAAATAAGTATTTGTTCACCTACAAACAAGCAAGATCTCTGGCTCTCGCAGACCTGTAACTTCTTCTTTAAGAGGCTCCTCTGTCCTCCACTCGTTACCTGTATTAATGGCACCTGTTTGAACTCGTTATTAGTATAAAAGTCACCTGTCCACAACTTCAGTCACACTCCAAACTCCACTATGGCCAAGACCAAAGAGCTGTCAAAGGACACTAGAAACAAAATTGTAAACCTGCACCAGGCTGGGAAGACTGAATCTGCAGTAGGTAAGCAGCATGGTGTGAAGAAATCAACTGTGGGAGAAATTATTAGAAAATGGAAGACATACAAGACCACTGATAATCTCCCTCGATCTGGGGCTCCACGCAAGATCTCACCCCGTGGGGTCAAAATGATCACAAGCAAAAATCCCAGAACAAACACAGTGGGACCTAGTGAATGACCTGTAGAGATCTGGGACCAAAGTAACAAAGGCTACCATCAGTAACACACTATGCTGCCTGGGACTCAAATCCTGCAGTACCAGACGTGTCCCCCTGCTTAAGACAGTACATGTCCAGGCCCGTCTGAAGTTTACTAGAGAGGATTTGGATGATCCAGAGGAGGATTGGGCAAATGTCATGTGGTAAGATAGAACCAAAATAGAACTTTTTGGTTAAAAACTCAACACGTCGTGTTTGGAGGAGAAAGAACACCATACCTACTGTTAAGTATGAGGGTGGTAACATCATGCTTTGGGGCTGTTTCTCTGCAAAGGGACCAGAAAGACTGATCCATGTAAAGGGAAGAATGAATGTGGCCATTTATCGTGAGATTTTGAGTGAAAACCTCCTTCCATTAGCAAGGGCATTGGAGATTAAATGTGGCTGGGTCTTTCAGCACGACAATGATCCCAAACACACCCCGGGCAACGGATTGGCTTCGTAAGAAGCATTTCAAGGTCCTGGAGTGGCCTAGCCAGTCTCCAGATCTCAACCTCATAAAAAATCTTTGGAGGGAGTTTTAACTCCGTGTTGCCCAGTGACAGCCCCAAAACATCAATGCTCTAGAGGAGATCTGCATGGAGAAATGGGCCAAAATACCATCAACAGTGTGTGAAGACTTACAGAAAACATGTGACCTGTTATTGCCAACAAAGGGTACATTACAAAGTATTGAAATGAACTTTTGTTATTGAAAAAATACTTATTTTCCACCATAATTTGCAAATAAATTCATTAAAAATCCTACAATGTGATTTTCTTTTTTTTTCTCATTTTGTCTCTCATAGTTGAGGTATACCTATGATGAAAATTACAGGCTTCTCTCACCTTTTTAAGTGGAAAAACTTGCACAATTGGTGGCTGACTAAAAACTTTTTTCCACACAGTGCATCTACATCATTCAAGGCTATCACTGTCACACATGTCTTCCTCAGCACACTCATACTGAAGCTAATCGTGTTGAAATATTCATGTGGAACGACAGTGAGACACAAACGGAGCTCCCCATGTTCTTGAAGAGAAAACCACCCAGTGTTCAGAGATCTCCAAATGTCGCACCAGCAGGTGACTCTTTGAGACAGGCATACAAACAGACAGACGGAAAGAAACACTCACCCTGATCCCCCAGTTGATTCTGTGGTGCAGGCTGGGGCCGATTGGCTGGGCCTGAATGTGAGACATCCAGAAGGGACGGGGAGCAAAGACAGACACCGAACGAGCAAAGACAGGATTCCAAGAGTGAAGGGAGGCCAGAGGAGTGTCACACAGGAGGAAAGAAAGGGGGATGAAGGTTATGGAGGGATGGAGGCCGAGAGTGGAAAAACATTAGAGCCGTCGCACAGAAACCCAAAGAACTGCAAAATTCAGCCCATTATATGTAACATAGACACCAGCTGAAAGGCTTCACAGAGCTTGAAAAAAAGGCTATTTCAGGACAGTTCTTCATAAATTGGTTGATGACACTTAACACTTCATTTTTAGGTGTGGCCAAGAAAAACAACTATCAATAAAGCATGCATTTACTAAAACCTAGATTCACTTTCATCCAGATGAAACTAAAAATAATGAGACACTGTATGGTTGTTATGCTAATTCAGTGCCCCTTTTTTTCTGTTCAAAGCAGCAGCTCACTCACCTCCACAAGCTGGAGATCAGCCAGTGGGACCGGAGAGAAAAAGAGAGGGAAAGGAAAGTAAAGGTCACTTTTAAAGAGTTGTTTGCACACTGTGGATCTCAATAGTTTCTCCTAAATTATGCATCAACACAAGTTTAGCTGACGCAATGACTCATGAGCTGAGATACACGTCTGAAGTTGAACTTGAGGACAACACTCACAAATTAGAAATGCAAGCTGCATACGACACTCACCACAGTGCTGACTCATCTCAGTGCGGACGTAGTCTCTGATCTCTACCTCCTAAACCCAAAATATAAAAACAAACATGGCAATAAATGTACAAGTAGATCTATGATAATGTCTGAAGGGACCTAAATGTCTGGACTCCAACCAGAAAAATCCCCCAAGTCAAAATCAAACACTGACCGTCATGCCTGGCTCTCCTCTATCTCCTTTGACTCCATCTGGACCCAAATCTCCCTAAAACATGGACAGGGTTAAAGAAGCATGATACCAACTGGGCAGGGGTGTGTGAGTGGTGTGTGTATGTGTGTGCGCCTGTGTGTGTTTGTGGTGGTGATGCTGGGGGTTGGGGGTGTGTGGTGGTGGTTGGGGGGGTGTTGATTTCCTGCAGTTCATGAATTTATTAGCACATGGCCAGGTGCAGCACATGAATTAATTTCACAGAGTGCAAGTTTAAATCAGCAATAGAGACAGTGATTCATTCATTGAAGCATTTCAAAACATTAGCTTGGAACAAATCCCTGAAGCAATGTAACAGTGGTTTCCTAAACTGCACAGCTTCAACATCTGTCATTTGACATAAAAAAAGGGATTACTATATTTTTAGGAGTAATTTTTCAAATGACTATTTTTTCCTGTTCTACAGGATTACTGTGCATTTATTTCCAGGACACATTGAATTCCAAGAAGGCTTTTAAAACAATCAACAGACTAACCGGCTCTCCACGCTCCCCTGGGATTCCTGGGATACCACGCGGACCAATCATGGCTGGACCAATGGGGCCTCTCTCACCCTGTCACATGGGCAAAACAACAAACCCGTGACAATAGAAACGTCATTGCTTCCAAGTTCTTCAAGGAGTTAACACTTTTTATACCTACAAGTCTTTTTAAACTTGCTTTAACCTCTTAAGCCCATAACATAATACCCATAACAAATAACGTTTTTCTCAGATTCTACATGACCTACATGGCAAATTTTTGTTCAGATTGAAGTATGCCCCTTAGTGGCAACAGATAATGTGAAAGCTTGGAATTATACATAATATATGATACTGACTGACAATGAGTCATCTATTCAATACAGAAATACAATACAATACATTACAAAAGAGATTTACATAAAATATAAAGTAAATTCTCTATAGGGAAGGCTACAAAAGCAGAAATAATCAAACTAATGTATGGACATCGAATGCAGCAAGTTTGATGATTATAATGATCAATAGGCCACAGATACACATGTTTTTGTACAAACAAGTTCAGGCAAAATCCCACTTTACCACAACTGTGCCAAAGTTTTGTAAAAGCTTGGAAACAAGTGTGAAACTGTAATATGTCGGTCAAATAGTTTATTTTGTGAAGCAGAGGACTGAAAAAATATGAGTTTGCGGAGTTGTGCTATGGTCTTTTGTTTGGACTTTGGGCTGGCAACAATTTTAGCTGACTTTCTTAGGATTACGGAGAGATATAGAATGTGTGATTTTATTCATTCTTTAAAACATTTAGACCGGTGAGAGTCACAGAGGCTGGAGGTGTCCCAACGCCCCCGCGGGCAGGTCTGTTTTGGCTGAAGAGGTTCCCGCAAAAGCCATCACTTGCTGGTTACAACATGAGAGACCACTGCGCTGCATGTGTACGCCTGTGATTGTCTAAGCTTTGTGATGTGCACTAGGTGTACCCTGATCGGTAAGGCTAAGGAAAAATGAAAACCGTAACCCCAATATTATAAATAAATACTATTAAGCCACTTGATCACATGTGTCAAAGGTCAACTAAATTGATCCAGGCTTGGTTCTTTTTTCACCAAGCTTCTTTGTTTACAAGCTGTCAGTCGCTACAGAGTAAACTCTCTGCTGAAGATAAAATTAAGGGGCAAGCAGATGAAACAGAAGCGACTCAATCGTAAATCATTTAATCTCAAATCCATCAGAAATTATATACTACTGTACAGGATGTTGTTGAGACCACCAATGACTGCAATGTTTTCCACAAAGTGCAATAATCGATCGTTGCTCACCATGAAATCATTGCACACTGAACTGATGTTGCTCCAGTTTAACTGAATGACAAATGGCTCTTCTCATTAGCTCATTATCCAGGTTTCTCTGTACAAGCAATCTACCACTATAGGCAAAAAGTAAATAATGTGTCAAATCATCCCACCTTTTGGCCCTGGAGTCCTTCAGGTCCTTTAGCACCTGCTGGGCCTTGTGAGCCAGTCAAGCCAGGGGCTCCATCTGCTCCTCTGGGGCCAGGAGGACCAGGTACACCAGACGGACCCTGAAGCGCGCACAGTATTGATTGTGAATATCTGGTTTCATGCAGTCACCATGACAAACGTTGCATCAATGTTGTGCAACATGAACATGAATAACACAAAGTGCACTTTTATATTTGTAGAGGTTTAAAACCCACCCGTTCACCTTTCTCTCCCTGAGAGCCATTTGGTCCAGGTACCCCGTCAAAACCACGATCGCCCTACACACAAAGAGAAAAAGAACACACAATGTTTGCAGCTTTTGCGCAGCTAACAAACAAACTCATGACATACCTTAGGGCCAACTATTCCCTCTTTTCCAGGACTCCCAGAAGCCCCTGGAGGACCTACGTCTCCCTGGAAAATACAAAGAATGTCCCACATTTTGATTATTGCTTACATGCACAGGTGACCTGGTTTATGGTGATCACACCCACTCACATACCTGATCACCTTTTCTCCCTGGTAAACCGGATCGTCCATGGATACCTGCATCCCCCTGACCACACACACGCACACACAAACACACACTTAAGTTAAATGATTACCTTAAACAAATTGACTAAAGATAATCAACAGATAAATGGATGGACAGATACACTCATGGCATCTTACTGACCTTTTCTCCTCTGGGTCCATCAGATCCACAAGCCCCCTTGGGTCCTCGTTCACCCTTGAAACACAGAAGTTTGTGAGTGACACACGCAAACACATACAAAAGAGCTTTCACAATAAAATGAGAATAAAGATCTTTTTCCATTAAGGCTATTTCCTGCAACACTCAAATGTGCACTTAGATACAAAATGGCAAATATGACACATGACATCCAATGACATTTTGATGATAATGACATAAAAGCATTAAAGCACCCAACGAGGTCTTGAAAACAACCTTATAAGGTGAAACACCATGTTCAAAACTACTTTTCACCCATCACTTTTGAAATACAATTCAGTATACAGTGATGTAGTCATGTGATCTGAGCCTTCTTTTATATAACATCCAACAATCGCACTAAGGAGAAGACAGTAAAGACATTCTTTGTAGCAACAGATATGTTTCAAGGGGGACGTTAAAAAAAAAAAACAGCTTTCGCTGCTAGTGTTATAGTAGTCGAAACCGCTCTCAAGACCACATTTTAAAGGTCTCGGTCTCGTCTCGGACAAGGAAGCATTTTGACTCGGTCTTGTCTCGGACTCGGGCTGCCCGGACTCGGGATTTTCTGTCAAGAAAGTTCGAGACCGGCACTAATTCCTGCTAATTTTTAAACTTTTTTATAATGTGATAATAACAAGGAGAAGAACGGGATAAAACAATCCTTTATTCATTCTTTAATCCGCCCCGTATAATGACCGCAACCTTCCTTAATGTGACTGAGTGACGTGTGTGACACACACACACACACAAGCAGGAGAGAGAGGCGGGAGCTAAACATGTTCGCTAACTTGTTGGTTGTGAAATTTGGTTTCACGAATCACAAATACTACATTTGTAAAAGCACAGCAAAGAGGAAAAACTCTGCGGTGTGTAGGTGACCAGCCATGTTATTTCTTGGCAGAAATACTTTTAAACACTTGCTGTACATTCAGCTGACATAAAAATCTTGTTTTCAAATATGTAGAATAATTGTGATTTTATCAGTAGCAGTCGTAGTTTTAACATTTTAGTTAATTTTTTTGCAGGCACCTTTTTTGTCCGTCAAATGAATTTAAAAGAAACTAAAACTAAAGAGAGAATGTTATTTAACTGCTGAACCTTGTCATAATTTTATTTATTTATATATTTTTTTAAATTTAAAAAACAATGTTTATGGTCTTGGTCTCGGTCTTGGTCTCGGTGCATTCATATACAAAGTTTTACAGTTGAACTGACAATGAGCTTGAGGCGCTTGTCGCCATTTTGGCAGAGAATGAGGTCTAATGTGAGCGTGCTTCTGTGATCCGCTACGTGAAAATTCACCACACAACAAAACAAGTAACAGACAAAAATCAAAGAACAGAACAAAAGCCTCTGTCATGACTCATGTTCAAAGCAGATTGCAGAGAAACAATTCATTCATTCATTGCCTAGTAGTAATTTTTTTTAAGAATTTGATGCTTTATTAGCAGTTTTCTCCCACTGCTTCTTAGTACGTGACGGCCAGGGGCGTCGGACTGGAGGGGGAGTAAAATTAAAATTCTATTTTTGCCATTTTTTGAATTATTGTTTTTCAAATACACATCACACACAATAAATATCAAATAACTGTATCCTATACTTTAACTTTCACAAATATAAATCTAGTTCAAATAAAATACACTATAAAAATATCTGAGGTGGCGCACTTGTCACTAATCCTGGCTACTCTGTATTTGTAACACACTTTAATAATCATGATCTAAAACTAATTTTAGAAAAAAGAAAGCTTAAATAAAAAATACTTTTGGATAGTAAAAAAAACATTAAAATACATATAAAAACTTACAGGAAGGACCCAAAATATGGTGCTACGCCCCTGGTGACGGCTAATGTGTACACAGTAACGCAGGGTCCTCAGCGCCAGGTCAGAAGGTAGTCACAAGCAGGATGTGGCCTACATTTTCCCCCAGGCCAATGAATACCTAGAACTGTGGGTTGGTAAGCGGCTAACATCAGGTATTCTGACGTTACAGCTGCCTGTTCCTGGTCTGTGGTTAGTGGTTCAACCAGCTTGTTATACTCTGTTCTGTTCTGCTCCTTCAGTCCACAGAAAGTTGAATCTAAGGTAACTTTTGCCTTTGTTTCTCTGATTGGTGCAGATGTCAAAATATACGCAAAAACGTTTAAAACTACATTCTAACAAGCAGCCAAATTGTCTCTTGTGCTGATAGTATTGTTTAAGCATTAAAGGGAAACAATCTTTATCACTACATGTAACACAGTTTTCCTCCTGCGTGAACAGTAAAATACCTTTATTCCCCTCATTCCCACTATACCGAGCTCCCCCTTCTCTCCTTTACGGCCAGCCAGTCCATCTTTTCCAGACAAACCCTAAAAGAAAAATACAGAAACAAATTCCCATAAAGACATTTTCAAACAAAAGATGAAAAATCAGATCCTCTGTTGCACGTACCATTTCACCAGGTACTCCAGGGTCGCCTGCTTCTCCCTGCAGTGATAATAACTGTATTACTACTCCAGTAAAGACATTTAATGCATTGATGACAAGCAGGGACTGTGACTCATTTTAAATAGGTTTCATGAACACTTGCCTTCTGCCCACCGGGGCCACGAGCTCCCGGGAACCCAGTTGACCCCTTTTCTCCCAGTTCTCCTCTCAGACCCTGATGATTTTAAAGGAAACATACACAAGTAAAAATGAAACCAAGGGAAACACAAAAGCAAAGGCTTGCATTGATCTTATTGTAACAAGAAAAAAGTAAATGTTTAAAGAGAGTAAAGAGGGCAAGCTAGTTGTAAATATACGTCCTGTATGAGTAGCCCAATAGGTTCAACGCTTGCCTGAGGAAGGAGATTGTGGGTTAAAGGCACAACTTGAATGTTTTCGCATTGGTTTTGAAAATAGGTTATTTGCTTTTCCTCAAAAAGTTAAAGGTCTGGATGTTTCTTTTGTTTCTAAACACAAATGCTAACATAGCGAGCTGCTGCACATATGTGGGGTCTATCCATGACATCGCTTGATGTGGATGGCTTCGTAGGCTCCTATTTCACCAGATCATGATATTGGTGAAGATGGTCCATGGGGAAGGGGGGGTGACAGGATGGGGGTTACACTGAGGGTGGTAGTTTGTGTGAAATGAAAATAACTTGTTTCATTTCACCTGCTCTCCAGCTGGACCGTCTTGACCTTTGGTTCCCTTTTCCCCTTGTGCACCTTTTGGCCCTCTGTCGCCCTGGAGGAAATTACCAATAATATTAAGAACTATTAACAATTAACTATTAATATTAAGCTAAACATCACAAAAACTACAGGTTTTTAAAACATTTTTGCTCACTGTCTCTCCTTTGTTTCCCTTTTCCCCATCAGGTCCTCCCACAAGAACAGTGTCACCCTGCATGTGAAGGTACAACTGTAAACATCTGCTTTCTCCACACAGCCAAAACAATACAGTAATTCCTAAAAATAATATTTCCACATTGCTGTTTTTCAAAAAAAATATATATATATTATATATATATATACAGAGAGTGAATGGCACTATTAAATACCTTCTCTCCTTTGTCACCTTGTGGCCCACTGTCTCCCTAGACCACAACAGAAAAGTGAGAGTATAGCACTTTGCTCAAACGTGTCAATTCAATTTAATACTTTGCAGGAGCTGAAAAGGTGCAGGCTAGCATGTTGTCACATGAAAATGGTAAAAAGACTTCTGGTGTTCACCTTCTCTCCCCGAATACCACGAGTTCCCGGGGAACCCTGATAGACACACAGACACACAGACACACAGACACACACACACACACACACACACACACACACACACACACACACACACACACACACACACACACACACACACACACACAAAAAGCCCACATTAAGCATGACAGCACTGCCTTCATTAACAAACCAGTTAAAAATAGTATCAACTATAATGGTATGAGTCTTCTTTGTTCCAGTTAAACAGAGTGCAAAACCAGATCTCTGAATAAAAGAAGAGAAATCAGAGAATTTAAAACATTGTCTTTCAACAAAATATCTGTGTGTCACTTCTTTTGTGCCCTCTGACAGAAATTTCAAAACGCCCTGGACAATTATTTGATTATTGTGGTAGACCGACTGTGTCACTTATTCATTCATGAAAAAAAATCCAGATTTACTGTTGGCCCTCTCTCTCCATCGGCGCCCGCTCTACCGTCCTCGCCCTAAAGGACAAAAACACTAGTGTTGGTTACTTTCATCACACTCCAATTCAGACAAGGTGACAACATCAATTGAACAATGTTGTAATCAATGTCTCACTCTGGCTCCTGGTTCTCCTCTCTCTCCTCTGGAACCAGGAACACCAAGACCAACTTCCCCCTGGCAAAAAAAATCATATCCATGCCCTTCAAAAACTCCATTACCATTCTGGCAGCTTGACAGAAACGCATCATGTGTGGGCCAAAATTCACCTTGTCTCCTTTCACTCCATTCGTTCCAGCAGAACCCTAAATAACAAAGAATGGGTCGAGATCCATAAAGTAGTCGCTGTTTATTCTTTCAGGTGCTTGAATTTTTCAAAATGTCCGTAAAACAAAATAGTAAATTGTGGTTCAGATTATCTGGATAATCTTGCTACATATCATGAGGAACGCACATTCTCTCCGGGTGGTCCAGCAGGACCAGGAGGACCAACATTTCCAGCGCGGCCTGCAAAGCCTTGGAGTCCCTGAATAAAAACAATAATTAAAAAAACAAAAAAACAGAAAACAATTAATGGATGTTTAAAAAAGTACACAGAGGAAACTGTTTTGTCATTATCAATTGCTTCACTAACCCTGTCTCCAGGAGGTCCAGGAGGTCCTGGTTGTCCAACTTCACCTCTTATACCAGGTGGACCAACTGCCCCTGCCTTTCCCTGGAGACCTGGAGGACCAGCTGCTCCAGGAAGACCAGAATCCCCCTAAAGCAGTCACAGTTTTATATGTACTGATGTCCATGAACAACAATCTGGGTGATGATAATAATGCCTCTGTGTGCTGCCGTGAGGCCTATTAATCACCTTCAAACCTTGAGGTCCATCTCGACCAGGAGAACCTGCAAACCCAATGCCCTTTTCTCCCTGCAACAGTTTGTCATATTTGTCACTGTGGGGTTGGTTTGAATTTATGCAGATTGAGAAAAAGATATCAAGGAAGGTCACCTTGTCTCCTTTTGGTCCAGAAGTTCCCTGTGGCCCCTTGATGAAAAAACACAATATATCACAATCCTAGGGTAAGCCCCAATTATCTAGTTTTTACAGAAAACTACCTAAAATTCAATTATTTTTATTATAAGTTTCAATTAGACAGATTAAAGGCCAGAAAAGACATGATCTGTCAAACCTAGTCCCTCCTCCCATCTTTTATAGGAGGGGCGGGGCCATCAGTGACCCTTAGTGACATCACTGATCTAAAAAGACATCACTGATCTAATCTCAGCCAATACAAAAATTGAATTGCAAATAGCCTGCATTCAACCCATAGAGAGCAGTCATCTCTGACATTTTACAACTAAAAACGCTACATTTAAATACTTAGACTAAAATGTGAACAGTGGGACTAAGATCAATAAACTACATTACTTCATACCTAATCTTATATGTATTCATCAGGAAAAAAAAGTGGTTTTAGGGTGTACTTACACTTAAAGGATGTTAAATTATCACGTAAAAAAATGAAAACTTTAAAATAGAGTAATGGAAAATGCTGATAAAACAAGACTAAATACATCATCTAAAGTTGGATAAATAAATTTTGGTATTAGATGTGGAGAAAAGGGACTGGTGCCAGCAGACCCTGGAAAGGAGCAAGTGGGTTAGAAAATGGATGGATATTGATGTGGAGAAAAGGACTGAAATTTGCAAAACATTCCCTGTATGACTATGCCATACCTGTTTTATGCCAGACACCCTACCAGGATAGTGACAGTTATTTACACATAAATATTCATTAAGATGTCCTGAAGGCATTTTTTTTAATCTAGAATAGCTGTTGAGGTATAATCTGGTAAACATTTCACGTAAAAGAGCAACATAAGTTATTTTCAATGTTCTCCTTTGTAGATGCTGCCTGGACACTCTGCTTTTGATCCGCTGCTCATTGACATCAGCGGATCTTTTAGGCTCAGCAGACAGACTCTAATATTAAAAAAATCTCTGTAGTACTTTATCTTACACTGAGTACAGAGAGGTGTGGATTGAGCTTCTGTCACTGTGTGTTAGTGAGCTATAAATGCAAGAAAATTTAATCTGTAAATTTCTCTCTAACTTAAAGCTGATATCTGGAGTTTTTGAGAAATCTATGTTAATGTATCATTCTTTTGAAATGCTAAAAAATACCTTACTCGTCTTTTACTATGGTCTGCTGCCAGTTGTCATTCATATACCTTAATGTATATAAGTCCCGCCTTCATCCATAGACCCCTGTACAAATGCAAGAAAGCACTGGCTTCGCCCAGCCAATAGGCTTTGACATCCTGGAGTGGGCAACTGTCAATCAAAGTGAATGCACGTGCACCGTTACGACAGAAAACAGGTATCACTGAGCCATGGAGGAGCGCTCCGAAACTCCAGTTACCCATTCCTCGATTGCCAACGCACAGTATAGCGCTTCTACTAAAAACAGAATTCATCTCGAAGCTGCTTCTCAAAGGTGGAGGGACTTTCTGCTTTTAAAAGGATTCCGAACGGACCAGGATTTGGCAACATTTCTCATGGACATGTAATAAACATGTTTTAATCAAAAGTTATGGCACTCTAACAATAAATGTGTAGTTTTTGTAGTTATGCGACTATGTTATGTTTTGTAATGTGTGTGCACAAACGTAGAGGTGTAGCTTCTGGTAGATTGACAGAGACAGGGTAGGAAGTAGAGCTGTTGAGGGCGAGACATCAAGACATTCTCTCAGAAACTCCGGATAGCAGCTTTAATGTAACTAAGGTACACAGCCTGGTAACAAGCGATCAGTGGATTAATATCCATGGTGGTTATCATGGTGGTTGTCTTTTTGAGATGCTGAATGAGCTCTTATTGAGGACATGTTTATCCTAATGAACCACGGCCCTAAATAATGAGGAAGTTTGATCCAGCTGAATGAAGTGTGCGCAATCCTGAGTTGCTATCCCTTCAGTCCTGTCAGCCTCCTGTTTAAACCTTTGTCAATCAGTTCTTTATCGGTTTTGGTTTATTACTTTTTGTTGGCCAGTATTTTTGCAGTTTAATTTTCAATCAAATGGATTTTTGTTTTTTGCACATCCTGCCTTCTGCCTCACTTTTCTGCAACTGCGTCCTCCTCACCACAACCTGGCAACTAGTTTATTGTTTAACTAAAAGTTCAGCTTTATTTGTGTTAAACCTCAGCCATAACAACATAATTTATATTGAGACAATAGATTACAGAATACTGATGCTGACTTACATCCTCTCCAGCTTCGCCCGGCTCACCAGCGAACCCCTTGTGTTACAAGACAAACCAGCATGGGATTAGTAACATGTTTACCAGTATGTACTGTATATATATATGTGGCTCTGCTTGTTGATGATACTCACTCTTTCACCTTTGATGCCAGGAGCACCCTTGTCTCCTTTGTTACCCTAAATACAGTATATGCTATTAAATCATAGGCATATACATGTTAGTGCTCTCAACAATTCCAGACCTATATTTAAGTCTCACCTTTTCTCCAGCCAGTCCTTGCTCTCCAGCCACACCTGGCAGTGTTTGACCAGGAAAACCCTGCATTAGATGCATTAGAATAATCTTGTCAGTGTGTGAGTGTCACTCAGTAACTTTTATTCCACATTCTTGCTTTGGCTGACGGTCCCCAACTACCAGGCATTTAGACAGTTTCTGAGGTAAGGGCTTGTTTTCATTTTAGGTTGTTCTTTCGCCCCCTCATCCCGCCCATCTACACCAGCTACTGTTGAAGGGACAGTTAGAGAAACTAATAAAAAAGCAATAGTCCTAAAAAACGTGACAGGCCATGAGAGCATTTACATACTCTTACATGGTGGTTAAGGACACTGGGCTTGTAATCGGAGGGTTGCCGGTTCAAGCCTCACCTGGGCCATCACTGTGGGATGTTGAGCAAGTCCCTTAACCCCGAACTGCTCCCCAGGCGCCGCAAAATGGCTGCCCACTGCTCCTCAGGGATGGGTTAAATGCCGAGGACAAATTCCATTAATGTAATAACATTACATGGCCAATTAAAGGCGAAAGCCCCGATTTAATCTTAATCTTTAATCTTAAATTGTGAATTCTACAATTTTCAATGGTATCACACACATAGAAATCATATATAGTGTAATTTGAAGAAGTTATGGCCGTTTAAATGTTGTCACTCTCCAAAGTGCACAACGGAGAAAACGGTGCTTAAAGATTGTGAAGTTTTCGTCAGAAAAAAAGGCTGCACATTTGCATTAACCCAACCCCCCAGCAATGGTTGTGAAAAGCTGTTTGAACCATTTTAATGCCATTTATCCACAATTAATGTATTTATGTTCAGTATATAGGTGAATTGAAGCGCAGCACAAGCCTTCAGAAACAGTTTCACTTTAAGGAGGTGCTTGTATCGCCTTTATCGAATGAGCTGAAGTGTTCTCTACCTGGGAGCAATGTGTCTTCAGCGAGCGACTCTGGTGAGTGTTTTAAATGATGACTGAAATTTATGAACGTTTGTCCGACTCATAATCAGAATAGATGTCTAAGTAGCCACATGTTTTACTTCAACGTGAAGTTTATTGTCCCAAACCAACAACAAATGTGTTTGTAGAGCCAAAGAAAATCAGTATGTTAATCAGGTGTTGGAATTCCACACCCTCAACCTATGATATGGTTATTTGAAGCATGGAGTGCTTTCTTTATAACTTCAACTAGTATATTTAGCAAAAAAAAATCACTATTTTCTCAAAAAATAAAGGTGTTTGTCCTTTTTCATAATTTCTTTCATGTCGACTTGTTCCTGGGCTTGGCACCAAAGCACTAATTCATCTTAAGCACTCAGTACTCAAAGATATAAACTTAATCTATCCTATGGTTCCCTAATATTTAACCTGTTATATGTAGTATAGTCTGCAACATGTTCTCTATTGCATTTGTATGTTTTCTTATCTTCTATTCCTATTGTTTGTGTATTGATGTGAATAACACCACACTGCAAATGAGCCTCGGGACTGAATTTAGCTGTCGATCGTTCCATATTTGGAAATATTAAATATGTACCAAATTCAATCGTAGCAGGTCATTCCACGTTAACGCTGATCTCAGTAACTCACCCGTTCTCCTTTGGCTCCCGGAGGTCCAGCTACAGCCTGTGAAAGTGTAGAAAATGGAAAGCATATAGCTAATTATCAGTGAGGCACAGTGCTTATAATGTTCATGTAACACAGTAAATGGGTACTTAAAAGCTCCAGCATTGAGTGGCACAACGTTGCAATCATTATCTTTCCCAGCTCTGAAATATCGAGAGCTTTCGTGTCTTTAGCATTCACTACTTAATGATTGCCCTGATTCACAGAGTTGGAATTACAAGCATTTTTCACAGTCCTAGAATTTCTTGCCTGAGGCAAGTGAACTAACAGTGGATAATTTTCTATTTTGGTCCAACTAAAACAAACGCTCTGCAGAGGAGGGATCGGACAAAGAAGTTATAGAAGTTATAACCACATGTAGCAAAGACAGAAGCATTGATATGAATAGGAAAATACTTTGAAAAAGAACATTTTGTACTAAAGGTAACATCAATTTAAAAACCTTTAAATCTGAATTACTTTATACTTGCATTAGTGTTCATACTTTGTTGAAAAACCGTCAACAAATAAACCTAAAACTTGAGCCAAACCAAGCTGTTTACACTGGAGTCTAACATTTTCCCATCAACACAAGATGTTTTACCAGAATTATTGGCCGCTTTACAATATTTTAGCAATTTTCTAAGAAAAATCCAGACAAATGTCGCAGCCTAACATAGGCTGATGAGGATGCCCTTCAGACAACTCTGCCAATCAGAACGGGCAGGTAGGCGGGCTGCCGTACTCAAGTTAGGTTTCATGGAAATGTCCGTGTTTCAACTGATAAGTTTCCTTTACTACATGAAATCACCTCCTCCTCTCCTTCAAATAACTGTTAACTCATTGATATGCCAATCTTTGATGCTGTACTTATACAGATTATCCAGTAATATTGCATGTTACAATGTATCAAATGCTTTTTGTTAGTCCACAAATATTCTGACTCAGAATTATTTTTTGTCTATTGCACCTGTTGTAGTTGAGTTCTTCCATCCTGGTTGTTGCTTAAAATGTTATATCTACTGAGGAAATTATTCAACCTGGTCACAAACAACTTTTCTAAAATGTATGGATCCGGATCAATTTACTGATTCTGGTCTTGGTTTGAATAATCAATAAATTCCAATGTTCAGCTCTTTGAGCTGGTTCTACAACTCCTGCTGGTGACTTTGGCATTACATTACTAGTTACAAATTCCATTTCACTTTCTGTTTTGAGCAAAAGACAGAACAGCTATGTGCTTGTGTGAATGATCATTGTATCATGATCAGGATCACTGGTTCGGATAACTGGCAATAACTGGAAAATAGGATATTTGTCCTTGGCTGAGGTTTGAAGTGGTCTAAACTAAAGTAATTTTTTTTTTTTAGCTGTTTTCATGTTATCTGGAAGTAACCCTCTTATTCCTGACGGATTACAATTATATGTAAATGGTTCAATAACTACATCCATGATGTTCTTGACTAATGTCATATTCATGTCTACATGATCACTTAAATGTTTGTTCCAAATTTTTTTGCACAACATGTAGAATTTCAGTCTTTTCCACATTTTCAAGAAAAATACTTTTAACATCTGGACCCAAATCTCCCTAAAACCTGCACAGGGTTAAAGAAGCATGATACCAACTGGGCAGGAGTGTGTGTGTGTGTGTGTGTGTGTGTGTGTGTGTGTGTGTGTGTGTGTGTGTGTGTGTGTGTGTGTGTGTGTGTGTGTGTGTGTGTGTGTGTGTGTGTGTGTGTGTGTGTGTGCGTGCGTGCGTGCGTGCGTGCGTGTGTGTGTGCGCGTGTGTGTATTTGCATGCATCAAGCATTCACTAGCATGTGTGTGTGTGTGTGTGTGTGTGTGTGTATTTGCATGCATCAAGCATTCACTAGCATGTCTGTCTGTGTGTGTGTGTGTGTGTGTGTGCTTGCACCAACACACGGTGCAGTGAGGAAAAGCCTGAGCAGATGGACAAACGTGGTGTGGTTATTTATCAAACTGCTGATAACGGTGACAGAGCCACTGCAGCTCTGTCCGAGGTGCTGAACCTGAAGCTGTCAGCAATGGCTGAGAGCTTTCTGGTCACAACATTTGTCACTACTCGTCAACATGGCAGACAGGGGGAGTGGTTTTGGAATACTGAGTAATCCAGAAGGAAAATCTGTCTTTTCTCCAGGGACATTTTACCGGAGGTGGGAACCACAAATACGCCCCTGACAATGGTCAAAGAATGTGTCTATGACTGAATGGCATCATTTACTACTATTTTAAATTCATATTGCTCACACTGACAATTTTGTTTACACTGACATTGAAGCAATACGTTATTGTTGCAAATTTCAAATGCAACTTTATACTTTAGGGCCTATTTGAAATGCAGGTTTTTGCAGGTTTTTTTGTTTGCAGACTTTGGCCATGATTTACTAAAAGACCAAATAAAAAGCACTAAATTGGGTGCGTATGCTAATAAAATGCACGTGCTCTCTGTTTGCATGTTGCACTTATAAGATTGCCATTGTTGATAAAAGGTTAAAAAGTGGTGCAAACCGCCCTGTTTATATTAGGGATTTGTGCTGGTAAACTGGAGTAGGAAGAGATTGACCACACATGCAATACAAAATATTTGCGGTATTAGTGGAAGAGTTTAAATATACATATTGAATGTTACAACGTCACATGAAATAGATACGGCAGGTAAGGGTGTAAGAAAAAATGAATTCGCCGATATATCACAATATTTCCCCGCGATTATCGTATTTTTTTTAATTATGTTTTTTAACAAAATGTTTTTTAATTGCACTAACATATACATAGCACGTAAACACACAGTCACTTGGTGTCAGTGACTTCTTAAGCATTTAAGAACTTAACAGAATCAGAATCTGTTGTAGAAGCAAAAATTTAACTTTATTGAAAAATGTAATTAAACAGTAAACCACTTTAGCTACAGTTAGTTACCATTAAGTTGTTCTTGCGAGTTAAAAAAAAATTAAATCAATTGTATTTCATAGCATTTTGTACTGTAATTATTGATATAACGCAATGTGTATTGTATCGTAGATGCACACCCTTAAACGGGAGGTATAGGGAAAACATGCCTTCCATTATGTTTTGATTTTGCAAAAAAAAAAATGTCCATGCTGATTGAGATGGAGGTTGGTAATGATGTCAGCGCTCTGTGTATTCGGCCGGTGCAGGGTAGAACTCGGAAGAATAACATTTTCCTAACAGAAAGTGAAGCCTGGATATTTCAAAAGGGCAACATGTAAAAATAAGAAGAGACAATATTAGAGGCTGTCTGTGATAAAGTCATGAAGGGAAAACAACAAGAGACAGTAGAAAGAAGAACAAGGAAAAAGTGGTTGATAAGAAATGTTTTGTTAATTTGTTTTTAATTCATTCATTTAAAAATGTTGACTGAAGCAGAAAAGATCTTTCCTCTCTGTTGCCTTTAAATCAATCTTTTGCATTTCCTTTATTTAGTGCGCCAATGCTTATCCACCAGGATTGCATATTCATTAGAGACAAACATGTTAAATAACTTGTTAATGTTTGCTTATTTTGCAGGTTTGACAGACCCAATCCTGATTGCATGATTAACCGTAACTCATATTAGTGCATGCAGTGACATTTGCTCACGTTTTTGCACAATTGTACAACTAACTGTCACACTGTGCAACTTTACACATGAAAAAGAAGAAATCAGGTAAAAAAAAACACATAAGTACATTTAATTTATATATTTATCATTATAAATAAAAAGGTACTTTTGCTACCTATCCCCTTTGCAGCTGAGCAGATCGAAATAAGATGTAAACCTGAAGATGCTAAATATCAGCTCCTATAATTACAGACAATTTATCGCTACTACAAGAGAAGTGGGCCATCTGAAAGGGATATTTGGTCTGCACCAGCCAGAAACAAGTCAGAAGTCAATAGCTTTTTTTTTTTAAGGACTGCAGTCATTGATTTAGCATTTTTGCCCAGCTATGTTTCTGTTAAAGGGCTCCTCATTAAAGTGTAGCTGTCATGTTTAAAACATCAACCATTTTTTTTACCAGTAAACAAAAGGCTGGTTGTGATGTGGACGTGTCTGGAGGTGGACAGTGCTTTACAAGTTAAAAATAAGGCTGTGACTCTGATGGAAAGGGTGTGAATGGTTATTTGTTGGAGCCGGACAGGGGCAATGCTTTTGAGGACAGAGATCATCACATTCTAGTGATTCCCAGGGGGAAAATGCCACCCGACATGTGCATGACGACAATCCAATGTGACTAGTTTCACATGGTGCTGATCATGAGAGCTGACACGGATACAACATGCACAGGTAATGATTGCTACATCCTCTGTGTGTATTTTTGCTTTTGTGTTTGTCAGTGCGGTGGTGATCCTGCTCTTGATCTGGTAATCTGACTTTCAACTCTTTCCTGGTTCTGTGTCCATTGTTATGTTTGGTGTTGAGCCAGCTGTAACAAGATTTATAAAAAAAAATACACATATATACGTGAGTAAATACGTAAAACAAAATGAAAATACGTGAAAATGAAGATACAATTTAGGTAAAACTGTCATCCGCAAAAATGAAATCGAAAGCTTTGTGTGCTTCATGTGCAAGGATTTCACAATATTTCACATTCCTGGTTTGATTTTTTTTTTTTTTCATTCTAGGAGGTTGTTCTTTTTCTATAGCAGCAAACAAATACTGCACAAGACGGTTTCTTTGACAGACAGGAAATCTGCACTTCAATCACAATCAATATTCCTCGTCTGACTCAGAGATACGTATCTGTTAAAGAACCACAACAGATGCAGGAAGTTGAGAGGCACCAGAAAATCCTCAACTAAATATTAACCCCAAAGTTCATGCAGGATATTGATTCCTTTAGATTTCTATGTAATTCACATTATGTGTGGCTTATTTAGAAATTTAGAAGATATTCAATAATAGATTGCTAAAAAAGACAACCTTATTATTGTTACAGTTACAGGATGGAACAAAACTGATCCGTTTTGTTATTCTTCCAAATGTACTAATCCCATTTCCACATTACATCACCCAAATAGCTGCACTGCAAGGTCCAATATTCATACTGCACATGTAGATAAGTGGAGTTCCTTATGTTGGCATTTCTTGCTATTTTGTTAGTTCCCTGCCCCGCGGTTGAAGGCAGGTAAACGTTATCAGAGCCGAAGCATCTGAATTTGTCGTGACAGCCACTTGCACCCAATAAATCATGAGCAGACTTGTAGCAAACTTTGAAAAGAGCAGAAATTGCTGAAGAAACTATCTGCTGCAGCAACAGCGGTCTGACACTGAAAGACGATTTGGGACAGGAACCCCCAGAGCTTTGGCTCAGAGGGAACTGTTTGCTAGAAATGGCATCCTATTTCATTTTCCCCGTGGGAGTTCAACCTGTGGCTGTAATGGCATCCAATATAATCACATCCCAATCAACTGCATTGCTGTCCTTTTCAGACTCAAGCCACAGGATGTCCTTACCTTCCCTGGAGGACCGCTGTCTCCCTGCTCTCCCTTTAGACCAAGTTGGCCGGGAGGTCCAGCGATGCCCTGACCAGCAAATAACACAGTTAACCCTGGTGTGAACTCAGTAAAAGCAATCAACCACAGCTAAACAAGGCTCACACGTAACACCAGAGCATCTGAAAACACACATACAGACCTGCTTCCCACTTAATCCAGGTATTCCATCTTTGCCGGGCACTCCATCTCTACCAGGGACTCCTGGTTTACCTGACTCACCCTGAGAAGGAGCGTGTTGTTTTAGTAAATGTGATTCAAAACTAGGGGTGTCCCGATCTCGATATCAGCCTGAAAACAAATATCGGATTAAAAAATCACCAATTTTTTTTTTCCAATTCATTTTTTATTTATTTTATTCAATTGTAGATATTATGTTGAAGGTTAAAATTCATGTAACCAATTGGTTAATAATAAATGGGTCAGTTTTTGTTACTGACTATTGTTCTCTGTTTGAATAACATCACTTGATCAAGCCTTTTCTAATATTCCACACTACAAAATAAGTAATTATAATTTTTTTATTAAAGGAAAAAAAAAAGAAGAAATAATAAAAGTATGTATGATTCACGCTGATATCGGATCAATATCGGTATCGGCCGATACGCAAGGCTGGATCATATCGGAAATGAAACAGTTGTATCGGGACATCCCTATTAAAAACAACACAACAGTGTGAACCCTCAGACCTATTCTCAGTGCTGTCATCAGTTTATCTGCTGCTTTTAATCAGTGAAGATGGTTTGATGTGAAGGTAGTTTTCACTTTAGTTTAAGAAAAGGTAACAGGAACAACATAGTAACCTTATTCTGTTAAAATGCATTTTTGCGAGGATACGTTTAGTTTGGTTTTAGTTTAGTTTATTTGTATGTGTTAATCTTACAAAAAAAATATTCAAACAAAAATCACAATTTAAAAATATAAAACAAGACTGAAACAGGCAGAAGCAAAAATGATTTATATGCCCAGAATAAATTATTCATTCAAGTTACCTTTTCCAATAATAAACACATAAGAAATGCAAGCATTCACATTCAGCAAGTACATTTGAGTTTCCTTTTTTAATATAATGCTAAGAAAAATAAAAAAATAAAATTATATATATATATATATATACAAAATTTTACAAAGCACTAACTTTCTAAAATATATTGACATTTTCTTTTAGAAATTAAATAGTGTATCACTCATTTTATTTCTTTATCAACATTATTCCAACAAATAAAATAAATATAAATAGATCTCTTGGGCTGTATTTGCAGGTCTGTAGTGAGAAGTATTTTTGAACGCCTTCTGGAAGACTATTTAGTTTTGCTTTGGACATTATCTGTGTTATTTTATAATATCTTTAAACTTCATAAGTTTTGATTTAACAAATAATGGATGTGTGTGGCCATAATATCCTGCTTTGTATATCAATCGTATGGCGTGTTTCGCAATAAAACAATATCATTTATTATGGTTTTAAAATTGGTTCCCCAAAGTTCATATGACATTGCATATGAGTAATAAGACAACATTTACAACTGCAAATATTTTGTTTTTTACATGTTGCAACAATTTTCTAAGCAAAAACAGGACATCTATGACAGAATCCATTAAAGATAACTACAGCCTACTGTATATCTACTTTTATTGAATTAAACATCAACCATGCAGCACCAGCAGCTGGTGAATACAAACTCCACACTGACTCACCACCTGCCCCGACAGACCCGGAGGACCCTGTGGACCCTGCAAGGAGAACAAACACATAGTGAGAAAATGAATTTCACAGGGAAACATGAAAGTTGTTTTCAAATATATGGGAAAATGTACCACAGCTCCAGGGGGACCTGGGGGTCCTGGCAGACCTGTGCTTCCCTGGGCTCCGGGAGGACCCTGAAGAGACACAAGCCCAACCTCACACATTGCTCCACTATTCCATCATAAAGATTAATGTGAAATGTCATCTAAACTCACCTGGACACCAACACCAGCCTCTCCTTGATTACCCTGAGAAATACAAAATTTAAGAATAATCCATGTTTTTTTTAATTAATTCAGTACTTTATTTTTCTAATACAGTATATTGACAACCACACCTTTACACCGGACGGACCTGGCAGCCCATTAGGTCCCATGGGTCCCTATTAAAAAAGTACACAATGTCAGCATTTTACCTGAGACATCATTTGCTTTAAGTAATGTGTATTTATGTGTACACACACTGCTCATCCAAAAAAAAAAGGTCACACACTAATGTTTGATTGCCTTTAGCTTGGGTTACGACACTCATTTGCTATTGCATTGTTTCCACAAGCTTCTTCAATGTCACAACATCTATTCCTGTCCAAAGTTGTCACTGCGCAAGTCTTCTCCAGCACATCATCCCAAAGGTCAGTTCTTTTACTAATGAGCACACTACACAGCACAGTTCTCTGCACAATGTGGGTGTGGAATATCTCTTAATGTCACTATAAAGCATAGTCTGATTCCTATTGCGTTTTTTTCTATCATTTGATGTCATCTTTATTCGGTCACAATAAATCAACATTTTTTTCTGACCACATTCCTCTCTTAAGATGATGTTTTCCATACTGTCCTTACAGTTTTTAATATTACATTGGACAGTTCTTAATCCTCCTAATTACCTCAGATGTTTTCTCTGCTTGACGCGTGCCAATAATTTGACCTTTCAGTTTAACATCTCATCCACAACCACAGGAAGTGTCTTTCCCTATGGTTGATTAATGAGAACTTACTAACTGCATCAGTTGGCGTTAAATAACTTGTTGCCAGTGGAGAGGCTGTTTCCTTTGCTTAGTTAAATCAAGGTGGTAGCCATTTTTTTTGTCCAGTCAGTGTATGTACAGTATATCATACTCACTGTTGGTCCTCTGACGCCAGGCTCTCCTGGATTCCCCTAAAACAAAACCAATATAACGTGAGGCACTGCACACTTCACATGAACAGTATGTTAATATAACACCAGAGTGGTTTTAATATCCATAACTCTGCAGGGTGTTACACAGGAACAGCAATAATGCCTGCGCTTTTCTGCTTGGAGCTTTGACTGATTGTAATCTAACGGAGATGAAAAAGCTATTTGAATGGTACGGCTTGAAGATAATGTGTAGATTTGATAGAAACTTGGCCTCAAACCATGATGGCCTGTCAAATACTTGCTGAACCGAGAGATTCAGCGAGAGCAGCGTGGACAGAGCTGAACGATGCTGTGCTACATAAGGTATTTTAAAAGCAGAGGTGTTAAAAATATTCCCAATCTTACCTATACATGAATTTTAAAAAAAAAAATTTTTTACGGTTTAAAATAATTTCAAATGTTCTTTAAATGTTGTGAAGACATAAGTGTTCTAGTGTCTTCACATAAATAATAGATTAATTATGAGTAGAAAACTACATTCTTTTTTACACTGACAGACTGCTAATATTTCACCTCTGAGAGCCATAACAGGTGTGGATATCTTTTTAAAAATGGACGAAATAAGTACAAAATAACAATGACATTATTGTCAACAGGCACTTGCGTGGGGTGAGAGCGCAGTAGACAGCAGGTGAGGGCTGCATGCACAACCAGCAGACTCACAACAACAGCAGCTTTTTATGTTCCTATCAGGGGTGGACTGGCCATCTGGCATCGTCTCGGTGGGCCGTCAACCAAAAGTGGGCCGGCCCGGTCCACTTTGTTTTTGGGGGGGTTTTGTTTATAGAGTGGAGGCAGACATGGTAACAAGTGGCCAAAAATGGTCCAAAAGTGTCATAAACGTGGCAAGAAAAATGGGGACAAAAAATTTACAAAAAAAAAAGAGGAACCAGGTGGTATGTAATGGTAAAGGGTAGCTTCAATGGGCAAAATATGGCAAACAATAGTGAAAAAGTGGAACAAAAAGAGGCAAAATGTAGGGAAAAAGAAAACAAGTGGTATTTATTGGGCGAAAGTTAGTTTATTTGGATGAAAAGTGGCCAAAAGAATTATAGAAAGGACAAAAATATGATAAAAGTGTCAAAAAGAAATGGACACAAAATAGAAAAAAGGAATACTTATTGGCCAAAGGTAGCTAGAGTCTAAAAAAAATGTCAGAACTTTTTTGAAAAGTGGAAAAAATGGGACAAAGGAAGTTGCAAAATGGCCAAAGGAAATAGATTAAAAGAAAAGGGTTAAAAAGTATCCCTCTTTTCTACATGGTGTCGCTGATAATGTAGTGGGCTGGTATGGACAAAAAATGCCAGGGTTGAATTTTTGTCCCAGTCCACCCCTGGTTCCCTACTCTTTGTGTGCAGTTGAGTGCTATAGGTCAGGAGTTTAGGAAACTTGTTTTCATTTGTTCAGAAACACAATGTTCGTTCTGTGCGTGATGATGTCTTATCCTGCTCCTCTCTTATCCTTGGAGCTAAATCATGTCTAAGCTGGTGACTCATCAGTCTTGATACACTCCCACGGGTTTTTGAAACCATGGGGACATTTCCTCCCAACCCTCCCTCCTACAGAGCTCAAGCGTACCAGACAGCAGCAGCAAACCTACCGGTCTTCCCAGCACTCCAGGGAACCCAGACGTGCCCTGGAAAGGATGGGAGGCAGCAAAAGAAAGAAGGAGGCAGAAGGGTGGGGGTGGGGGTGGGGTTCGCAGTTGGGTGAGGGAACAGTGTTGAAACGAAGAAAACCAACAAAACAGAAAAGGAAAAAGCAGAGGAAAAAAAGAGCGGAAGTTAGAGAGTGAGCAGTTTAAGTATTTCAGAAGCTTCGGCCCAGGGGAAGTTAAAGCGCCACTGGGTTTTTGTTCGCAGCCCACCCAGGGTTTCGTCTCGGCAGGTCATGCTTAAAAGCTCGCTGGGCCACTGGTTACTCACTGGTTGGCCTCGAAGACCAGCGGGCCCTGTTGCGCCCTGCTCCAATGTGCAGGGAAGGAAAATAAAGGATGTGAACAAGATCTTCAATTCTCTTTCTTCTGTTTGCACATTTTACTTTTATACATTTAAAGTGTGAGGATAAATTAATAAATAAATAAAAAAAATAAACAACATTAGAAGAAAGGGACAATTCAGGCTTTTTACATACACATAATGTCAATGATTCCTGTGTGAAATTTAATTAAAAATAAAAACTTACTTGCCACAAGTTGCTAAAAGAAAAAAAATCTACATTCATGCACACACATTATTTAAACAATATGTTCTCATCAAAACCTATGTAATTCTTACATCAATCCATATTCTTACACTACCTACCGGTTTACCGTCTTGTCCAGGTTTTCCCTGTTCTCCAGGTATTCCCTGTCAACAAATATAAACACAGCCTTTATCAGAGCATATTACAGATAATTTACCAGTAGACTGTATAAGGAATGGGCTGATACTGGTAATGATACCACTGATGTAACTGTAACTAAACCCATTACATTTGAGTTGTCAATGAGGAGGTTTGGTTGTGAAAAAACAATTTTGACTGTGTGGAAACACTTAATGGTTTATGAGAGTGACAATAAAAGTCAAATAAAAGAACACTATGATCAAAACTGTGTTTCATTTAGATAATCATTGCATCTTTATTTGCATACTCGTATCAACTCAAACCTGAGTGGTATCTTGCTTCCCTCATCCATATGTAAAATTGTTTGTTCATCCTTAAACCCATTCATCTTAAGCCCAGTTTAATAATAGATAATAGTTTTATTTTTGCATCTATAAAATCTATTTTATTTTTTTGTTTTTAAACTGGAGATCACACTTGCGTTTTTAAGGCTGTTAATAAGTGTTGGGGTACATGGGAAAGATTTTAAGTTAACGTTAAGAAATACAAAGCATCTATAATGTGTAAGTGTTATAACCTTCACCAAGTCAGGTCATAACACTTGTATTTGTTTGTTTATCTGTTAGCAGGATTATAAAAAATACCAACACACATTTTGACAAAATTTCCACCAAAGATAGACCTCACGGAAGATTCCATTGAATTTCAGAGGGGAACTGGATCAATACACTTATTAAATATATGATTTTAAACTATCTCTCATCATTGGCAAATGTTCAAAAATGTATCTGAGTTCGTAATTTGTCCATAAAATTGGACTCAGTTATGTTGGGTTATTTTCTTCGGCTACCCTATTGAGTTTCTTCAGGATCTGTTCAGGATTGTGCATTTCATTGAGATTTTTCAAGAAAATGGGCATCCTAAAAAAATGTTCGTTATTAATTCTTACAAGCCTTTAAGTGTGAATGATGATGTGACCTGATTGGGATTATTGATCCAGATAACTGTGAATATCTGGACTCTCTGACTGCTCTTGTTTTCAATGCAAACCTCCAGCCTGACTTTTCTAAGGTATATCAGACTTTGAGACTCACCTGTGAGCCATCCCGTCCTTTGTCTCCAGGCTCTCCTCTGTCGCCTTTAAAACCTTGTGCTCCCACTGAACCCTGTAAGTCATTCCCAAAAGCGATCAGGTTTTTCTTGTCATCCTGCATTCTCATCTTCTTTTTGTTGATCAAATAGTGAAATATGCGCATAGGTCATACTCGGTCTCCTTTGGCACCTGCTGGTCCTGGAGTCCCAGGGTCTCCTTTAGGACCCGCGAGTCCAGGAGGGCCTCTCATGCCCGGGGGACCAACAAGAACTGAATCAGCAGATGCTCCCTAAAAGGAACAGAAAAAGCAGAAATGTCAAATATACTTCAATTCATTTTTTATTGAGAGTAAATACAGTTGATAAACAACAAGATCAGGGTCACCTTTAGACCAGGTAGACCCGCTGGTCCCGTTAATCCAACTCGACCCTAGCAGACAAAGACAATCTTAGAGATTAAAAAGTATTTTCTCAATTTGGAAATTCCATTATTGTAAAAAATGACTTACAGATTCTCCTCGGTCACCTTTCTCTCCCCTGTCGCCCTGAAATGATGGAAAGAGTAACACAATCATCGTCTCATCAAGTCTTTTACCAACTTTTTACTCACCTTTTCGCCAGGTCTCCCAGCCTCGCCCAGTTCCCCTGCTCGACCAGGAACACCTGGTCTTCCAAGCTTTCCTGGCTCTCCAGCTGGACCTTGGGGTCCTTCAGGTCCCCTTTCTCCAATGGCTCGTCCTGGGGGCCCAGGTGTTCCAGAAGGCCCCCGGTCTCCTTGATCTCCTTTGGCTCCTCGTTCACCGGTAACCCCACGGGCTCCCTGAAAAGAGTTTTGCTTGTTCAGCAAGTATTTCAAAGCAAACGTCTTAATGAAGGCGTTCACTGGGCTTACTTACATCTAACCCACTTGGTCCTCGTGGCCCAGTTTCACCTCTGTCTCCTTTGTCACCTTTCTCTGGCTTTTGCACAGCTGGTATTTGAGTTTGGGTCTTGCTGTCCACAACCGCCTTCAGATCAGACACCTTAATAAAGAAGAAAAAGTCATGTCTAGCAAAAAGTAATGACAAATAAATAAATAAATAAATAAATAAATAAATAAATAAATAAATAATAACAATGTTACTTTCAACTGCTGAGAGCAGAAATATGACTTACATATTTCAGGCTAATCCCCCACAAAAAAATTTCCAGGGTATGTAATAGAAACTAATACTAAAAATACATGTACACCAAATCCCAAACAAAATGAGAAAACTAAGTAAGGTTATTGCAATGATTTTATCTCAATGTGTGTGGATGGCTGTAAATCACTATATGTTGTCATTGAGACAAAGCCTCCTTCACACACGTACAATATGTCCCTAACAAAGCAGCACTCGCAATCATCATCATAAGAACCCCAGTCCGTGCCTCACTCTGCATTCTACAGTTCATTTTAAGATTTTTTCCTAAGGCTTTTAATGCATCACAGAACTCTTACATTTTTACACCCATTCAAGTGTGTTGAGATCTAGTGATGAGCTCCGGGGCGTCCCAAATTACGGAACGAGCTCCCCTCCCACGTCAAAATGGCCCCCACACTGGAACGTTTTAACTCTCATTATTACTTGGTTATGAATGGCCTGCTCTGTGAATCTATTGTCCTACTTGGACAATATTGTCCTACCTTGTAAGTTGTATTTCATTGTTTTATTGATGTTTTTCATAATTTGTCCTCTATAAATAAAGTGGATTGGATTATACGGAAAAAAATGGTTTAGGAGCCATGAGTTAAAATTTAACCAGATGCGGTAGAGGCAAAATATTGGTAAAATTGCTAACTAACGCGAGATTGTGTTAGGTAAAAAACTAAACAAAACCAAAAAACACTATGAGCAGCAAGACAGCAGGCAGTTATAAGAACAGTCCCTTAATTCCAAAGATTTGTTCTCCAAGTTATCTCACTTTAATCAATCATCATTCCCAAGGTAAACCCACTACTATAGAAGTCTGACCTAAAAAGCTTTGAGTAAAAAAAAAAAGATTCTGTACAGGAAATAAAATACAAGCAAATACGCATAATTATCTCCAAATTAGATGTGCTGCTGAACAAAAACTCAACACAAATATGAATTGAATCTCCATGATCAATAATCTAGACAAACTCATTTTTTAATACTAAAGCAATGAATAAATACTAAAGCACCAACCTGAATACCGAAGCCTGCCAGAGCTTTTTGGACATCCTGAAAAGGGAAAACAAGTAAAGTCTAACACTACACTATAAAAAACCAACATGAGAAGATCCAAAATCATGATGATGTCATACCACTGCTGTCCCAGGTTTACCCGGTGCCCCGTCCTCTCCTGGATCTCCCTAACATTAAAAAAAGGAAACCTTGAGATCATTTCAAAACAAATGAAATGCCATTGTTGCATTTTTAAAATAACCAGGATGACGGTTTGACTTACAGCATCACCTTTTGGGCCAGTTGGTCCTCTTTCCCCCTGAATAATTAAAAACAGATTACATTTTGACTGATGGACAGGCAATAAAAAACATACTACTGTACTTACTCTGACTCCAACAGCTCCTGGTATTCCCGGGACACCCTGACAAACAGAACAAAGTTTAAGAAAACCAGGTTACATTAACTCAATGGGAGTACTCACGTTACTGTAATGGAGTTGTTTGTATGGGTACTTTTTCGAGTATATTTCTACATCAGTCATTTTACTTGTACTTAAAGAGTAACTAAACCCCAAACCCGCTTGTTTCTGCTGAATACATATGTATGTATTTGGGTATTAAGTAGTGCTGTTGATTGATCCTAGTCCAACTTTTAATATTTTAATAATAGTTATAAAATGGATTATCATGCTTCGTAAACTTTCACTGTTGGCCCCGCCCCTCTAATAAAAGCTGAGAGGAGGGTTTCCTCCAATCACAGCCCTCAGTGAGCATTGATTGACAGCCTCAATGAGGAACTCCATGCTACGTGCATCCCTGCAGTGTTTTTGACTCTGTGCTTCTACATAAGTCTAATTGGAGGGTTCATCAAGCTCTGTGTGTACGTATATACATACACATAGTGTGTGTATCCCTGTCTGTCTCTGCGTGTGCGTGAACGTGCATGTAGTATTTCTCGCTGCTGTGTGTGTGTGTGTGTGAGGTGGTGTTCTGAGGCTCATGGCGGGAGTAGATTAGGGACTGTTTGTGAGTAATATCGCGTCTGTGTGACTGTGTGTGTCTGCTTATGCAGCCGTCTGTCACTGCCAGCACTGACCAGCTGCCTGAGTGTGGGCGTGTCTTGCTGCGTCAGGAGCCCCGCCCATAACTATGGCATTTTTTTTTAATTCACCCTGAGTGGCAAGTCATCAGAAAGCAGGGGTTTAGTTACTCTTTAAGTACGTGTTTAAAGAAATAAAGTAATTGGTTACATTTCTACACCCAACCATTACTGAGTAAATTATTACATTTTGTTTTAAAATGATCAACGGACATTGTGAAACTACAAAAAATGAAATGACCAGACAACAATTAAATGCATCACATCGTAGCCAACCAACCAGATTAAACATAATGCACGGCGACAAAACAGCATTGAATGGAGGTTATTTTCTCAGTTTTAAAGTTAATAAACTTAGCTATACTTAGAGCCTGAGAATGTATTTATTTTGAATTGAATTCATTGTTGTTATTTTATTCTTAAAAAGAATTGTACATTTTGACAAACCTTTTATTTCATACAGGTGCCTTTGTGGAAAATAAATTAAGATTTGGTATCTTCTTTTATAGTTTATACATGAGATGTTTACTGTATGCAAGGGAACCGTGGCAAGATTTACTACTGTGTAATAAAGCAACTAGTAGTAACTATTACCTTGAGTACTATTTAATTGAGCTACTTTTTACCTCTTCTTGAGTATTTTATGTATCACTGACTTGTACTTGAGAACAATTTCAATCAAGCAACAGTACTTCTACTTGAATAGAATACTGTATATTAGTACTCTACATCTCTGATGAAAACCCATGGAGACTATGTTTCTTAAAGAAACAAAGTCTGTTTAATAAAAACTGAAGCCGACACATTGATCTGTCAATCATGCTTTCACACTCACAGGTGTTCCTGGAGGACCCGGCGGACCTGGAATTGGTGCAGATGGAACTCCTTTCATATAAACAACCTATGGGCAG
This sequence comes from Gouania willdenowi, assembly GCF_900634775.1. Taxonomy (NCBI): domain Eukaryota; kingdom Metazoa; phylum Chordata; class Actinopteri; order Blenniiformes; family Gobiesocidae; genus Gouania; species Gouania willdenowi. The sequence goes on along the minus strand of NC_041048.1, from coordinate 19,998,273 downwards.
TGAATAACAGCTTATGATTAAAATAGCAAACATGGCATTTGACGACTTAAATATCTGCATTATTCACACCTGTCCGGGAGGGCCAATGCTACCAGGTAGTCCAGGGGGTCCTGGGGGTCCAGAGGGGCCTTCAGACCCAGCAGTACCACGGTCCCCCTTTGGCCCATCACGGCCCTGAAAAACAATGTGAATACAAGGCTGAGGTTGACTTCACGCAGGGTTGCTTCCTCCTGCACTGCAGCAAAAGCTGAGCTATAGAATGAAAGCAGGTGGTGTCGCCAGGCCTCCACTGATGTTCTTGAGATAATTAATGTGAATTTGCACATGAAAACAGCGAGCTGACATTTGGTGCTCCTCTGGATACCGCTCAGAAGTGGCTCTTCCTTTCAAGACTAAGGTCGATCATTAAGAGATTTTATAAAGCTGCTTCACAGAACCCTATCGATTCAGCACAGAGTGAGTGTGATGTGAACGTCAGAGCAAACTACTGCTGATAACTAAAAATTTGAGGCAGAACGTGCTGAAGCAAGAGAAAAACGTGGGAAGAAAAAGTGCAATTGGGTCGCGAGAAGAAGGTGAAGCAGGGCAGATATGTGACTGCTCTGCTGCACCAACACTCAATGCGTTTAAATGAAGCCATTTATCCGACGGAGCCATTTATTCCCTTAGTCGGATAGTAACTGGATTTTCAAATGCATGCAAACAGGCATGGAGGCACATCAGCGTGATCAACACGATCTCACGGGGAAACGTGATCCTGTCACAAAAATAATAGTTTCACTTTTTGTGCTTGCCACTACAACTCCCGCATTTGTTTCCTGCTGCGAACGCAACTTTAAAACTCAAAGGCCCTCATTTATCAACTTTGCATGAAAACGGGTGCACATTTGAGTGCACATTTGGTCGTACAACAGGACCAACGTGAGATTCCTGAAACATTCGTATTTGACCAGTAATAACGTACAAATGATCCGGCGTTGATAAATGAGGTGGCTGAATTTGATTGTCATTAACATGACACGGCAACCTGTTTCGGAGGCCCTGCCCACAAAGGTCAAACACGAAAAGAAGCTTTTCCAAGATGAAAATTGGCATGGAGCAAAACAAAGCTTTTTGAACTTGTAAAAACTGGAATTTAAGAAACGCATTTAAACATTCTGTGGAAGAGAATCAGCTCCTGCAGGTGACGTCTGCCCCCCTGTGTGCGCTGAGAGCAACTTCAAAACAGAGATCCTGGAGAGATGCAAGGAAATATGATTTTTATTCATCTCAGTCTGCACGCTTTAGACAATAAATATCACATTACAAGAAATTAACAATCAAAACACTTTTAAAAAGCCTTAAAATTACTATATGTTGTCCCTTGTCTGTGTTTATTATGCCTTCAGCCAATTTCACCTATCCTTAATCACATTACTGATTACTGTACTGCATTTGTAAAGGCTAAAGAAGCAATTTCTATTTAAAAGCATGAAGAGGTCCTATTTCCTCCATACAGCCCCTAGTGATGTGCTGCACGGAGGAAATCGGACCTCATTCTCCAACACAGTGCATAGCAGCGTGACACGTGTATGCACTGGGTGAACCAATGCGCTCCTGCTCGGTAGCAGAGTTTAGCAGCGGTGTTATACGGTATTCCGTGAAAAAAAAATCAAAAAAGTAATAACGTGAGCTTTTTAAAATTTGCTTTACTTTGTTTAATTAGGTTTAATACTCTGTTCAGATCTCTTCCAAATGTGTGTCTGCTTATGCCTAAATGACAGCTGAAGATTAGGCTGTGCTGAACCACAAATCCACACACTCAGATTTACATACACAAGGTTAGACCTGACGTGAGATCTGATCGTAGCCTACGCTCACATCACAATTGATAAATACCGAAGCTTGCGTCATACGCTTAGATCTGAACGTACGAATGGTTGATAAATGAGGGCCAATGTGTTTTGACTAAAAGATTTCTCCTGTTTGAATACTGTGTGACACGTGATGGTTGCATAGCAAATCATGTTCACTGGCACGCAAAATTAATCAAAGTCCATTTCGTGTCATTGTCACAAACTTCATGAGAGTGGGTCGGCTCATTAGGAATCAGACACGGCGTTCTGCGCATGTACTACTTTTTCCCTATGATCATTCCTTGAAAGAAAGAGGAGAGTGTATAAACCCGGGAAAAACAGGGTTTATGTTTTCTAGCATGGCAGACAAGATGCAAAATTATTATTATTTTGCTATCTTGCTCACAGTGGAATGTTTTGTATCTGCTCCCCTCGTCGATCACACAAACGTAACTTCCTCCCAACACGCAGAGATGACCCTTAGTTCCACACATGCTCTGGTCGAGTGTATGCTGCTGTGAGCTGGTGGGAACTTCAGCATCAACTCTGGTAGCGCCATTTTCTGTCTTGTAAACTCCTTTCCTCTCCCTCTGAGCTCTGCCCATCACGGGTGATCTCTCATCCAAAGGTGCAGTGCTGCCACCTTCAGGGCACCAGTTGGTTACTACATCACCCTACAGCTTAGATATTGATGAGGGAACTTTGCCAGGGTGTATTCTAGTAACCTCCGTGATAAAAATGGACTTGATTTGAAAACACAAATGACATGTTTTTTCGTACAGCGCCACCTATTGAGATGAGTTTTGTCAGTTAGATTTTCTGTCCTGTGGCTGCATGTACACAAAGAAGATGACGAAGAAAAACACTTGTTGTGACTAGGGCTGTAGTCAACCAAGGAAATGTTTGGTCGACCAAGACTATGGCACAAGCAGCGATTAGTCGAACAAAACAAAACAAAAAAGAAAAATGAAAAAACGAAGAATGAATTAGCAGGTGCAGAGGAGGACGACGAGAAAGAAAAAGAGAGACAAATATTTGGTTTTGGCATTTTGTGATGCCAATTTGCTTTTCAACACAGACCATTTAAGACATGAATCTTATTCAAGCAGATATTAGGTATTTATATACGTGCCGGACCCAAAACCGAAAATTAAAACCTATTTTTCCGTCATACAAAGGATATATTTACGTTTCATTTAGTGGTAAGCCTGCTTTTATTAATAAACTGTTAATGTCAACATCAGATCAGCGCACGGGGAAACAAACACACGTCAAACACAGGTGCGTAGTGAGCCCCGCGGCGCCAGAGACAGCAGTGGATCTATTTACATAATCCACGTATCAAATATAAGTATAATCCATGTTCTTGTGCCGAAAAGGATTGATTCAATAGTGGATGATTGCGCTTCAAGCCCCTCTTAATTTGTTCCCTCTCTGCTCTGATCTGCTCTGATGACAGCGCACTGTGCAGTGACAGCTGAAGCACAACACTTTTTGGTTTTGCTGCACAGCACGCACTCACACAGCTGTTGCTGGACATAGAATCAGGTTTAGGCATTAAAGCTAGGGTAGGCGACTGCCTCCAGATACACTTTTAAAGTTTTTGGTTGAAATTGTCTTTATGTCCTGACAGAAATTAAGATCTTATGTGCTCTGAAAAAGGAACAATGAAAATCTGTCAACTGTAGCAGCTGCAACTCTGTAATAACTTTGACCAATGGAAAAAAAAAAAACCTTTTTTTTTAACCAATCATGTCTCCATGCTCGTTCTCGATTCCTCACATGCACAAGCTCACATTGAAAGCGCATCACCGCTTAAAACAGAGTTTTTAGTCAGGTTTTTTTTTAACATATATCATGGTAAAGTTTAGTGTTCTCTTCCTGCTGAATGAGACATGAGAAGACAAAGTTTCAACACAATACATCAATGAGCTGAGATCTGCTTCTGCAGCAGCTGTGCACGTGCATGTGAGTGAGACGGAGCACAGAGGGGTGAGGCGAGGGGGGTAAAGGCGGAGCCATCAGGGAGGCTACATTCAAAATCATGCTAGCTTTTGAAAATCACCTACCCTACCTTTAAATAAATTATATTTGATATTAAATCCTTATCATCTATTCAAGCCCATTGCATTTTTTTAAACAGTATTGAAACTGATACCATTGCTGGTCGACCAATGAAAATCTTATTTGACCACGACGGCATCGACCAATTAGTCGACTAAATGACCAAAGTTGGCAGCCCTAGTTGTGAGCATAAATAGAAAAGCTGTGTGCATGTAAATGCACTGATTAAAAAACAGTGTTGGGAACTAAGAAAGAGGAAATACAGATTTGTAAAGATTTAAAGTGGAAAGACTGACATCTCTTCCTGAGCCTCCAGCTTCTCCTTTGTCTCCCTGTAGACAAGAGACAGCAGTGTCAGGTTTTACACTGTTGTAAATTCACCAAACAACTCTATCATATACAGTAAGTAGAAGTAGAATGCACATCTAACACAAACAGTGGCAGGACAGGACAGCGGAATATTATAATTGCAACAAGATAAAATGGCAATTTGTCTTTAAAATGGGTAAACTATACTATTATTATATTAGTCCATCTTAATCGTAAAATATATTCTTGCTTGGGGTGCACTCCAATGATCTGAAGCTTCCTACTCTGCCAGGGCCTAATGATCATATAATGAAATGAACACTGACCTTTCTCCCGTCTTCGCCAGGCTCTCCGTCCTCACCCTGGGAAACAAAATGCATTACATACTCCGCAGGAAAAAACTGATTAATGGCTGGCCTGCTGTGAGAACATTACATTTAAGAAACACTCAAAACAGCAAGTCGGTGCAGACTTGGAAAAAAATGTCATTCACATGAGTCGGTGTGTGTCAGGGAAAGGAAAATATTATTGTTAGAGGCGTTAAATTTATCAGTGAAAAACAATGAAATAATATGTCAGTTCTGTGCAATGCTTGAATAGTTACCGCTTTGCCAGGAGCACCAGGTTTTCCATCCTCTCCAGCTTTACCCTGAACACACAACAGCAACGCTTTAGCCGTTGGTGATAAACCCACTCAGAGGGATAGTGAAGAAACAATTTAGTGACAAAGGTTTGTGTGAAGGTTTTGTACTCACAGCTGTTCCAGGAATGCCCGTAGGCCCAGCAGGTCCCACTGGACCCGGCTCTCCTCTTAGTCCTGCTAACCCCTGGTAAACAAATCCAACACACACCAGGTATTAAGAGAAAACTCCATAGGTAGATTCATTTAAAGAGGTGAGTGGGGGTAGAATATATCATAGTTTTAAGCCTCATTAGCATGTTTGTGATTATATGCAGATTAAAAATGTTCATCATATATTTTATCAACTACTTTTTTTTAATAATGACAATAACTTCATTGCCTAAATGAAAAATTAATGTGAATAAAAACTATTTCAAAATGTATTGACATTTTTGTCAACTAATGAAAACAAAACGATAATGTTCACATGGGACGAAACCCAATTATAACTAAGTTTCATATTTGGAATGTATCCAATCTGTAATTCTGATTGTATGAATCCCTTAATCATGATGAGCTGGAAATCACATACAGTAGCTCTACTTATCTACTGGTATTTGACCAGGCAGCACTACTTATTTTGTATTTCACGTAATTTTTTTTCCTTATTTAACATACTGTCAAAATATGGAGAAACAATTATAAAACTGTACTACATCCCATATGCATGTTACAAAAAAGCAACAAGATTAGTTCATAAAGCAGGATATATAGTACATACAAATGTTATTTAAACAGTCAAGAGTAAGACTACTTAAATTCTAAGATATTGTTGATTTTCAGATTATTAAAGTTATGTTTAAAGCATACAATAACGTACTTCTCGTTAATAGCATGGATATCCAGGTGGAAATCCATCTGTGTTACAGTTAAATCTTAGTCGCTGGTACAGGGGTCGAGTCTGGAATTGTTCCAGGCTAACTATTGGTAGTTAAAATTAAAAAAAAAATGTTTCACTTATCAACATGACGGTTATAATCTCAGAGCGCAGATGAACTTTAAAAAACCTAATAAAAAGAACAACAATAAAAAGTTTCAGCTTATGTGTGTGATGTTTGATTATGGAACGATTTACGTAAAGGAGGAACTGAGGCAGTGTCTAGACCAGTGTTTCCCAACCTTTTTTGTCCAATGTACCCCTTAACTTTTCTGTCTTAAGGCGAGTACCCTTTTATTTTGTTAATTTGTGTCAGAAGGCTGGTCTGAAAGCTTCACTCATATTTTGCTGATGTCTTGACCATTTTAGGTGCTGATTCTCACCTTTTTTCATGTATTTTAAAGAGTTGTGCCACAATGGATTATAGATAGAAAAGGAAAATGTGTGTTAGCGATCAGAAATTTGTCTAAAAATTTTAGAAAAATAAATTGACAATTGTTTCTGTGTACCCCCAGAGGTGTGTTGAAGTACCCCTAAGGGTACACGTACCCCTGGTTGGGAACCACAGGTCTAGACCAGGGGTCACCAACCTTTTGAGACTGTGAGCAACTTCGTAGGTACTATACAGTCTACCGGGCTACCAGTTAGAAAAGCGCGACCTAAATACCAAATGTTCACAGTTTCACTTTAATTAGAGGCTAAGATAATAAAGAAGGCTAGCAGTAACGTAAAAAAGTAGAAAATGTTTAAGTTTCAACATGAAACACTTTATTTCTCCTAATTTATGCAAATTTCATAGAAAATCATCATGTTCCTATTTTACTAGCAACTAACAAACAACTTTTAACTAATCGTAAAACATGTAACATTTGTAAATTTAACAATTATGTCATTATTTATGAAAATCCACCTTACATTTAAATACATCTTATATATATATATTATATTATATTATATATAACATACCACTAACTATACACGAGATCTGTAACACTTCTAAACATGTAATTTAAAACTAAAACTTAATCACATGCAGCAGTATTTACCTTTACGAAGTACTAAATACATCTATCATCTGTATTTATCTTTTTGAGTTTGAATCCTCGAAAGTAAGTCAGATTATAGATGAAACTCATTGGTGACTGGGTCTCCTGAGGGCCCCCCACATGGTCCATGGGGGTTACATGGTGCCCGCAGACACTGTGTTGATTTCCCCTGGTCTAGACACTTAGAAATTTAAAACAAAAAACGTGCTCTCAAGGTACAACATGGAAGAACTTTAGTAAGAAATATGATAATGTAGTGTATAATGATTTGTTGGATGTTGGATTTCCTGTGCAGAGGATTTGATTGTTCTGCTGTATTTTACAAAGATGTAACATTGTCAAAAGGGAAGTCTTTTTTTATTTATTTGAAGAGTTCTGAGTGAGAATGGATGGGATTAAATAAGGTTGTACTTCTTCCCCTCCCATTGAGCATGTCTAGGATAGTGTACTGTAGAGGTGGTGTTGTGATTGCATATATGTACTTGCATGAAATAGATTAAAAAAAATAAATTGAAAAAATTCTGCTTCACACTCCGAGGGTCTTCAAGTGGTCACATCCTGGTCCTTCCGTGTGGGATTTGTTTGATCTTCCTGAGTTTGGATTGGTTTCCTTTTTTTAGCCGACTTGAATTTTCTCCAAAAGTCTAAAATCATGTATGAAAGGATGATTGCTGTGTCCAACTTAAACATATGAGTGATTAAGTGTGTTTTATTTTCGGAAATGGTTAAGGGTATTCAGGGCTTTATTGTGTGTGTGCGTGTGTGTGTGAGTATTTCATAACAGTCTCTGATCAGGCTGCACTAGCCTCAGGACATCATTATTCCCCCACAGTTCACTTATGCAACTGGCCACAAAATGGGACTTTATCATCTTCACAGCACCCTCTGCTGTATCTGAACCTCATGTGCACGAGACATGTGACTGCTAGCGAGTCATTATTACTAATGAGAGCCACTGCTCTTACACAGGATCATAACCTGATGATGAACAGAAAGCTTACATCTCTCCCAGGGTCTCCTAGCTTTCCAGGATCGCCCTGAAACAAACGGAACACACACAAACCCGGCATTAGTTTAATCCTGACCGGCCTCACACACACACGTCCAACAATTAAAGGCACAAATGATGGTACCCTCTGTCCAGGTGGCCCAGGAGCACCCAGTTTGCCATCCAGACCCGGACGCCCATCTAATCCAGATGCTCCCCTTTCTCCCTGATCGCACAAAATTTCTGAGTTAGGGGATGTGTTTGTATCACATGTTCAACATCATTGTAAATAGATAACTGAATTACCTAGGTTCTCAAAATGGGGTATGCAAATTGTCATGGGGGGACATGATTAAAGAATAAAAATTGGAAACTAGAATATAAATCGACCAGCAGTCAGGAGCCTCCATGTATTGCCACAAATTATACATTAGTTGATGTAAAACTGTGACAGAGAAACAATCTAATCAAAAAAGTGATAAATATGACGAGAGCGACATTGCTTTACCGATTTACATTCCTTACAAATTATTATTCTTTTTATTATTATGCATTATTCCTCAACAGGATAGGTAAAATTGAGAGTCATATTTTATTGTAGGTCTACATTATACAGTATGTGACATTACATCACTTTTTTGGATCGTGACCCCATTTAATATCACAAATGTTTGGCGTCTCCAGAAACTTTCTAGAATTAGCTTTTGATAATGTTTGTTGATGCCAGGATTAGTGCACAAAGCGACAAGATGCACCAGCTCAGATATTTTTATACTGCATTTTATTTGAACTACTGTAGATTTATATTTAAAACAGTAAGAGAATAGAATACAGCTATTTAAGATTGTTTTGTGTGATGTTTAAAAAGAACAATATTTTAAACATTTTAAAAATTACACTTTTAATCAGTATCTTTCTTTTAAATTATAAATTATTAGACATTTCAGGGAACCTCATTTGAATTCCAGGTGAACCCACGGTTGAAAAACCATTCATTACATTATTATGTTTTTCAAGTGTGCAGCTGTAGGGGATACATGGCTTCAGGTTAAATGTCTGACTGTGAAAAGTTTGGGAACCACGTCATTAGGATATCCATTCTTTTTAAATGTTCTTTAAAATGACTTGAGTTTGTAGAGTTAACCGACATACACTTTGGGTCTATTTACACGTGTAATGATTAAAACTTTTTAATGTTTAATGGAACAAACCTCTTTAACTGTTTACCAAGGAGTCAATAATGGTTTCGTTTTTAAAGTTGCAGTTTGTAAACTATTGGCTAAACAGCAGAGTGAGGCTGTTAAAGGTCTTTATATCTTTGAGATGTCTTGAGACCGTGCAATGTTGTGATACAAACCTTCTCTCCAGGAGCTCCTCGTTCTCCAGTGTCACCCTGAAAACATTGAAGGTGATGTTTACCAATCCCATTCACACAAATCCCAAGGCTCACTGATATGGACCCTCGTTTTAAGATCTTGAGTAGACATTGAGCTGGCAATGATACAAACTCACCCTCGTGCCGGCTGGCCCTCGCTGTCCTTCTGGACCCTGATTTTAGATGGCAAGCAGATACGAAGCAATCATTGACTGTCATTGGTCATACATACCAAATCCACAGAGCATGGGGTCAGCGCGCATACAGATGTATGCACGGCTGTGTATCGGATGCTCTCAGGAGCTTTTACAGAATGAGAGATGAGGCACTCTTACTCGTACGCCTGGAGCTCCTGGAATCCCTGCTTCGCCTTTCTGACCTTTTCCACCATGCTCTCCTGGGTCTCCAGCTTCACCCTGGGAATAAAAGTCACGGAAGTCATTTTAGCTCTATGCTAAATCTTGCTTAATTTTTTCTGCTTACACAACAGCTAAATAATATATTTTTGTGAAAATGAGAGGAACACACCCTCTCTCCTTTCAGCTGTCCTTGAATGTCGGCCTGTAAACAAACAAATGGGAAAAATTACACAAATTAAGTCTTTTTACATATAGATATTTTGCAACAAAGTTGTTTGTAGACCTACCACTTTTCCTGGTGGCCCTGGAGGCCCTTGAGCTCCCTTTTAGAATAAAAAACACAGTGCATCTTCACAAACACATACACATCACCAGAGGGGGGGGGAACTAAGCCGACAACACACCGCTTCTCCTGTCTCTCCTCTTGGTCCCACAGGTCCAGGGCTGCCCTGCAATTGAACACAGATCAATAAAGATGCTCAAATGCTGCCCTTTCTCACATTTTCCATGTTTTCTGCTTCAGTGGAATAGCAGAGGAACATTGAGAAACTGATGAGCCATGAATGTGTGTCTTACATTTCTCCCATGCTCTCCAGGATCTCCCATGTCTCCTTTTTCTCCTGGACGCCCTGAAGGACCCACAAGTCCCTAAAAGCAAAGCAAAATGAATTTGGGTAACAAATTGTAACAGCTAAGGTTGTCCATACAAATATAAAGCATCCTGTACCCTCAGTCCTCTTTCTCCTGGCTTCCCTGGAAGACCAGACTCGCCCTAGAAAAGCACAGAAAGACATCAAATGTATTGACGTCTTCTATCACAAACTTAAACAATAAAAACACACTTTAATCAGCAGTGCTCCAGTATGGTCCTCGAGAGCTCCTATCCTACATGTTTTAGATCTGTGCCCCCCATCTCCCACAAATCCCCTTCCTCTAAATATATTTTTTTTAATACCTTACTGCATTAATTAACAAAACAAAGTGTAATTTCCACAGACAACTGTCATCAAAAGTACACTGCATTTTTTTTAAAATTAGAAAACAAAACAGACCAAAACAAAAAAAAGGGAAATTGGGGATAAATAAAAAGTAGGGGTGTCCCGATCCGATATCGATATCGGTTCGATATCAGCCTGAAAACGAATATCGGATATATTTATTTTTTTCCCAATTATTTTTTTATTTTATTCAATTGTAGAAAACTGTAGATTATAATTTGAAGATTAAAATTCATGTAACCAATTGGTTACTAATAAATGGGTCAGTTTTTCTCCTATTTACTGTTGCAGGCTATTGTTCTCTGTTTGAGTAACATCACTTGATCAAGCCTTTTTTAACATTCCACACTACAAAATAAGTAATTATTTATTTTTTTATTAAAGAAAAAAAAGTAATAAAAGTATATATGATTCATGCTGATATCAATAATGCCGATAATGAAAAAGTTGTATCGGGGCATCTCTGATAAAAAGTGTAAGTGCCTTTTAGTCACACATCTTTTGATGAAATAATGTAATTGTGTAATCTTCTTCGTCTATCTTCAGAGTAAATTTTTTTTCATTTTTTGCAAGTTATCTTTAATTTTTTATGTTATTTTTTCATCATCAGTTTGCTCTACCGTTCTCTACCAAAGATTCCATGTGCGATGTATCAGAGTAGCATCACAAACATGCAGAATAGAGACGGTACATTTTACTATGAGATTTATACTTACAGGTGTTCCTTCGTCCCCTTTCTCTCCTCTTTCTCCCTAAAAGAACAATTTTAAAATATCCTCAATGTAACTGGTAACAGTTTGGGTCATCAAACAAAAACATCTACTGAAACAAAGCGGTTGTGTTATTTTCTTTACCTCTAAAAGGTCATCATTTTAAAGAATTGCATGTCGAAGGAAATAGGAGATGCTGTTTTATCACTTAATAACAATTGTACATCCACAATCTCGTCAGCTTGTTTACAGTGTTTTTTTTATTGTGAGTAAAAACATCTGAAAAGCTGTGCAGCTCTAAACTGAAATACTTTACGCTGCTCTGACCTCTTTACCAGGAAGACCAGGTTTTCCTGGAATTCCTGGGCGTCCGTTCTCTCCACTCTCTCCCGGTTCCCCTGGATCTCCCTGACAAATGATTCAACGAGATCAACTGAACAACCAAACAAATGGAGAGGATTAAGAGGGCACGGAAAGCCTCTCACCTTGGCACCTGGTCTTCCACTCACACCAGGAAGTCCCTGAGGGAGGAGCACAAGCCCCATACATTTACAGTTCAAGTATTTCTGAGAAAAGCTCATTAATAATTTATCACTCAAGCTGTAATCAGTGTGAGAGAGCCATTCATAGCTTTTATACAAGTGACCCGTGATCACTGTGACTCACCCGTTCTCCAGGCTCTCCTTTAGCTCCAGCACCATCCAACCCTCCTGAAACTGAATCGCCCTAGTGGAATGACACTTTATGTTGAAAAACCTTGTGTTTGAACTGACCTCCAGCACTTGAGCACTGCCCTTGAGAGGCACTGATTTATATCAACACATTCTCCAAATAATGACCAATTAGTTGCTCACTCTCTCTCCTTTCAGTCCTTGCACGCCCCGATCTCCCTTTGCACCATCAACACCAGGAGGGCCACGCTCTCCCTGTGGTCAAACAAAACACGCTGAACAAAAGCCTATAATTAAACATTCATTTGCATATATATTTCTAGCTGTACCTGATCTCCTTTCTTTCCAGGTGTACCTGAAATCTGTAAGATTTGAACATTATATTTGTTAACACACATAAAATCACTAGTGATTGATGAGCACATGACGACTACAAAAAGGTAGAACAAAAATATTTGAGGATTGCTCACACTTCTGCCAGGTTCTCCTTGAGTGCCTTCCCTTCCCTGCGAACACAAACATATACTCACTACTGTACATTTAGTGATGCACTGCTGAACTCAAAAATCACATTCCAAGTGACCTCCTGCTTATCATTACTCAAAGATAACCCAGCTCACCTTTTCTCCTGCTGGTCCAGGGACTCCAGGTAAACCCTGACGTGAACAAAAATGCTCATTCACAGGATGACCAGTGCAAAACCAGAAGCCATTACCAGGTTTGGGGTAAATTATAATTGTAATTGTGCGACTGATAATTAATTACAATTATGACGTAATTATAACTGTAATTGTATTTGAAAAGTGTGTGTGTGTGTGTGTGTGTGTGTGTGTGTGTGTGTGTGTGTGTGTGTGTGTGTGTCTCACCCTCAGCCCTGCTGGTCCTGGTGAGCCCAGCTTTCCTGGGTCCCCCTGAGAAGACAGCAAGGTTCAGAAAACGCTGTATCCCACTGAAAACTAAATGTCCAGCCTTTATGTACTCACTCGCTCCCCAGTTTCTCCAGGAGGTCCTCTCTCCCCCTACAAAGAATCACTCGTTACCCAGCAGGTATTTTTATCAATGTATGCGCAAACTTCATATTCTTAAAATAATCAATGCATTTTCTTTCATTTTATTTTACAGACATCATAAGACTAATAATTATGAATATAATCTTAAAAATGCATTCTGTTAAAGAGTCTAATCCAGCTATGTATGGTAGTGCCCCCAAAGCAGAGCTTAATTTGGGCCAGATCTTGCCGGAGCAGGATCGGGCACCTCCCAGATTTTAACCGGCACTTATTTTGGATTGGATCCAGCACCTCATTAAAATAAATAAATAAATAAATTAAATTAAATTCCAACCCCTTTTTCACTTTTAGGTGTTTTATAAAATTTATTAAAAGTATTATATTTGGACAGCTGTGTCGTTTGCACACTACAAGGGTAATTTCGCGCAAAAATGGTATCTCTGTCAGCGCTGAAGACGTTTAATATGTTGAAAAGTTCTCTCTACAAAGTTCTCCATGGCTGTTTTTTTTTTGGCTATTTTGGCAAATAAAAAAATCACGCATTTTTTTAATTTTCATTTTGTTGTGAGTGTAAAAGTTTTGTATTTTTGTGAAAGTTTAGTGACCTTTAGCGGTGATCTTGCGCTGTTCTTGTTGCTGAAACAAGGCAGATATTGACAGTTGTCACTCAGAGAGTAAGAGACGGATGCTCTGTAACGGGCGATTGTCCGTGCTTCTTTAATGCTGATTGGTTGTTTGTGTTTACGTGATATTATTGGCCCATTTAGTTATCAAAAAGGGCTTTAAAAAATATTCCGTGACAATTTTGTCTCTCTCTTAGTGCCGGAACAACACCTGCCGTTTACAAATTAAGCACTACTCCAAAGCAACTGCACAAAATGGACAAAATTACAAAAACCAACAAAACTGTAACAAAAATACACAAAATCACTCAAAAAATGTCCAAAACAGCAGCAAAAATGCACAAAATGACAACAAAACTACACAAATTGGCTTCAGAAACACAAAAAACTAAATTACTCCAAATAAATGGAAAGACTCCAAAAACACACACAAAACAACCAAAATATACACAAAGCATGGAAAAATATAGAAAACAAAAACCATTGTTCCTCCTTTGTTAATGCTCAGATTGGTCATTATTCTAAATGCTGACATAAATTCCAAAAAATGTGACCCACGGATCAGGCAAGCGATTTTTTGTGGCCAACCACTTTAATAAGTGTTGCCCATCCCTGCTCCAGTCCGTCTTTTGTTTGGTAATACAGAGGCTGTCATACTGTATTTTATCCCCCCAGTTGAAGGTCAATATTGTGACCAGAAAAAAAAAAGTCCACCATCACCAGTCCCCTCCCCACCATACCAGGGAAGCCAAGATGAATCATCCACCCACTGGACACCAAGGCCCACCGCACAGGAGACACCCCGGCCTGACCCAGTAAGAAGTGGGTCAAGCTAAGATTATGAAAATCCTACTACTCTCACATCAGGGTATCTTCATAAATAAAAGATAAAAAGAAGGCTAGCTTTGTTTGCACCTGTACTGTGACCTGTAATGCAACCTGTGACCCTTTGAAATGGCATACTAATGTGCTACTCATACTCAGTCTGACGTCAACATTAGTAAGTAGTGCGTTCACATTAGAGAGAAGGAAAAGATTGAGTATGTAAATACCTGGATGTATACTATATCGAGACATTTTTTAAGTATTAATGGTAGACTAGTTATACTTAACCGCCGCATGATGCATTGCGATGTAAAATCGTCCTGGGACCGGCTTCAAACTACAAATCAAACATCCCTTTTTCAAAACATCTATTTTTATCTTCCATTAATTTTTGAAGGTGTTTGTAAATAGGGCTCTTGTTTTGAAGACAACCGGAAGTATTTTTAGTAGCACAATGGCGGGTCTCCAGAAATCTCCAAAATGTCAGTATGAAATGTGTTCCAGGAAGTTTTATGGATCAAATGACCACATGTTGATATTCTCCTTGGTCACTTTCTTGTCAAAAAAACATTGTAGGTTCAAAATGCATCTTGGGAAAATTCAGTGGGACCAGTTATCATCCTAATCATACTTATATCATACTTACAATATACTCATAGTATATAGTAGACAGCATATACTCATTGAGTTTGTAGTGTATAGTACAGAGTATGCCATTTCGAACACAGCCACAGACTGCCTGTTTGTGGGGTGCAGTCATGTCCATACATGGGAATAAATGCATGATTTAAAATAATTGATGCATAATGCAAACATGAACACATGCACTGTAGCATCATGTGACTCACCCTGTCTCCCTGCGAGCCCTGCTCGCCTGGCTGACCTCTGTCGCCCTGTCAGGATGCAGAGAGTAAAACAGGTCTTTCTCCTGTTGACGGCTCACCCTAAAAAACATTTTTCTTACCTTTATCTTACCTTGTTGCCATTTTCTCCTGGAGGCCCACGGGGACCCTGTGAAACAGAAACATGTTTCAAAAAATGTAGGTAGGTTACAGATTTTTAGCTTTGTGTAACTTTCTTTATTAATGAAGGCTTTCTCGTGTCACACTGTGTAGCTTTAGCCAATGTAAAAAATAACACACAGGCATACAGTATGACCTTGAAAACTCAAACATTTATGTACAAATGAAAGAGTCTGTCTGTGAGTATGTAACTTTGAAATAGCTCACACATTCAAGTGTGATAGTAACAAATGTGATAACAGCCATAAAATGAGTTTAAATTCTTAAACAGCCTATATGCACATTGTAGATACGTTTGGTCCTGATGCTGATTGAGATCAGATTAGACTTAGACCAGTGGTGTATTCCAGAAAGGAGTTTCAACAAACTCCAAGTCTATCCATTAACTCTGGGTCAACATACCCCGCGATGGAAAACCCTGGGTAACTCATTCCATTGATGAAGTGGGTCAATCAATCCTGAGTATGTAAACCTTGGGTTACTTACATACGCGAGCGTGATAAAAAGCCATAATCAATTGAGCAAAGATCACACAAACTACCATGGCAACCACCCCGATGGGTGAAATAGGCCGGCGTTTGTGGAAAATGAGCATGTTATAAAGGTGCATTCACACAACACGCCACTTCAGCAACGATAGCCGCCTAAATCGCCCATGATGAGTCGCGCTTTTTGGTCGCTTCATCATTTCATCGCCCCAGCGACATGACGACCTGGGAATAATATGAATAAAATGTGTCTGTGGAGTCGGGGCAGGATCGGTAAGAGGTCTGTTGCATAGAAAGGGTATATCTCTTCTTCTACAGTCGTAGGTTTACAGCACTTATCATAGACAGCTCCACTTGTACTTACAGTTTAAATGCTCAACTTAGTGTTCCACAGTTTACAGCCTTGACGTTGCATCATTTATATTGATCTTTAATGTAATGTAGTCACAAGAGTCGTCTGGACGTCCAAAAAAGACATCATAAAAAATATGACTGAGCTTGGATTCAAACTCCCAACCCCACACTCCCAAGCGTACTTCCTTAGCTGCTGCGCCACCGCAACTTCCAGACAAGCAGTACTATACATCCACCTGTATTACAGTCCAAAAAAATGTAAAGTTAATGTTGAGCCTTGAATGTATATTCCTTTAAATCAACATCCCTTTACATTTGCCACATGTTTTGTACACAGGGAACTTTACTACAGACGTCAGTAGGCGTTTTAATACAGATCAACCTCTCGGTGTCTTTTCCTAAATGCTCTGCATACACAATGTTATAAAGAAAAAAACCATTTGCAAAAAAAAAAACGTAAAGCGGCACAACATTTGTAATGATATGACCACGTCTGTGGTGTGTGATGTTACTAATGTGTGTCAGAGAAGAGTGTCAAAGTACATTAAAGTGTTTCTTGAGAAGCGGTATTCAGGTGGGCGGAACCTGACAGAAACCCAGGGTTTCTTAGACAAAACCTGGCAGCGAGCAGGTTCAGTTCATGGAGAATGTAACCATGGTGACATACTCAGAGAATAACATACTGTAGCACGCCTTCAGGAATGGGATACTCAGAGTTTCTCTCATTTGAACTCGAACATACAAAAAAGTTTGAACATAACCCACTTTCTGGAATACCCCTCAGGACTCTTTTACAATGATCACACTTACTCTGTCCCCAGGGTCACCTTGTTTTCCTGGGGGTCCAGGTGCCCCATCTGCACCATCTCCCTAAAACCAAACCTTCAATTACTGCTTTGTTATAAGCAAATGAGGATGTGGCACTTTTCATTATCTGATAAAGTGACGCAGAAGGAATGGTTACCTTGTCTCCTTTGCGGCCATCTGATCCAGCAGGCCCCTGAGGACCCTGAGGCCCTGGAGGTCCCGAATTGCCCTAATTCAAAAAAAAAGTTAATTAGTAAATGAAAAATACACCCCAAGAGCACATACAGTTCACCCGCATGTTAGAATGCGTCAGCGCATCAGCAATGAATGACAGCGCTTACAGGGGAACCCTTTTCACCCTTCACGGCCACCCCGCTGCCTACTCCTGGTGGTCCCTGTCAGAGGGAAGAGATAAGAGCAGAGAGTCATTATGCTTGTGCCTTGTGCTCTCCTAAGGTTGTTTGTGCAGTTAAGAGAGGAGGGGGGGGGGGGGGGGGGTGACTCACCCGTTCTCCTGTGCTGCCTTTGTCTCCCTGTAGAGACACAGAGGGAAAAGGCAGGAAGACACTCTGAGTTAAGAGTTTGAAATTACCTGACCAAGATACCCCACTGCCAACATCTACTGAGCCCTTTGTCACCCCAATGAACCAACAACAGAAACAAATATCACAGCACAGAAAAAAACTATGTAAAACCTATTATTTATCATGTGGTCCTTAAGCCAATGTTCAGAGAAACATTTAATAGATTAGCCAGCGATGGGAAATCCACAATCCTGCACATTTTAAAGGATTCCCTGCTTCCACACACGTCTGCGATGATTACATCTGCTACTAATTAGCTGAGGGGCTGAGAGAAACCTTTAAAGGACAGTCAGGTTGTCGTTGTCTAAAGCTGACTGTTCACATTGAAACAGTTGACAAACATGTATGTTGCGTAAAGTCTAACTAACTCCCTAACGAGACTAATCACTTGTTCAGGGTATAGCCCAGTAAGGCCCAACCCCCTGTGATGCTGATCAGGGTCCATTGATACAGGGAAGAAGAGATAAATGATTATTAAAATAAATATTTTGGACACTTTTGGTTTTCACCAGAAAATGTGATTTTCATTTTCGTGAGATTTGTGTGAACAGCAAGTCCTTCCTCTGACTGTAGCTCAATGCTACCACCATGTGTGTAATTCAGAACACAACAAGTTTCCTCTGAGAGCAGTGGTTAAAACTTGAAAAAAAGCACTGTTTGGGCCAATAATATCTTTGTAATCCCAGCATAAATATTGCAATCTAAAGTTAACATCTAAGATAACATACATGTTGGGAAGGAAGCGTGAGCATTCAAAGCCAACCATGCACAGAGAGAATGTTTCCAACTGGGTCTAAACCAACACCTTTTTATTCTGAGGAAATAGCAATAACCTTCACACTGAGTCTATTTAATCTATATCTAACTGTAAAAATAAGAAGGGAGGAAACAAACTTTGATGGAAAGTCCCGGTGTTCCTGGTATCCCTGGTCGACCATCCTGACCTGGTGTCCCGGGAATACCGTGGGCTCCTTTGATCCCATCGATGCCTGGACGGCCTGGAGTACCCTAATATACAACATTAGCACAACAGCAGTTTGCAGCTGGAAGACAGCAAGTTGACTGTGCTATGTGTCATGTCTGATGTGTGGAACTGTAGAAGCAGACTGGGTTGGGTTGCCACTAGTTTGTCTCTTACTGGTATTCCTGGTATCCCAGGCTCTCCTTTCCTCCCTGGAAGGCCACCTCCGCTTACAACTTCACCAGGTTCACCCTGTCATATAAATCATGATATTGTGCATCATTTTTGAACAAAGGTTCATTTAAACTACCACAGTGAATCTCATACCTCTGAATTACAGTACATGTTTGAAAAGTGAAAAATTAGTCTCACCCTTTCACCTCTGTCGCCCTTTGGTCCTTGTGGCCCCGATCTACCTGGTTCACCCTAGAAACCGAGATAATAACCTGTATTAGGTGATTCATAGAGCGTTGATGCAGACAGAACATCAAAATTTACTCACTGGGTTCCCTCTCACTCCAGGTAAGCCCTGTGAGCCCTGTGCAGCACAAAACAACAACTATTTACTAAAACACCAACAACAACACTTTTAGCTCATCTGTAAGCCCTGATTTCTCTACTCACGGGCACCCCTGCATTCCCGGGGGCACCTGGTCGTCCTGGCAACCCTGGATTACCATCAATACCAGGAAAACCCTGAAATCGGAAACCAATGATGTATTGTTTCTCTTCCATTGTGGACAGTTGTATTGTTGTTTGCCATTTATTATCATTTGATTATTGAAATAGCAGGACCTACCCTCTCCCCTTTTTCTCCTTGGACGGCTTGCGAGTGGTCCGGAGGGACTCTTTCGCCTGGAGGACCCGGGCGTCCTTCAGGACCTCTGGGACCTTCTCTACCTGGTATCCCATCACGTCCCTACAACACATTTTCCAACCTATTACGGTACTCTGTGAATGTATGTAAGCGTTGAATGCAGCAGTTATTGATGGTAGAGGACTCACAGGCTCTCCTTTGCGTCCATCTGCACCATCCCTGCCTCTCTCGCCCTGTCGGGTCAAAGGAACATTAAAACAGCAAAGAAGGGTAAAAAAGGAGAATACTGTGGATGGATTTATACCTGTTCTCCACGCTCTCCCCGCGGCCCCTGAAATATATATTATAAAAGGTAGCTATTTAATAAGTCACTCATACATAAGTTATTGGTAAATGAAGTAATCTAGTTAATGCTTTATACAGCAGGGCTTTGAATAAGCTGCATTACTCAATAACAGCAGAGCAAGTAAAAAGTAGAATCTCTCACCTGAGGACACTGAACACACTGTTCTGTGCCTCCAGATCCCTGAAAGGACATCGAAGAGCACTTCATTAAAAACACATTCTTCTCTCTTTTTGAAAACATTTCTCACTAACACACAATACGAACAAAACTACTATTGCAAAGGTTTCTGCTCACCTCTGGTATTCTGGCGATGCCACAGAGTAAGTCAGCGAGATCAGTATGCAGTACATCTAACTGTGCGGAATCACGGCTGTACAGGATGTTCTGGGTGCTGCCATCTGTTACAGCGTAGCGAAGCTCTTCCATATCTGCCTGGTTTATACCCACGGCTAACACTGTCACTCCTAACAAAGAAACACAGATCTTTCACCTAACAATGCAGGGTGTCCTTTGTCTGTTTGTGTGGGGATTAATTCAATTTAGACTCACAAGTTACAGTCAGTAAGTAAGGCAAGAGAATGGGTTAAAACAGGGGTCACCAACCTTTCTGAAACTATGAAGAACCTCATAGGTACTGTTTAGTCCAAAGGGCTACCAGTTCGGTTTATAAATACTACATTTTCACAGTTTCACTTTAAACAGAGGCTAAGATAATAAGGAAGGCCAGCAGGCGGTTAAAAACTTTGGAAATGTTTCAACATGCATCACTTTAATTCTCCTGTTTCATGTTGCTATTTTACTAGCAACAACAACCAATCGTAAAACATGTTAAAATTTGTAAAATCCACCATGCATTTTTTAAAGATACATTTTATTTATATATTATTATTATATATAACATAACACAACCCATACACCAAATCCGCAACATTTAAAAGCATTTGTCATAATGTTTCAGTGAAAATAAACATTTTAAGATGGTTAATTTAATACTAAAACTTTATCAGGTTCAGCAGTATTTAACTTTACTAAGTACTAACTACATCTGCCATCTGTATTTATCTTTGTGTATTTATCATTGGTAACTAGAGCTCCTGAGGGCACCTCACATAGTCTATATGGGCTACCTGGTGCCCACGGGCACCATGTTGGTGACCCCTGGTTTAAAAACTACTTAAAAACAAGTGGAAAACGCATTTCCATTAAGTCCATCAAGAGTGGACTCCACCAAGAATTGAACACCCAAGATGACCCACTCAGGCCAAATTGCACAAAAAAGACCTGAAACTTGTAGCAGGTTATCTGTGGCATAATGTTTGCAATCATCTACTTGACAAATGCAAAAATGACTGCTTCAGCAAACCTGTAGCTTTGAGGTTGCCGGCTGCCAAAGTTAAGTTGTCGGCAGATTTCCTGTCAGCTATGATGACAACAGCACCAGGGACTCTTGGTCTTCGTCCGGCTGTCGGAGTCAGGAGGTACTGCCTGGTGAATGTCACTGCCTCACCTGTGAAAGCAGACCAGTATCATCACAGCTATCATCAAGAACTCAAAGAGTCACACGCGGCAGAGAACGATCACAGACCGATGTTATTTCCTTGGCTTTCATCAAAAGGTGTAGCCTCAATCTCTTGAAGAAGTGTGTCAGATCTGGCATGGCGGTTGAGAAGGAACCATATTTTGGGTCTATAACCATACAAAACCACTCCGACCTGAAACAGGAAGTAAAAAATGTCAGCACACGTAACTACAAAAGGGTCAGTGTAAAAAGGAAAGTTCTATCCAGCCTTTTTCCTGTACCTGGGAGTCTCGGGGTCCAATACTTCTGAACGATGATGCTGAACTTATAAGGAGGTCACGCAAAAGCTGTGCAAGGATAATCCTGTCAGTTGAAGCCGGTACCACAAAAACCACATCCAGACGTCCTTCCACACACACTATAAAACAGCAGTTTTCATACAAATTACATTAGATGCCAACAAAACAACATAGACCAGATGCATGAAAAATCTTTTTAATTTGTCGTTACCAGTATGTTCCTCTGCTGAGCTCTCTGTCCCCAGTCTACCATCAAACATGGGTTGTATTGTAAATCTATATCGACGGCCTAAGCGCAGCCCAGTCACCTGGTAGAAGCTGGGCGAAGGACCCAGCGTGACAGACAAGCCACGCC
Source organism: Gouania willdenowi (assembly GCF_900634775.1). Taxonomy (NCBI): domain Eukaryota; kingdom Metazoa; phylum Chordata; class Actinopteri; order Blenniiformes; family Gobiesocidae; genus Gouania; species Gouania willdenowi. Next base: position 19,976,349 of record NC_041048.1, on the reverse strand, counting down.
CAGTATCTGAGGAATAAGAACAAATAAATAATAAACTGCTTAAGCAAAAAAAAAAAAATATATATATATATTTATTAGTGATGGAAAACAAATAAATATGTATGATTTGATGGATAAAATGATTGAATACATTTAATAAAATACAAAGTTATAATGGCAAAGTCAATAAGTTAATAAGTGAGTTTTCTCCGCACACTCTGGAGAGCAAGCACGGAAACAACATGCAAACTCCAAACAGAAAAGACCCAAGTGTCCGCATTCGATTTACAAAATGTATTGACAAGATAAAATAAGTTACAATAATATTTATTTCTCTATTTATAAAACAAGAACAAGGGGGGGAGACAAAACATGGACATGAATTAAGTGTTTTTAGCACCTCTCACGTCTCTCCAGCTTAGCAGATATCCTGTAGCACCAGGTAGAGGAGTCCAATTGAGCCGCACGGAATTCTGGGAAGCTTCTGCCACTCGTAGAGTCGTGGTTGTTGTCGGGGGACCAGGGCCATAATCACCAGCTAAAGACACAAAACAGATACATTTATCAAAATGATGCATCGCTATGTATTACAGCAGATAAGGGCAGCCAACTCTCTGAAATATAAATAAAGAACATCTTTTGGAAGGGGTGGGGGAGGGGCAAGACTCGGGTTGAAGGGGAGGTGAGTAAAAAATAGTGTTTTTTGTGATGCCTACCTCGACATAGTCAACATTAATACAAATATATTTTATAACAATATGGTGATTCTCACCCAATATTGCCATAAAAAAATGAGTTACACACACAAGCTGAGGAAAATAATCAATTTAAATACCAATGAATAAAAAATGGAGCAGTTTAGAAGCTAAATAATACAGAATATCACAGCAAGGACACGTAAAATAAGGAACAATTCTAAATAAATTAATCAAATAATATATTCAATCTAACTTTTATCATCAGTTTGTACAAATTAACTCCTGCTTTCAGAGGTGTTTGTCGCTGAAAATGGCCCAATTTTAAGAACTTTAAAAATGTCCAATGTCTGTGATTAAAGGATCTTAAATGTTAAATACAGTTTAGAATGCAAAACAATACATTTCCAACATGAAATATCAAAGTACAGAAAATAACAATAACAATAAATCAAGAGGACTTTTAGTCAGTTTTAGGCATTTCACCCTTTGTTTTTTATCGGTTATATTACCTCGCTAACTCATTACTTTATTCATGTAATCAATATTCGTATCACTGACTATGTCGTATTTGACCAAGAACTCTTGAAAGGATGCCTATCTATTAAGATGTGCCTGTAGCTAAGCTATTAGCTATATGGACGACAGCCTGCATCTGAAAAACAAAACAAGAGAAGTTTCAAGAGTAGACGACAGATTATACAATCATGTTGTCAATGTGTAGTTTGTCTAAGGATGTATAAATCAATGTTTGCTGAGTCACTGGATCAACATGAAGCTAGGTTTGTTGTATTGGGGTACATTCAAATTAATACAGCACCATCTGCTGGATAGTGTTTAGTATAACACTCACAAAGAACAGTAGTATTTATACTTGATTGATTAAAACAGATAATTACTATTGTCACTGCTCATTGTTCGATCAACTATTTGATGGCAATGGTGCAAATAAACATAATGTACTGTCATTTAGATTTGACCGCTGTGTATGTAAACACAGCCCTGGTCCCCCCACTGACTCCTCCCCCTTCCCATCATCATCACCTCCATAAAGACAATATTACCTGTAGCAAATTGGTCGCATATGCGACTATTTTTTCAGTGTGTGCGAGTGAAAATTTTATCTGGTCACATCCGGGCGAGTGCATATGGGTGACCTTATTTTGGATGGAGCGGCTGAATGCTTCGTCACGTCCCAAAGAGTGCATCTCTCTCTCTTTCTCGCTCCACGCTGCAACTTGGCTGCGGGTAATGCAACGGTAAATGCGCGTGTATAAATGCGAGTATAAACACCAATGTGCTCCTTTGGAGTGCGCGCGGTCCACAAACGGAGCCAGGCACAACAAGCCCTTCACTGAGTGCTCGCTCACATTGAGGGCAGCAGTAAAAAGGAAGAACGTGCCGAGCGCAGTGATAGCGCAAACACGCTCATCAGAATCAGCATGGAGGGACCAGAACTGATGGACTGTGACAGGGGTGGCCAATCCTGGTCCTCAAGAGCCACTATCCATGTTTTTCGATGTTTCCCTCTTCCAACACACCTGATTCAAATGATTAACTCATCATCAAGCTCTGCAAAAGCCTGATAACGATCCTGGTCATTTCAATCCGGTGTGTTGGAAGAGGGAAACATCTAAAACATGCTCTTGACGACCAGGATTGGCCACCCCTGGACTATGATGTCAGGCCAGATGTTCAGATGTGGTTCTCGCAGGGCAGGGGTCTGCAATCTGCGGCTCTGGGGCCTAATGTGGCTCTTTGACTCTTATACAATGGCTCCCTATAGCTTAAAAAAAACTATTGAAATAAAGAGTTATTTTATTACAGAGGTTATTAATGATTAATGACAAATAAAATCATGATATAACAATTTGTTAACCTAAAATAAATCACATTGTGCAATGACTCATCACCTTCCTACTTCACCTCCTGCAACATCTACAGACCATCAACTTTCCTGCACCTGTGGCTAACCTTAAGTTTTAAATCCCTGGTAAGATAATGAAACCAACAAAAACACTATTCTGGAAGAAAATTGAGATTTTGATTGTGCAGGGACAGATTCATTTAATATGCCAGTTAAATATGCATGCTTTATAAGTGGCAAGAAATGAGCAATTAGCATGTGTTGACCACATGATCATGTGTTATCAAATTCAAGTTATTTTTTGTAGCCTTTCAAATATATTAACTAAAAAAACAACAACATTGAGTTCATGTAAACTGAGATGCATAAGAATTTGAAGATGCAAGATACTGTTTTATTTCTTGATGTCAATTTATTTTATTTTATTTTAAACTGTTTTTAAGTTGCCATTATAAATCAAATTAAATCAAACATTATTCTATATAATTTTATCTGTATAGAATTTAATACACTGTATTGTCTTCATTGAGAAGGTATTTTTTTCGGCTCCAGGAGGACTTTAATCCAGGTGAGATGAGGTAAAATGGTTCCTTGTAGAGTAAAGTTTGCAGACCCCTGACCAGGGGAAGAGGGTTAGGCGACCCCACTGTAAGAGCTGGACCCTCTGAATTGAATTCCATGGGGGGAAGCAATGCTGACGCTAAGTTATGCTACTGTTAACTTAATTCAAGTACAGCATTTCTGCAAAATAAAAAAAACAGAATACATGTAACCTGTTGTTATGATTTGCTGTCATTTAAAACATTTTTGTTACGTCTTCTTTTAAAATTGTATAAAAGACATGACCTATTATTTCAGCCACTGCTTGTTGCAGAAAAACTTAATATGACACTAAAACATTAAAACATTTAGCAAATATATCTCGAGTCATTGTCAATCTTTACTTCATACAAAATTACGGTACGGCAGTTAAGTCAACTATTCATCAGCATGCATGGCTATACTGTACACCACCAAGATACCAAAGAGCTAACCAAAGAAATTCATGTGATTATTTGGTAAAAAAAAAAAAAGATAAATAGTCAGTAAATAGGGACTCACGTGTGGTGACTCTGACGGACACAGGCGTTCCCTCTCTATTCTGCACTAAAGCCTTGACTTGGACCTCATACTGAACTCCAGCATCTAACTGGTATAGATCCACAAAATTTATATCTCCATCCACCAGTCGAGTCTTCTCTTCTCCACCTACAGCAAAACATAGGAGTGAGACAACTCTAAGTAAACAACATCTTAGTATAAATCCATGAAGCCCATTAATTAGACTCACGTTGGTTAGTGTGTGCATGTGTGTGTGTGTGTGTGTGTGTGTGTGTGTGTGTGTGTGTGTGTGTGTGTGTGTGTGTGTGTGTGTGTGTGTGTGTGATATGCAATGTAAACAACTGGTAAGACAACAAAAAACCTACCATCCGTTCTCCACCAAGACACACGGTAAGCTGTTGCTCCTTGAACACCGACCCATGTGACTCGGACCACCTCTCCACGAGACTCCTGGACTTGCAGAGATGTCACAGTCCCAACAAACTGATCTGATTCTGCCAATCAGGGCAGAAAAACATGGAAAGAATATGTCAAAGATTTCTACAGAGTGAGAGAATTTTTTCCTTCCGAGGAATCATGTCGACATAAAAGAATTGATGAGATACCAGTTCTGACATTCAGGGTGGAAGGACTTCCTTCTCGTGAGCCGATCAGTGCAGAAACACGAACAGTGTACACCCTGTTTGGTTTCAGTCCATCGATGGTGTAGGAAGTGACATCAGGACCCACGTTCGCTGCTTTTTCGACTCCTGTAAAAAAAAGCAGTAGCAGTAGCAGTGATTAACATTAACATTAAAGCTGCTACAAACGGTGATTTTTAAGCAGATAAAATCATAATGTATGCCTCATAGGTCAATGAATCAACATCATTTAGTCTAAAAATAAATAGAGAAATAGCCGCTTCTTCTCCATCGTAAAAAAATTCTGCTGGTTGACATTTTTTGCGCATTGCATTGTGGGATGTGGAGTCATGGAGATGGGTGCATAGAAGTGTTTTCACTTCATTGTGATATCACGGGGAATATCGGGATCAAATTACAATAAAAATGGTGTCAAGTGAATCACCGTTCTCCTTTGGCGAGAAAAACAGAAATAACATTAAGAATAAAGTAAAAACGTTTCTGTACATCGATTTAGGGCAGGGGTTCTCAACTGGTCTCACCCTGGAACCCACATTTTGCCAAGGTCATTAAATCGTGACCCACCTTTTTTTTAGAATTCAGTCACCCAAACTTAGTTTTTCAAAAACAGCTGTTGAAAACACACATATATAATCTTTTTTTAAAAAATAAATCTACATATTTTCCTGTGCTACATGCATTTCACAGCATGCCTGTCAAAATAAAAGTTTCTTTCAAAATAAGACCAACTTGAGAGACATTAAGAATTTATTTATTTTTGACTAGCTGTCCGCGATCCATTTAGTACGGGTCCGCGACCTACTTTTGGGTCCCGACCCACCAGTTGAGAATTGCCGGTTTAGGGGACTCCATGTCCCACAATGCAAAGGGATAAGACATCAACAAACTGAGTGTTTACGAAGGAGATAAAAGCAAACTTTAAAGCTGTGATTTGTTTTTGGAGTAAATGATGTTTGATTAATTGATGAGGCATACGCTATGATTTGATATTAAAAAAAAAACTTTATTATTTATTTAAAATCTTTTTGAAGACAACTGATCAATTCAAGTAACATTTGAGGAAATAAACCAGATGCTAGAAGAAATACGAGCAAAACAAAAGTCAAACATATTAAATTAGGAATACACATTCATGCTATTTTATGCTGTTTGCATCATGTTCATGGTATTATTTCAATTTCTATTTATATACTTCTTTCTGTGAGGTCAACGTGCAAACACTTTTGAGTAAAGCTTCTATAAGTTTGTCTATAAGTTGAAAGTAAGATTTATTTAAACAATGTTCTTTTACCATCATCCCCACGCCATGTGATCTTATACCCAGTTGCTTTCTGGGTAGCGGACCAGCTCAGGATTATCCTCTCTGCCGTGACGTCTGTGGTTCGTAATCCCGACAGTGATCCGCTGTGAGGGTTGGTTCGTGCAGACAGTGTGACTACCTCTCCAGTGCGTTGATCAAAAACAGCTGCGACACCAATGACCAGCGCCTCATCTGGCTGCAGGCCTTCAATGGTGTAAGACGTGGCCTCTGCTCCGAGAACACGAGACTGCTCTGCATCTGTAGGCAGAGCAAAGGATCAGGGGAGGAAGGAGTTCAAAATCATCCTACATCCTATATATATATAAATGTTTCAGTTACAAATATGTTTTCAATTACCCATGTTCAATTACAATTCAGTTATGATTACAGCTACCAATTACAGTTAAATTACAATTAGTTTTTATCCTCAGAAAGTCGATTAAAATTAAATTCTCAATTACTAAAGTTCAATTACTGAGCCTGAAATAAATAGTCAAACAACCTTCTCTTTGTGTTAGATTCCTGTTAGCATCTCTTATAATAACTGGTCCTAAAACAGCTGTAAAATACACTAAAAACAAACATCTATCATCTAATTTCTTCCTATCTCTTGGTTACCTTGTTAGCCTTCCTAATCAATGAAAATATAGATTTTAATATTTTTGGTGTGGGCGTCTGAGCCTGTTTTGTGTCACTATGCCCTTCAATGTATTTATTTTTAAATGGTAAAATGTGGGAAAGCTTGATATGGAACACATTTTAATAACAATCAATAACTACATATATGTAGAACTGTAACATGGTTCCCCAGTTTTACATTAAATTATAACTGACAATTTTTATAGAATTTTCATGGCAATTACAATTACAAAGTCAATTATCTGAACTCAATTAGAATTTAATTACGATTACGAAAGCAACACATTTTTAAAATTACAATTATAATTACACCATAATTGCAATTAATTATCAATTAATTGACCCCAACCCTGATATATATATATATATAGCCACAGACTTACTGTTGCCTTGTCTCCATGTAACCCTGTACCCTGTTATCCCTGAAAGTCTTGCCCAGGCAATTCGGACTCTCCGACTGTTTGCATTTGTTACTCTGAGATTAGTCACTCTTCCAGCGACTAGTTCTGAAATGACAATGAGAAAAAAACAATTAAACATCAAATCTTCCATGTAAGATACAAAGAAATTCAGGAACGCTGCATCCAAAAGGGCAAAGACTAAAATCAATTTGGTAGCATCATTGGTCATTGCTTCAAGTCATGCGGAAGAATGTCAGCAACTCACCTGGTTTGATGTAGACAGTAACTGGGTCTCCTTCATTTTCACCCACCAGCGCAGTGACGCTTACACCATAAGATACCCCCACTGTCAGGTCTCGAAGGTCAAGGGTCGTCTGGTTTCCAGGAATCACCCGGATTTCCTCTGTTCCCGCTGACATAACACAAAACATTCACAATAAGAGCCCAGCATCCTTTAAGAGGAATGTGATGATGAAAACATTCAGTTCACCCTCTGTGTTCAGGATGGTGAATTTGTACTGTGTGGCCCCCGCTACTCCTGTCCAGCCAAGTCTGACAGTGCTGCCCAGGGACTCCACCACCCGCAGGTTGGACACCTGTCCTACTGGCTGTTTTTCTGTAACACCAAAGAAAACTCTAATATCAACCCACACAGAAACTAATCCTACAACTGAGGAGACAATTGAACGCTATCAGGTTTGGGATTATATTCATAGCCACGTTGTACCTCTGGAGATGGTGGAGACGGGCGTGGCCTCCTCACGGCCCTCAAACAGGGTGTACAACTTGATGATGTATTCAGTGTTTGGTCGGAGGCCTGTCAGTTCGTAGCTGGTGGTGGTTTGAGGGAAGGACCGGCTCTGAAGAGGACCTCCTAAGAGAAGGAAATATTATCTTACAATTCATACAAGTTATGGCTTTCATATTTGTATTTCGGCAAATGTTCCTTCTTCTCTGAAAGCTTAAAATACCTATTTTTACCTTGATTCAAAGATATGTTTGATTCCTATATGAATAATATCCTGAAATCCAATTTTATTTAAGCCTTAAGTCAGTCTTGTGGTAGATTTTTGCTTTTTGCAGTTAATCAATCAGGTCAATGACCACTCTGATCATACTATCTGAGTATATACAGTCTAATTTAAACGGAGCTAAAGACTCCACAAGTTTTCCTGCTCAGCATTATTTTGATTGACATGTCATGCAACCAACCATAAAATACTGGAAGATTGAGCCATTTCATAATAGTAAATTAGGGTCATAGAGTTTCAAGAACTTTATGTGTTAAACATAAAATACCAAGTTTATGATCCTGGATAAAGAATATCAGGGACAAAGGGTGGGCATGTGCCGATGTGCGGTAGAGTCAGTTGGATTTCTATAAGTCTTATATTTAAGAGTTGATACACACTGCAGGAAACCATAACCCTAACTTCACAGTATTGTTAACAACTCAATGTAATCTTATCCTCCATGTGTAGAATTTTGCAAACCCTAGTATCAGTTAATATCCAAGAATATACTGTAACACTACTGTGATGCTTATGGATGTTTTTACAGCTCCACACATACATCATTTTACAAACCATAAGGGAATCATTTACTGCAATTACATATTTGAGAAGACAAAAAAACAACAGTTTATCAGACCTGTGCCCTCCGTCCATTCCAGACGATACCCTTGAGAAGACTGAATCAGCCTCCAGATGAGACGGATGGTGGTGGGGCTGGTGGTGGTTGCTTTGAGGACCTGCTGCTCCTGGCGCTCTGACAGAAACACACAGTGGGAAACATTTCATAAAGAAACCTTGATTTTATTCAAATAATCAACCAAAATCTAGAAGGATACAGTGAATCTTATTTCAACTCAATCAACAAAGCACTGTGTGCACTGTAACCTTTGGTGATTGTTGTAATTGATAAGACAAAAGTAGGCAGATATCAAAGCCACAATAGAGATGTACCCGCCGAACTTCAATGTATAAATAAATATTAATAATAGGATATAAGTTTTTGGAAGAAAAAAAGGAGGAATGAGTTTATGACTCCCAGTGCTCTCCTCAGTTCTTTTATTGCTACATTACTTTCATATTAATAAATCTAAAAAACATGTCAATCTGATGGTTTACTCATGAAAACATGGATGGTGTTTGGGTGTAGTTTAACATGCGATCACACACATGTTTAAAATTAACGTTACATTAGCCTCACTCTTCATCATTGTACGTCAAGTGGTAAGTGCCAGGCATAAATGTCTCCTCTACCTGAACTAATGCAATCTAACATTAGACATTACTTAATTTAATGATTACTGCAATACCAAAACGTGACATGTCTAAGACATTATTCCAAAATCACTCAAATAACACAGATACAAACGAGATTTCCCTATTGTGTGACATTAAGTGTTATCTTACAAGTGAAACGTGCACAGCCAGAATTAAGTTTATATACTGTATATCTGCAGTGTGTACAGCAGAAATTGAGCTGAGGGTCATATTATAGAATATCAACCTGAACATTAATAGACCAAAGAACATAGGTTCTCTTTCATAGCACTTGTTTCGATGTCTCACTATGGGATACACGCCCCTGCATCGTTCCTCAGAAGCCTAATCTCATTACGCCAATCCTGATTGGCTGGTGAAACGTATCCGTCCGCTGCAGGTTGTCCCACTTATTATAAGTAGCGTGGGCGGAGGATACTACGCCATTCAAACCCCTCTTCTCACTCGAAGCTATCTCTCGTTCACTGGCTGCTCAACTGTCTGCAGGTGGACCCTTCTTTTAGATTCCGTCACCAGACATTGCTAGTGGATGCTTTTATTGCTCTCAACCACACCAAGTCAACCAGTGCTGTGCTTCCTTGTCCTCCATGCTCGGTTTAGCACTGCCCTCGAGCACCGACCACTAACATGGCAGTTTACGACTTGGTTCATCACTCACTCGATGCCCCACCACCGCTGTCGAGTCCGGTGGTTAACGCACCCGTTGACGGCTCGGTTACAACACTGGACTCGCCGCCACACCACAATTGCCAGGCGCCAGCTGTTGTCGGTCTGGCTAGCATACCAGCTAGCTGCTACGTGTTAGCACTAGCTAACCACCTCTCTCTGCCTGCACACAGAGGGATGGAGACCAAGGCCCCACACACCAGGGGGCTCGGAGGCAAGACTTTGCCGGTGCAAAAATAAAATTTCCAGCAGAGATGGGGACCTTCGCAAAGGCCGCAGTGAGGCCCAGTCAGAGCTGGGATCTCGCCACCGTTCCTCTGCCCGAGGAAGATGGTTCGGGTACTCCCCTCGGCTTAGATGCACTAGCGCATGCTGCTCTACGCCTTTACCCCATTGGACCTGCTGCCCCCCACTTTCTCCAGGATGCGGGAGTGTGGCCACACCTTGATCCTGGTGGCTCCGTTTTGGCCTGCGATGCACTGGCTGGCTTAGATATACCGGCTGCTGCGTGCTCGCCCCTGGCAACTCCCGTCGAGTTGAGGAACAACGCAGGGCCGTGTATCCCATAGTGAGACATCTCACTCATATTACTCAGGGAACCGGTTATGTAAATAACCAAAAGTTTTAGTCTTTAGGGGTATTTTTTTTCTGTAATTTTGTAAGTTTTTCTTTTCTTTTTGTATTTTTGTTCTAGTTTTGTACATTTGTTTTTGTCATTTTCTGTATTTTGTTGACATTTAATGTGTTTGTGAACTCATTTTGTGTATTACTGTTTTGTATGATATAGGAGTCCTGTGTGTGGACCAACAGTTGTCCATGTATGATCATGTACAACTGTTTTGGTGTTTCAGTACAATGTCCAAACACTAGCCAGACATTGCCTGTATCTGTTTGTTTTTCAACCCTGTAAAAATCTTTTGAAAATTTGCAAAAGAATGAAACAACAAATGACAACAAACACACTCTTTTTCTTTCACTACAGAGGGGGAACAACACAGAGCACAGCAATACATGTTACCTCGATAGTCATAATAACCTTTGTAATTGAGGAAAAAACATTTCAAAGTTTCACAAACTCCTCTGAACGTGGGAGAATAATGACAGAAAACAGTAACGAGTGAAAGCACCCCTACCTATCTTGAAACTGGCAGTAGCTGGAGGGCCCTCTGTGCTGCCCTCATAGAGGGGTATGATTGTGACAATGTACTCTGTATCTGGCTGCAGCCCAGACAAAGTGTGGAAATGACTGTCACCAGCAAGCTCAATGGTTTCCACATCACGACCTAAGAAAGAGAAAAACAATAAAAACATTATGTAAACTATGTAAAGCTAAATGAAAGAGCATCTACACTCAACACTCATCAACACCCCTGACCTGTAAACGGTCCCCAAACCAGACGATAGGCCTGCGCCCCGCTGGTGCCCCTCCATCGTAGACGCACGCTGCCCTCTGATTCTTTCTCCACCGACAACTGCTGCACTGCCTCGAGACGCACTGACACAGAAGAGACCAGGAACAAAGACAATGGAAGCACCATTAATTCATATATTTCATACATTCAATTTATATTAACTGAATGTGTGCCAGGGCTGGGGTCAATTACATTTTTCAGTTACATCTACATCTTTTATTATCCATGTTCAATTACAATTACAGTGAGCAGCATTTTTTTCCAATTACAATTAAATTTATCACAATTACGGAGCCTGAAATAAATAACCAAATAAAAGTTAACCTTCTTCTTGTGCTAGCTTTCTGTTAGCATATTTGATGATAACGTGTCCTAAATCAGCTGTAAAATACACTAAACACTAATATCTATCATTTAATTTATTTCCTATTTATTGGTTACCTTGTTAGACTTCCTTATCAATGAAAATATATGTTTTTTATAAATACTGTGTGGGTGTCTGAGTCTTTTTTTGTGTCAGTACACCCCTCAATTTTTTTAATTTTTTTTATTGGCAAAATGTGGGAAAGCTTGATATGAAACATATTTTGATATTTGTTCACTACATATGTGTAAAACTATACATAGAACTGTAACATGGTCTCACAGGTTTGCGTTCAATTTTTATAGAATTGCAATTTCATGGCAATTATAATTACAAAGTTAATGATCTAAACTCAATTACAAACTAATTACGATTACAACAGCAACAGATTTTTTAAAGTACAACTTTAATTCGACCATAAGTGTAATTCATTATTGATTACACGATTACAATTATAATATAACCCCAACCCTGGTGTGTGCCTTCAATATATAACCTCGTATTTTTAGCGATTGATTAATATGCCGGTGTTAGAAAACTCACATGTGCGTGCGTTGAGAACGGACGGGGACCCAGAATTTCTTGGGAACAAGGGGTAGAGGCTGATGACGTACTCTGTGTCAGGCTGAAGTGACTCTAAGGTGATGGCTGTGGTGTCTGCAGACAGCTGCTGCTCCTGCAGCGCCGTTGCAGGTTGGCCTACTCTTTCAGAAGCAGAAGACACAAAGAAAAATGGTTTTTGCATCAGACGCTGACACACGTCACGCTGTGCGGCCTGTTAAAAAAAAAAAAAAAATGAAATATTGACAAGGTGTAAAAAGAAAAGGATCCATCTTGACCTCATTAGGCTCCCCTCAACTGCACTTGAAGAAGTACTGTGTTTGAATCTGGCCAGGTGCCAGCAGTGCGAAGCATAATGATTTTAAATTCAATCACTCCTGAGACTTTCTAAGTACAGCCGTGCACTTTTTGTGAGTCCTATGGGTGTCTATATCCTGTTTGATTTATCGCTGTCATGGGTGTTACAGGTGGATCCAGATGTAAGGCAAACCAACAGGTAGAAACATATCACCTTTCACTGCAGGACAGGCATGGTCCTCATTCAAATTCTCTAAAGCATGTTAGAGCCAAACCTTTCAGAGGAGGAGTGAATGTGAGAATGCACAATCAAAGAGCTCGGAAAAGCCGTTGTGATACATTTAATAAGAGAGAAAGCTTCCACAATAGACCCTCAGGGGCCACTTTTCCCCTCTGAATCATAATATAAACACACAGACTACCTGACACACCCTGCCTCTTAAAGTACGGGGGACAAAATTACTGAGAATCCAGGACATAAGTAAAGGTTTTCCCAGTCTGTGTTGCTTGACGTACAGTGATGATCAGACGTACTTGATATTTTAAGTAATGAATGGCAATAAACATTCTTCCCGGCAGTGAGAGCCTGAGGGGGCTGTAGGAGAAGCTTGTGTTCATCACACTCGACCCAGACTGCTGCACATTCTTGGTGTGGTTCGAACTTGCTTTAACCAAGTTAAATATTATTTACTTGTGACTCGTGAGGGATCTCTTGATTTCCCTCAGTCATAACTGCAAGCTCAAAGATTGAGACATAATGACATGACTACATCAGCTAATACTGATAATTAGCAGTTTAGGAAAAAGAATAATTTATATATATATATATATATATATATATATATATATATATATATATATATATAGCATCCTATTGGTAGTTTTCAGATTTCAAATTTACAAGTAATTAATCTCCAATCAAATTCATATTAGGATTAGAATGACTATCAGGAAAATCAAGCTACTAGTGTTAGCTGCTTCAGAGTTATTAATAATAATAATAATAATAATAATAATAATAATAATAATAATAATAATAATAATAATAATAATAATGCATTGGATTCATAGACACTCAAAGCGCTTTACATTGATGTACATTATTTTACTCCACACTCGGTGGTGGTAAGCTACTATTGTGGCCACAGCAGCCCTGGGATAGACTGACAGAAGAAAGGCTGCTATAGTGCACCAACTGTTGCTCCGACCACCACCAACACTCACACACCACTTTCATACTAAGCAATGTGAGTAAAGTGCCTTGCCAAAGGACACAACTACAGTGACTTGGCTAGAGTGGGACTCGGACCCCCAACCCTTCGGTTATTGGACGACCCACTCTACCACAGATTTCCTTTGAGGTCGTAAATACAAAACACAGACTTTTCACTGCAATCCTGTAAAATTTGTCTCATTCAAATAAAAAAATAAAAAACTTGTGTGACTTCCACTGGAAGGCGACGCCACATCAAGAATGAAACACAAAACCAGTTACTGTAGTGCGTTGCCTTCAACGCTCATATACAGTCGACATAATGTGCCCAAAGATGTAAATGGAAGAATTAAAACAGAAGGAAAGCCGTTATGCAGATACTGACTGCCAACCTGTCAGCAGGCGAACAAAATTACAGAATATTATTGATTCTACATGTGTTTTTTCGCACTGTTTTTCGTTTGTGCTGCGTTTTTATGGCCGCAATCTGAGATCGAACAAAGCAGCAATTCAAAATAGTTTGTTACAAATAAGAATAGTTGGGCTTCTTGGGTTTCACCAAATTTCCCAAAATCACACACCTTACTTCATTTAAGAAACATTTTATTCTGTCAGCACGTAGAAATATGTGCAATTCAGTGCCTCTGCTTCTGAATAGAAAAAAGTAGGTCTTTATTGCCAGTGTAGGAACCATTTATGATTACTTACATGATGTATGATAACAAAAACAATACACTAAATAGATAAGATATGCGTGTGTCTGACCTCGTGGTCCATACGTGAGTTTGTAGCCCTGGACAGGCAATGATGGCTGGTCCCACCCCAAAGACAGAGTAAAGAAGCTTGCCTGGTTTAAGCGCAGACTGGAGACACCAGGCAAAGACCCTGAATATGGAGAAAGAAGAAGAGAATGGTGATCTAAGTGACAGCATTAGTGTTTGAGCTAACATTACTTAAGGACTTCACATTCTACTCACTAGTCCTATGTTTTGCAGAAGTGGACTCTCCAACACTGTTGGGGTACTGGGCAATGATAGTCACGAGATAGTCTGTTCCTGACTTCAGCTCTCGGGCCGTAAAGCTCCTCTGATTTGCAGCAACAGTCTCCTGCAGGTTGAAGCAAAAGTTGTTCATAAGGTTTAACAAATTAAATCTAAAACATGTTGTTGCAACATCTGCGACTGAAAGGTTTCCTTTGCCGATGGCATCTTTCTGTTCATCATAGCTGCCATGGTAGGCAAGGGAATTTCACACTGTGCCTGCCACAGTCTAATTTCCTCCATGTCTACATCGTAAATGATCCACTGATTAAACATGTTTCTACTCAGCCTGGGTTCACATGTTTCTCTAGCAAAGCAGTAGAAACTAGGGGTGAAAGTAATGGATTGCAAGTACTTACATTACTGTAATTGAGTTGCTTTTATGGGCGCTTGTACTTTTTTAGTTTATTTCTAAATCAGTCATTTTACTTGGACTTAAGTATGTTTTAAAATAAGTAAAGTAATGTGTTGCATTTCTACACCCAACCGTTACTGAATAAATTATTATTTTTTGTTGTAAAATGATCAACGGACATTGTGAAATTACAAAAAATGAAATGACCAGACAACAATCAATTGCACGGCACCAAAACAGTATTGAATGGAGGTTACTTTCTTAGTCTAATACTTAGAGCCTGAGGATTTATTTATTTTAAATTGAATTCATTAGTGTTATTTTATTAAAGAATTGTACATTTTGACAAACCTTTTATTTGATACAGATGTTTTTGTGGAAAATAAATTAATTTGGTCTCTGCCTTTTTAAGTCTATACATGAGATGCTTACTGTATGCAAGGGAACTGTGGCAAGATTTATTACCAACAATAAATGTGGAAGTAATTAGAAAAGTCTACAGTGAGTACAATTTAATTGAGCAACTTGTACCTGAGTATTTGATGTACTGCGTACTTGTCCTTGATTACAATTTCAATCAAGTAACAGTACTTCTACTTGAGTAGAATATATGAAAGCAGTTTCACATGTCTCTAGGCTCACCTGGCGCAGTTCTGATGTAACTGTCTGACCAAGGCCAGAGAGAGGAACATACTGAACCGCATAGCCACTCACGGGTCCCCCTGCTGCACTCCAGCGAAACCTGAGAGAGTCTGATGTCTGGCTTGTGAACTGAATGTTGGATGGACCAGAAAACGTCTTTGCGAGTTCTGGGTGTCAGGAGCAGAGGAGAAAAAATTACTTCATTTTAAGATCATTGTCTTCAAAAAATACTAGTCTCTTTATACCACAAACTTCTTACCATCACTAGCAAAGACTCCTCCAGACCTTGAGCACAGATGAGGGCTCACGATAGGCAGTAGCGTGCTCAGCAGTTTGAAGTCTCCAACAAAGGAGCTGAAATCACTGGTGGGCTCAGATGAGATCTGAGCCAATTCATTGCGGTCTGCATTTCTTATACCTAATAAACAGAAAATGTATCAAGAAATGAAAGAATTTAGCACAAAATTACACCAGGTACCATTTTAATCTGTGCAGAGGCAATGGAAAAACCTTACCAACTGCAAAAACGAGCACTCCCTGACTGCGCAGCTTCTGTGCTGCTTGCTGCACACTGTCCTGTGACTTTCCATCTGTGATCAGGATGGTGATCTAAACGCATAAGGAAATGCAAACAAACACTTAGCCACATAGGTTCTGTTAAACACGGCCGCTGTATTTACTTTCCGGTCAGAAATTAGACCTTCGGCACATCCCGACTTGACGCAGGGTTGAATAAGTTATCTGCGACAAACTTGAGGCCAGCCCCCGTGCGCGTGTTTCCACTTTTGTAATCCAGATTCTGCACTGCGTTCACAAGCTCAGTGCCATTCAGGTAAGTAGTGAAGGTAAACTCAACTCTAGGGAGAAAAAAATCCTTAGCAATATTAAACTCAAACAGTAAATCTCAATGCCTCTCACCTTGAGGTGTCGCTGTACTGAACTGCCCCGAACCGAATCCCCGATTCACTGACGGAGCTGACAAATGGCTTCACAATCCCAGCAATGAAGCGCTTCACCTGCATGAAGTTTTCTTTTCCAATACTGGAAGATCCATCCACCAAGAAAACAATATCTGCTGCTTGCACATTGTTACACCTGCCTGCAAAGTGTGAACCAACACATGTGGGCAAACAAAGGAAAAAAACTTCCAGGGATACAGTTTCTATGGATGCATCACTGACGGACTCAAGAAGGTTCATAAAAGCTGATAAAAAAAACAAAAAAAAAAACGTGTTGTACCTTGAGCTTCAGTCTGTTTCATGGAGGAGAGCAGGACGATCACAGGTAAAACCCAGCACCACATCTTCACAACCTGACCAAGCAAAGAACCAATAACCTGGTTCTATTACAACAGAAATTAAACCATCCATTAAGCCTTAGGTAACCAACTTAATGATGCTGTTTTAGTAACTTAATAGCATATCTGTGTTGTAATATCCACTGTTTGTTGCTATTAACCTAAAACATTGAAGTTCAATAAATATGACTTAAGGCCAAGTTATGCTTGTTACTTAATACAAATCCATATTCACACGCCTTGTGGGCATGTTTGATTACTCTTGTTGAAATGCAGTCAGAGCGATGTCCTTTAAGACGAATTCCTCCACACTTTAAACGCACGCTGGAGGTCGACATGTTTGACAAACTGTGAAGTAGTGATTCCTCTAGGAAAGGCTCCATTCATATACTATAACTCCAACTGGTTTCATGAGTTTAAAGGCATCCAATGGTTTTAATGAAAGCACAGACTTATTCCTTATTCAGGTGAAGTTTATCTTAGTCCATTATTTGCAAAATGGAGGAAAAATGTTCATTTTTGTTCAGGCATCTCCCTCCCATGTGTGTTCTGATTAGGGGTGTCTCAATCAAACCAGTTTTGCAGCTTTGGGTACCGCTATTAATGCAATACCAGCATGGAGCATACATACTTTTATTACGTATTTTGTAGTGTGGAATGTTAGCCAGGCTTGATCAAGTGATATTACTCAAACAGAGAACAATCGTCAGCATCGGTAGGCAAAAGAAAAACTGATCCAATTATTATTAACCGTTGAGATACTAAGGGTGGTGGGAATAAAATAGATTGTACGATTTATCGATATTTTTTTTTTTTTAATTGTATTTTTCATATTTTCGCAAGCGACCACTGGGTGGCGGTAATGCACCAACAAGTGAGTGCAAACACGAGGAAGACTTGCAGCACGAAGAAGAATTGCAGCAGCTGTGATTTCCCTTGAGCAAACAAACCAACAACTGTGATTGAACCTGCATCTGTATCTGATCAAAAGTATGGACATACTTTTGATTGATTCCATGGCGAATTGATTTAGACATGACCAAAGCTGTATTAAACGAGTAGCGCATTCATTCTGTAACATGCTCATCTTGTCCGTCACCATCCAGACATAAAGCTAAAGCATGCAAGACAAGACACCCGGCAGCAGAACAACGGACCCTGAATGGGATATTGATAGGGCTGAACAATTTTGGAAAAAAATCTAATTGTGATTGTTTTTCCTCAATATTGCAATTTAATATGCGATTCTTTTTTCAAGGGCCTCTTGTCATGTATTTTTCAATGAACACAAGCAATAAATGAATCTGTTTCATAATAAACAATTTCGGATTTATTTAAACTTTAAACAAATATAAATTTTAAAGCAGAGGTTACAACAATAGAGCAAACAAATCTGTATCTTTACCTCTTCAACATATGTAACGTACTTCATGTTTCATTAAACATGTAAACATGTGGACTGCACTTGTTAAACACTCTCTGAACTTAACAGGACAGTACAAGACAGGACAAGAAAAAAAAAAAATAATAATAATAATAATTGCAGCCTTTGCCATTAGAAAATCGCATTTTATGATATTGCGATAATATCGCAAATGCAATTAATTGTTCAGCTCTAGATATTGAATAAACTTATCCAGTGAATAATGAAGCCAGTCAGGCTTCATTACCAGACCAAAATCCAAATCCAAAATCGGCTGTGTGCCGCGGTGTGCATGTCAGCTGCAGCTTGTGAAATGAAATTCTGACAGACGTCAAAACGATGTCCACGCTGGTCAACTATTTTAACAACGTAAAGCCACAGTTTGATCACACTACAGAGTGAATAACAAGTGTAACATTGATGACAAATTCTGATAATGATGATGATGGCGACTAATGTGCGCTGATCATTTCTGAATGTAAGAAGTTAATAAAATTAGGCTTTCCACACAAACAAACATTATTCTGTCGTTAGTATGAGGGGACAAAGAGATATTTTAACTGTGGCTCAGACAGAAAAATGATCTTCACATTGTAATACATTGTGACTTCTCTTATGGAGCAGCCCAACTACCAGCATGTTGACCAGATCCTGTTCCTACACTAAAAACTAGACACCCCAAAGCACTAGCTTAATGAACATTAAAAGTTTCAGGTGACTC
This sequence comes from Gouania willdenowi, assembly GCF_900634775.1. Taxonomy (NCBI): domain Eukaryota; kingdom Metazoa; phylum Chordata; class Actinopteri; order Blenniiformes; family Gobiesocidae; genus Gouania; species Gouania willdenowi. Next base: position 19,957,447 of record NC_041048.1, on the reverse strand, counting down.
GCTTCAAAACGTTCTGTACAAATTAATTTTTTTGTACATGTTTTTTACCTCCTTTCTGATGGAGGTTATATTTGATTTATTTCATCTAAATAATAATAAATCACTGAATAAATAGTGATAAATTAATGAATGACTAAATGTGATGTGCATTGTTTTTTTGAGACTGTAACATTTCTAGAAGTTTAGGATTCAACTTATGTGTTTGGATAAGGAAAAAATTGTGATAATCATCATTGTAGAACCGCAATACAATCACAATTTAAATGAAATCAGCATCCAAGAATTGGGATTAAAATCTAATGGAGACAAAGGGGTATTGTCCCAGCCCTATGGGATACATAAATGTTAACCTTAAACAAAGGAATATTTTACAATTGAATAAAATAAAAAATTAGAAGACCCTGAAAAATCCCCTTAATAATTTCAATAAAAACTAATTCTATTTCTTTAAGTGGAAATGAACAATTCAGCTTCATTTCAATTATTTTTCACTGTCATTTTTGCTGATATCAGACCAATTTCTGATATCAATATCGGATCGAGACACCCCTCATTCTGATCATATACAGTTATGCTGTGTAACAGTTTGCAAGTGCACAATATGTTGCTTTGCTTTTGCGGACATAGAAGTTTTCAGAACATTTCAGTGCTCATCAACTTCTGTAACCCTCAAATGATTTTTCAGATGTCTCGGCTGATGGTTACTGTACTTACAGGCCCTACATGTCTGTACTTGTTCTGACCCACTTAGCGTTTTGCTACCCGTCCCACCCGCCTTACTTTCAACATATTCTTTCAGTTGTCAGTGGACTTTAATCGACTATAGACACCCTGCATCACCAAGTTTGTTTGCATGTTATTACAACAAAATTAATCTGACTGTCATTCAATCATTTCTCATTTCAATCACCATCTCTGCTCATCAAATACAAGCTTTACATATTAATATGAGCAGCACAAATACTTTAATGCTGCTCCAAAAGCTGAACACAAAATTGGTATATTATATAACCAGTAATCCTGTTCTTTCTCATATTTTTAGATCTGTTTATCTATCATTACATATACACCACATTCTAATCTAATTTTATCACATTTTGTTTTTGAATAGTAAAGAAAACCTAAAAATAATCACGGAATACAATTTTACACAATCACAAATACTAATTTATGATCACAATATTTAGAACTGATGTATGTTTTTTTATCATTATACCATATCATCCACATATTATAATATCCATATTATTATTTCTGACAATTTCCTTTATATTTGTTTATTCACTTATTTATCTATTTTATTAAACAATAACTTTTAGATTGTATCATTGAATATATACATGACATTCATGTGATACACACATGTTACAAGAAGCACACCTGAATGGGAAACTAAAAGTTTAAAGTCATTTTCTGTAGAATTTATTTTAAATTTTAGTCGTCCCAGATAAATCTTATGAAAGCCTTTCTGAACTGGATAATTACTAAGCACTGCACAGCACCAAACAAGGAAACAAACAAAAACACATTTGTAGCAAAGCTTTCCTTTTGTGTATGGGTTTTCTCCTACAGTCCAGCCAACTCTCCTATTTGAGTAAATGTGCATGTCCCAGTGTGTTTGACATTTAAAGGACTGGTGGCCTGTCCTGGGAGTACACAGCCACTTGCTTGGAGGTTCTAGCACAGACTGTATACCGATCAGCGGTCGTCCATCCTCCACCGAGTGTGGAGCATCGGGAAAGACACACATCATGAAGTGAGAGAGGACAGGGACCTCGCCTAACAAACCATCTTTTTTGTAACATATGTTTTATTCGCTAAATAAAACAGACCCACTATTTCGGACAGCTTTGCAAACACATGTTATTAATACTAACTTTGAGTTGTTTAATTCACACACTTGCAAGCTCCTCCCCTCCGCCCCGCCCCTCTCAAAGCCAAAGCTAGTCTGCAGGCCAACACGAGGAAAGTTGTGGTCTAGTGGTCTTGAAACATGGCAGGAGAACCGCAGCAAAAAAGCTTGGTAAACAAGTGGCAAGTCAAATCCTCTTATATGGGAACATTTTGGGTTTGATGATGAAGATCTAGAGCAAAGACACATCACGTGCAAGAAGTGTTTTGTTTTGTGTAAAAGTGAATATACTTGATTTTAGTGGTTGAAGGATTTTATTTTATTTAAAGAATATATTTTGTTTCTTTGTACAAAAAATACATAACTTTTTGGTTGACAAATAATCATTTGAAAAATCAATTATCACTAAAATAATCGTGATTATTGTTTTTTTCTATAATCGAGCAGCCCTATGAAGAGGTATATGAAATATGAAAGAATGAAATGATGTGATACAGAATAACAAGTTTTTGCAATAAATATATTATAAGATCATCAATAATTGTTGCTAAGCTAATCCTAAAACAATATTGTATGTGGTAAAATGATGAAATATGTCAGTTTTAAAATACAAAATACTTGTAATCAAACATCCTTCCTGCATCTATTCATTGTGGTCTGTGGTGGTCTAGGTCAGGGGTCGACAACCTATGACTCAGCAACCAATCACAGTGCCCCTCTGACCATCAAGTACGTCATCAGGCTCATTTGTTTCAACATAAACGACGCACAATAACTGTGAAATCTCAGCACCAAAAAAGGAGAAATCTCTGCTCCCGGTGAAATATGTAAAAGCCCCACCCCCTCGGTTACCGAAGCTGCACGTCAGTCACTCTGCTGACTAAAGCTGCTAGAGCCTCCATAAAACAGTTCACAGTAGGGATGTAACGATTAATCGTAAGGCAGTTAAAAATCGATTCATAGGTATCAAGGTTCACATCGATGCTGTGAAAACTGAATCGCAGTACTTATTTTAACCAGCAGATGGCGCTATCCAGAAGTCATTGTGGCGGGCGAAATCTGCTAATACTTTCTTTCTGGCCGCCTTCTACTCTTAAACATATTCATAAATGATTCCTTATTCCTTCAGCACTGAAAAAATATCTGTAATATTACGTGAATATCTGTAAAAGTCACGTTTTTCTATTAACCCTGTCTGCTAGCGTAGCATCTCTTCTTCACTGCACTTAGCTGCATGCCAACCGACCACTGGGTTACCATCGGCCTCTGCTGGTTCAAACAAATATCTGACGCAAATACAGTGCAGACTGTTTTTTTTTAAGGTCCAATTGTTAAGGCACAAAATACATTTTCAGTTGCACTTTTAAAAACAAAAATAACTATTATGCAGTTTTGTATTGTTTACTATGGAACCAGAATTTAAATGAATAAGCTTCTTCATTTGTATTATTCCTTTATTTATTTCATTCAAGATTTATTTTTAGTTAAATTGCATTGTTTTGAATAGTTCATCAAGGAATTTTTTTTACAATGAAAAATAAAAGGAAAATAGTACCGTATTTTCTATTTTTTTCCCCCAAAAAAATAAAGGAATATTTTTCAGTCATTTAAGTACAGTCCCATTTTGTAAAATAAATCGTAAGAGAATCGTATCGTGAACCCAGTATCGTGAATCGAATCGTATGTTGAGTGAATCGTTACATCCCTAGTTCACAGAGTAGCAATGAATGCTGAATCTGAAGACTTCTCAGTCACACCCGAAACAAAACAGGGTTAACAGTTGTGCGTAGCTGTCTTAGTAAAAATGTGGTGAACCTGCTTATATGTATATGGCTCTCAGCTTCTCATTTGTTGGGTGGGCGGGGCTTAAATGGCTGTTATGATGCTAAACGTTGCCTGTCCATAGGTAATGTGTTGTTAAAACTGCTATATGTAACTTTTTTTTGGCATCATTTGGTCAAAAATTAATAATCATCTTTGAGCATATTGTAATCATAGTGTTCTGAGTGGACAGTGAATCTCATCTTCTTCTCTTCTGGCTCTGTAAAAGGACATTTAGAAATCCAGGAGCATGACGCTCCTAGAATGTCAGCCAATCAGAGATCTTTCTACAAACATGTGTGCTCCATGAGCTGTTTTTGGCGTTACTATTGGCTGCTCATCTGAAGTCAGACGCGTTCAGGTACCCTCGGTAGTAAAAGTGAAATGACGTCCAAGCAGAAGTCTCCATAACAGTGTTAGACACAACACTTACACAGCAAGTCACGCAGGAAAAGGCAGACCGAGGTGGAGAAGCAACAGTTCAAAGCCACAAAAACTGAGGAAGAACGGACAACTTCCGCTTTCTCCTGACCCCAGTGTGTGTGTGGTCGTCCGCATCACACACACATTGGTGTCAGAGCGAGAGTGAGAACAGACGGGATGAATCGCATGTAAACCAAGAGAAGCTTATTCAAGGTGAATTAATTCTAGAGTCTGGATGCGGAGTGATGGTTGTCAATCTGCTCAGAGCGGCAGGCAGCCGGGATCACAGCTGCGTCTGTGAGATCTCTGGCGGGGATGAGCCGACGGCAGCAGAACAGTAACTATAGAGTGATACGTGTATTCATATTAGAGTTTCTAAAACACCAGAAAAATTTCCAATAACACAAGATAAAGTCCATACACTTGTCACTAGTCTATATTGCGAAAAAAGTCGCTAAGACCATTCTCAAAATGGAGAGGAGAGAGGATTCTGCAAACTGCAGCTTTAAAGTATGAGTTTAAACCTCGGTGAGGTTTTCTTTCAGTTGTATTCAACTTTGATTATATAGATCTAGTTTGTTGTGTGTGTGTGTGTGTGTGTGTGTGTGTGTGTGTGTGTGTGTGTGTGTGTGTGTGTGTGTGTGTGTGTGTTTGAGAGAGAGAATAATTAGACCCCGTTCTGTCTTCATTTAGGTGCGTCTCATCTCCTAATTACCTTCCCTTACTAATTAAAGGAGTGTTTGGACAGAGCGGTGGATAGATCATTGCTTTTTCCAGCCTGATTTGTTGTATGTCAGTAATTTGGTCAGTTCAGTTGTCTTCGGACCTTTATTCTGTACTTTTGTGGAAGGTTTTGCTATTCAATTAAATTGACTTCAGGCATTTAGTCCTTTCTTTTCTACCTGAGTCATCTCCACCTGATGCTATTATTGTCTTTGTCAAAAAGAAATGCACTGGAACAGACCGTGACACAGTTAACACAAAACTTACTTTGAAATACATGCCCCCACCCCACCCGTTTTAAACATTTAAATATTCCCCCTCCCAACATGACATTGATTAGGTATGTTTTTTTCCATATTTGTTTTTGGATATTTTGTGTCTGGACCACAGATGCTCAACCCTTACGTACAATCATCACAGTAAAAAAGTAACACATTAAACACATTTTCAACCCATCAATTTAACACTCATCACAATCATTTGTGTAAATCAGAAATACAAAACCTTGTTTTTGATTACGACCCATCTTCACATTACAGTTGTGAAAATAGCTGCCAGATGTTGAATGAAAGGCAAGAAACACTAATCCAGTTTGTAAAACTGTGAGGCCAAAAACACACGTTCAACGACAAAATCAAAACAATGAGAGGACATTTAAGGGAAAGACGTGAATTATGAGAGCTGTGAGAAAAAAGAAGACAGACAGAGTTTTACACTACCAGAAGCTTGTGTCGGAATACAAACAACATTCCTATCATCTGGACATTTTGTGGTGAGAATGACGGGGAACAGAACCTTTTGTTGCAGGGCTTGAAACCATATGAAACAGCTGTAGTTTGTGATAGGTTTAACGTTCAGATGAAAAGAGACATAAATCTCCACCAACTGGTCTGTCAAATTGCTGTGATGCCATAAGAGACCACAATTTAAAGCTGTGGTGCTCCTCATTCCTACAGAACACTCTGTGGTACCAGACCCTCATGAGCATCAGCTGAACAGTAATGTTCATGGATTCCATGATTTATTTTTTTAACTCAAATTGCTTATTTGTTCTATGCTTTCATTTCAGAGTAAAATGACACAATAAACTGAATAATTTTCAGTAAAAAAAATGGAAAAAGTGTGGTGTTCTAAATTCTAAAAGTTTTGACAGTAGTGTAATTTCTCTGGCTTGGGCAAATTAGAGCTGAAGATAATAATAATGTTAATGGGTCAGATTTAGAAACCTGTGAGGAAACAAAATAAATGCTGATAAATAAAAAACCCATAATTAAACAAAAATGTACGTCAAAAATCAAGTACGACACAATTAAAAGGGAGATATAAGTTCTACTGAAATGGATTATTCTGACTGCTCCTTTTCAGTTATTTAGATGCCATAAAGATGTATGAGAGCAGCATTAATGTCACCCAATTTCCCTTCAGGGATAAATGGTTGACTGAATCTGAGCAGGTTTATTGATTAAGTTTTGATCAACTTAATTTAAATTAACCTACAATGTTTCAGACTCTACAATCCCTGGCATCGATGGTCTCGTCCACAACAAAACGCAACTTTTCCCACGGATCTTCTGTAGCACTGATGAGATGTTTAAACATTGAGCAGGTGAAGCTGCTCAAGTTTTCAAGGAGCCCTGCTGTGCTTGATGAGAAACGGACGGAGCTTCACAGACACATTAAAGTTAAACGGTGGCTCCGTATTTAGGAGTCAGTGATGATTTGCATAGTCTTTTGGTACTTTAGACAGTGTTTCGGGTGGTTTAGGTGGCGTTTGAAGCAGCCAGGACGGGTGGGGGAGGGTGGTGACGGCGTTTCATGCTGATTTAGTCCATTTCATTGGTCGATTCCGTGATTCCGTCCGCAATTTTGTTAACGTGGATTTTATAGCAACTTAAACACTCTGCATTTCTTTGTTCTTTGCTGTCTAATGTCTCAGTAATAACTAGAATATCTATTTAATAACTTTCCTCTTCTGTTTACACGTAGCGAGCCATGTTTTCTCGGAGAGAAGTGGTCATGTGATGATGTATGCCACGTTCTGTGACGTGTTGCTGAAAAAGTGTTTCTTTAGCGTTTTCATGACACATTTTGATATCAAAATATCTGAAATACCTTCTCGTGAAAGTGTAAAAACTTGTTAGCGATATTTGAGTGTTTTTTCAAAACTCGGGTCTGCATCTCCACGTTTCCACATCCATTGCGGTGTGTATTAATTCTTATGTGCACTGCTTTGTTTGCACAATGAAGTAATTTTCGGATCTCTATAACGCAGATCAAGTACAGCCGTGAGTCACGACTTTGGAACGTTTCCAGACATGCCAGTGCTGATACTTTGAGAACACTATTGTTGGCTCGGCTTGGAGTTGTGGGTGAGGCTTATGCTTATTGCCGCTAATTTGTTGTTGGTTTTTGCTATATTTGTCTGACATGTTGGCTTTTTCTGGGTTTTGCTTTGAAAGACACCGTCTTCATACTGGTTGGAACGCGTTCAGGCCAAATTCTGTTGGACCAGTACTCAACTATTATCAACCCATCCTCCTTACTCTGCTTGTAATCTGTTTGACAATTTTGGGATTGCTGGAGCCCCAAAACACGGCTATCAAACCTAGACACTTAGCATGGATGTAAACACAACACAGAAACATCATGACCACTGGGTCCAAAACGTTTACATCATTACAGGTGGTTGGTTAATGAAAAATTCAGCTTGAAGAGCCAAATCTTTGTTCCACATTAGAACTCCCGGATCTTGTGTTTAGACTAACCCGAATGCTAAAAGTCAAGGATGTAAAGTCAGCAGAACTCACTATAAACATGGTGGACCAAAAGGATTCCTAACTGATTCACTGAGAGAATCCACTGGAAACAGTGCTGACTGGGTTAAGGACACTGGAATTAATTACTGAAAAGGCAGACAGAAAAGAACCAGATTAATTTAATGTGTGCCTCAGATTAACCCTGGTCCATTAAATGAATCAGATTTACCAGTCCTAGCCATCACACCAATTACAAAGAAACAAAATACTTATAAATACAATTAGTGCATTGGGAGGTTAGTATCATCTCTGTCCTGTAGCTTAGTGTGGAAAAATGATTGTATACAAAAAAAGAAGAAAACATTTTTTAAAATAAGAAGCTTTGCTGCACCTCTAAAAATCATCTAATGAACATGTCATATCTTGCTAGTTTATACCTGAAGCTAAGAATATGGTCGCCACATATCTCAGCGAAGCTGTCAGTTACTGTGTTTTACTGAAGTGAGAGTTAATGACCTCAGGAGCATGAATTTATGTGATAAATACTGCACTTAACCATTCCTGAACACTGCGCCCTCATAAAGAAGCAAAATAACAACAAATTACCTTTGGTTGATATTTTGCTGTAGTAAGCATGCAGCCTTCCAAATGTAAACCACTAGCTTTTCTGTCCTCACTGTTTTTGTAATAATAATCAAACAATGACTATATTATACAAATTACTAACCACAAAAACCTGCATCCCTTAATTGTAATTGTGGTTTTTAATCAACATTTTCTTTGAGCTCACGTAAGTGTTAAAACCATGCACTAAATCTTATTAAAAAAAAAAGAATGACCCTTGGACTTGTAAGTTTTACAAGCTTTAATCTTCTTCCTGTTGCTGTCACTACAAACCCACAAAACCAATTCTATTTTCAGACTTCACCACAGTTTGCGTGCGCCTGCAACGCTGTTGGCTTTCATTTTGAAGTAATTGTTCTCAGTTCCCTGTGTTGACTGCTAGAGCGATCTGTTTCTTTTTAAATGTGATGCTTTGAGGTTCACTGTAGCTTTTACAAAGAAGGCATATTTCACTGTCGTCTGAGGACACAGATTACAAACTGCACCACACCTATGGTAATATATGTCTTCCCAATGTACAATCATTTGGTACCTAATGTTTCCTTCCCTCTCACAATAGTGTGATGTTACAATCTGTATTCATGATTTTAGATTAGTCTGTTCTTTTGGGCAGGAAGGCTTAGTGATGGACGCAGACACGCACAGGAAGAGTTTTTTTTGTTTTTTTTTTTTTTTTATACTAGACTGAAAGTGCATCTGTTGACCTTATTTGAGAATAGTGGCAGATCCAAAAATAAAAGAAAATGTGTGTTTGTTTTTTACAAATGGGGTTTAAGGCTAATGGGGTACCACTAGCTTTTGGCCTTGTCTACATCTGCAACTGATCAAGTGTGGTGGAAAAGTCAAACACAGAGTAGCAAGTGTGAACCACTTGAAAAGCATTTGAGAAAGGGGTTACGGAGACAAAAAAAGAAAAGAAAAGAACAACAAGCATTATATGGACAAAAAGAAAAAAAAATAGTACTAATCTCTCATGTTATGGTGGGCACAGTGCAGAGAATGTAAAACCCTTTTCTAAAAACTCAGTTCAGGCAAGATCACAGTTCTGTGGTTTAGCAGAGATGCCATTCTCCCAAGGGGGGTCGGACGACCACAAGCCACTGCAGTGTGACAGAGAGCAGGAGCCAGACTCCCTCTGCAAAACATCAGGGAGTGACAAAGAGTGACACAAGGCCAAGGGGGATGGGGAGGGTGAGATGTCACTGTGAATTACTCAAGTCTGCTGCAAATAAAGTTCACACACCACAGTTCCTGGTACACAGTGACCCAAAGCTGCAGGAACAAGGAAACAAGGTGAAGTCACATTTGACCTCTCTGATAAAGAAAACAAGTGCACGGGCAGCAACAAGCAGTATTATCACATCACGACATTTTAATGGATCAATCCCAGTCTATAACACCATGCCATGCCCGAACATGGCTATGCACAAAACAAATGATGGGGGAAAAAAATCAGGTGAAAAGGTCCTTCTAAAACCAGTCACATCAGGGCATGATTATGGTGGTGTACAAGCCAAAGGACCTTAAAGACTATAGGAGGAGAGAAGCAACAGGGAAAGCCAAGTTCACCTGTGTGACTGTAGTAGCACAGTGCCAAGGGTGCAGTGAAGCAAACATACATAAAGTTCTCTGTTTTGGGTGTTTTGTAAATGTTCTGGCATTTGTTTCTGTTCCGTTACAATTTCCTCCAGCAGAACACTTGAAAACGATTTTCAAAAGGAGCCAGAGGAAGGGAAAGGATGATGTGCCTCATCTTGTTCAAAGCAAAAGTTTTGGCTGTGGGCAAAGGTAAAGGTTTAAGAGTGCCGTACGTATCTGTAAATAAGTAAAAGTCGGCCTGTTTTATATTACTAAGATAATTATTGCCCATCATTAGCAAACAACAGTGCCTAACTGTCTCTAAACAAGGCATTTCAATAACTTTCAAGCCCAATAACATTAAGCTTTAAAGATCAATAAGCTTAACAGATATTGTTAATCATTCTTTTGTTTCTTAGGATTTAAAGCTTGTTGTATAGAGGATTTTCACGTGCGTCATCAATAGTGTCATCAACCCAGAAGTTGCCATTTTGGCGATAAGCAGCAGCGCAAAAAACCACACGCACACAAGCAAATCCAGAATTTTGAGAGCAAACGGTGAACTATTTCGATGGATAAATCACAGAAAAGCTCCTCAAAATGCATAATAGATGCAAAGGCATAGAGGGAAGAACTTGGTCCACAGGAAAGGGCACGATATTTTGAAAAGTTACGCTATATTGGTGATGTAGTCGGCTCCCTAGTCTTGGATCATTGACGACCCGGAGAGTCTTCCGTCTATTATGTATCCTGATATCGTCAACTACCTGGTTTTCGGCAAGTCTACACGCAGCGGAAGACCTTAAATCTTATAAAAGTTTGGAGGTTTTCTGGTCCTGCTCATGTTTTCATGCAGTCTGTGAATATTTTAGCTTGTAAAAAGTTGCTCACGTTTATGTTTTGTTTCGCTATGTTACGATCCAAATAGTATCCAAATGAACTGGTGACTGACTATCGACTGTGGGGCTGGTGTGAGGAACAATAGATGTTAGAACTTCTACCATTTGACACTTTCGCAAAACAAATTACAGCTTTTTTGAGGGCAGTAAAAAAAAATTATTTTGCACATTATAAATATCGCTAACGGCAGCCGTCAACACACATGGAAGTTGATCATAAGAAACGAGTATCACCAGTAGATTTGTTACACCACCTCTGGTTCCACATATCATGAGCATGTTTTACGTATCATCCCTTTTTTAGTTTTGATTTATTTATGTATTAATAACGTTTCAATTCACCAGTAATGTGACTTGATTATTATGTGCGTTGATTATTTTTATGTCCGGACTGGGAGCAAAAGTCCGCCCAGTCACCAGATTATCTGGACACTATTTGGACCGTAACACTGTTCGGTAAAGTTGGCAGATATTCACAGATTAAGTCTTCCAGCATCAATAACTCTTTAACAAAAAGTCATCAACACAAATTACACCTCTGCCATCAGTGTGAGGTGAACAACATGATAAAAGATCATTTTTATCAAACGCAGCAGAATAAAAGTCCATCTTGGTTTTTCCATTTTCCTGTTTCTGGTTTTAAATTAATAAAACAAAAAAAAACAAAAAACAATCTGTTTTTTCTATTTTTTTTATCTGGTTTTGAAACAAAATAACTGCCTCCTTTCCTCTGATCATTTTTGACATTGTTCTCCCTGATTTGTTATAACTTTTGGCAGTCTATTAAACTCCAAATATTTTTCATGGCCTGACCGATTGGTACAGCCAAAAAACACAGCAATAATTCACAATTTGCTCTCGAAATTCGAGATTTGCTTGTGTTCGTGCTTTTTGCTGCTGCAATATCGCAAGACCCTCTATTGATGTTGCTACTCATTTTAGAATAGGCTATTAAAGGATTGCTATTGCAATTGCTCCCATCGCAGAAACAAGTTATTTTATTAACTTTGTACAAAACATTTTGTCACTTTGTTGAGTTATTATGCACAGAGGTGTGAACATTTTTGTGTTGCAAGTAATTATCATGTTCAGTTCTAGGTGAGTTTAGGCATGGCATGTCATTAAATCTTAACTTTAAAAAATAAAAATAAAAATAAAAAAGCAGCACAGTCTCTTTTCATTCACTCCTAATGTGTGTAATAATATTTGATAGAATCAAGGCACTTATCCACGCTCCTCTATCCACCCCAAAGGGTTGCTTTACCTGGGACTCTCTCCCGCCTTCCCACCAGTTGCATATCCAGCCCAACCCCTCCGTGCCAGCTCAGTGTACAGTCCAAAAGTCCTGGTTCTGAGTGTCTCAGGCTGATTGAGTGCAGAATAACAGGCAAGCTCCACTTCTACCGCTGCATCCCTGTAGACCGACGCACTGTGTGCTGAGTGGGCTGAAGCCAAGCTACAGAGGAACAGTCCAGACTTGTTGGGATGCCTGAAGGAGAGTCCTGAGCCCTGCTCTCTGTTGTCTCTCCTTTCACTCTCCTCTCCTTTCCTCTCTTTCCTAACCCTCCCTGCTGCTGATTGAAAGTCACCCACGCAACCACATGGAGCCCAAACACACAGGCCTAAAGCCCTGGTATTTGTCCTGTACAGGTGAAACCCAGTTTATTTCTAATGTTCACCCAAAGCTATGCATGCGCTTTACTCATGAAAACAATAAATAAACTAACACTAATGATAAATAAACTAAAATAATAAAATAAACAATCATATACAGGTGTGGACTGGAACAATAATTCTGTCATGGCATTTTCTGTCCAGACCCCTTTTCAAAAAGTTCTGACATTTTTTTCAGACTTTAGCTTCCTCTTGCCTATAAACACCCTATTTTTTTTTCCTATTTTTTGCCCTTTTTTTACCCTTAATTATTTTGTCCTATCTTTAATTTTTTGGCCACTTTTCATTCAAATAAGCTATTTTTTGCCCTATGTATACCACGTGTTTCCTTTTTACCCTACATTTTGCCTGTATTTGTTCCACATTTTTATCCTTTTGCATTATTATTTGCCACATTTTGCTCATTAAAACTAGGGATGTCCCGATACAACTTTTTCATTTCTGATATGATACTGACATTGCAGCCTTGCGTATCGGCCGATACCGATATTGATCCGATATCAGCATGAATCATACATACTTTTATAATTTTTTATAATTTTTTCTTTAATAAAAAAATAATAATTACTTATTTTGTAGTGTGGAATGTTAAAAAGGCTTGATCAAGTGATGTTACTCAAACAGACAACAATAGCCAGCAACAGTAGGTATGAGAAGAACTGACCTATTTATTATTAACCAATTGGTTACATACATTTTAACCTTCAACATAATATCTACAGTATTCTACAATTGAAAAAATAAAAAATAAATAAGCTAATATCGGACCGATATCCGATATCAATATTGGATTGGGACACCCCTAATTAAAGCTACCCATTGCCATTACCTACCACCTGGTTCCTCCTAATTTGTTATTTTTTGGGCCACTTTTCACTGCTTTTGGCCTGTTTTAGTACACACTTTTCTTGCCACTTTTGGACCATTTTTGGCCAACTGTTAATTCAATTCAATTTTATTAATTTTGTGCAAAATACAACAAAGTCATGTCAAAGCGCTGAAGTCCAGAGTGAGAAAGAAAGAAAGAAATCCCAACAACATCGACATGAACAAGCATTTAGTGACAGTGGGGAAGAAAAAACATGTTACCATGTCTGCCTCCACTCGCTCGTTAAAAAAAAAAAAAACGCAGCGGACTGGACCGACGGCCCACCGGGACAATGCCCGGTATGCCAGATGGTCAGTCCGCCCCTGATCATAAACATGTAGGGCTGGGCGATATCGACCGTAACTCATATCTCGATATTTTTTCTTAAAATGATGATATACAATATAAATCTCGATCATTTTAATTCAATAAAGTCTGAGTTTTCTTCACTACTAATAAATAGTAGTGGTGAGCCTTTGATAGATAAGAAAACACTTGTAAAAAGTTGTAAGGGGAGATTATTATTATTATTATTATTATTATTATTATTATTATTATTATTACTATTATTATTATTATTATTATTATTATTATTATTACTATTATTATTATTATTATTATTATCTCCGCCACGGAGGTAATATTTTCACTAACGTTTGATTTATCCTTTGATTTTCTGTTAACGGGATTGCATGAAAAGTATTTACAGATTTAGACAAAAATGTAACCGAAGACAAAACTTACGGCATGGAAGACTCTTTTGGAGGAGATCCGGATCAATATAGTGATTGTAGATCAGTTTTTAAAAATCAAAAAATCACTCTCTCGTCATTGGCAAAATTTCAAAAATGTATATCTTGGTTTATAATTGACTGATTTTTATAAAATTTGTATTTGTAAATTTGAAACTGTCGGGTTGCTTCTTCAATTACCCCACTGAGTTTCATCCAGATCGGATCTGTATTCTAGATTTTTTTTTTTTTAAATGGGGCAACCCATACATTTGGAACTACTGTATCGTTATTAATGGGGATAGATATTTTTTACAAGCCATTACCGTATTAATATTATGGTAGTATGACCAGGATTACTGATCATGATAATTGTGAATATCTGGAAAAGATTACATTTGGCGCAGATAACAATGGAAAGAGAATATTCTGTTAACTGGAAGTAGCCTCCAGCAGAGGCCGACTCAGGGCTGGAGACCATCTGCTGTTCAGCTTCTCAATGGGAAGTTCTGTTATTTTATTGCAGATTTCTGTCTTTGAGGCCACACAGTATCAGAACAAAATGTTCAAAGATCAGTGCGAGGTCACCATCCTACCATTTGGATCTCCAGTCGTTGTCTTCTTTAGCTACAGCTCTTTTGTGCAGATGGTATGTTTCATTTTTATTTATCGTGTATAAAAACATCATCACCAAGTTAAAGGTGAATATCTTTTTGATTGAGACTTGCATAAAGAGATGCACGTGCAGGCGTTTAGGAAGATGTGACAGACAGAATCTGTGCAAGGCAGATGTGTTCTACAGCTTTGCATCCTTTAGATGCTTCGACCAAACTGAACCATGTTGTATTAATGAAAACACATTCCAGTCTGAAGAAGCATTTGGCTCAGGAGATACAAGTATATGTCACATTGATACACATACATAAGTGTTTTTTTTTAAACAGCATTAAAGCCTTTTCTGAGGAGGAGGGAGTACTACTCTACCTATCTCAGCCATTTTTTTATCCAGTGGTTCATACAGACAAGCTTGGTTCTCAAACCCTTGGGTCACAAATGCTCCACCTAATGTTCCTCAACCATAATCAAGACCACACATGAACCCATGTCTTCAACACACAAGACCTTACTTAAAGATTAACTTTTAATATTAGATTTACAAAGGCTGATAACTCCTAGAAGTGAAAGATTGATGATGGGAGTGGTGCTGAATGAACACATGTACAGAATGAAGGGATAACAGATACGTCAAGCATGGCCATCGTCAACTAAAACAAAAGGCAGAAGTTCAAATAAGCAGGAAACATCACTTGGTTCATTGGTGAGTGATATCCATGTGAGCAGGAGAGAGTTGCGAGGCCGAAATACGACAAGCGAAACAACTTGGTTGAAGAAAGCTTGATCAAGAGAAAAATGGACAGCGTGTGTGACCAGCGGTGTCAAACAACTCTAGACAGGCAAGGTTATTAAATTTGCTGTGCATATGCAAGTCTTCTCAGCACAACATGTTTCTCCAAAACAAAATTAAAGCAGACTGTAGTAAACAAACATCAATCAACAAGCCCATCATTTGTCAACTCTGCACGGTATCTGTTTATAATGTGCTGCCATTCTGGAGATGACATCAATAAAAGTGTCAGCCTAAATATATAATCACATCACCTCCATTGCTTTTGGCAAAAAGTTTCTCACCTGTGTGATACCTCAAACCACACAATTAAAAAAAAAAAAAAAAAGAGCTGCAATCGGGTTAAAAATGGAAGTAATTGCAAGTCGCAATCATCAAGTGCAAACTTGTTATAGAATTTTTTTAAAAAAAGCTGGCACACTTTAAAATGGGGTAATCATAGTTCTGGTTTGTTGAAAGCTTTATCACCATCTAACATCTTTCTAGATGCATATTCACATTCAGGCGAAAGAAGAAATCCCCCAAAAATCTAATTAAAGTTTAAATTCTGTCACTCATAGTTAACTATATATACACTCCAGTGCTGCAACATCTTTTATCCCATGGTACTAAACTTTACATGTAAATGTACTTATACATTAATACATTACTTATATATGTTATATATATGGAGCTGCCACACTGTGATGAATTGTTTCTTAAATCATGACAATAAATAATTATTCAAATAAATGTGTTCTTTCGACATTACCCAAAGCTCATGACTACAAGTGAGGGTTGAAATGCAGGTTGACCATTAACCATAGAGCTATGAGTTTTAGATTAGCTCTCTCTTCATACATCGGTTAATCTTACAATACTGCAGACGCTGCCCCAATCCACCGCTCAATCTCTCCCTCCATCCTAGTACCAACATTCATGAACAAGATCCCGTGATACTTGAACTCCTCCACAAGAGGCAAGACTGCTTGCAATCCACCCTTTTCTGACTAAGAACTATAGTGTCTCAGACTTGGAGGAGCTGATCCTCATTCAGGCTGCTTCACACAGTCTCACCAAGAACTGGAGGTCAATGCTCAACAAGGCCAAAAGGACAGCATCATTTGCATGCAGATTAATAGATGCTTCAAATGGATAGTCATGTTTGTTAAATATACATCATATTTAAATGTATCTTCACATTTTTGCTCTTCTTCTCTCGATGTTATCTGAATTTGACTCTGTTTACCTGAGTGTGTGTTTTCTTGCCCTCTTGATCAAGGAGTTGGTTCTGTGACTGTGTACACACGCTGATCTCCAGAGACAAACATGATGATAATGACGATGGTCCAGAATGGCCAGACATTTATTTGTGTGTTTGTTTTGAGCTGTTAATTGAAATGGCTTTCTTGAATTTGGTTAGGCTATTGAAACATGACTTGCTTTATCCAGGAATTGAAGCTCTAACACCACAGTGACAAAAGCAGATGAACCAGGCTTTCCTTTCTTAATTGCCTCCAGCTTTCTCCTCAAATACCACCTATCCAGGTGATGAATAGCACAATTACCTGCTCTCATAACTCTAATATGACTTAAGTGATCCAACACGAGGTGAAAAAATATCTTGAAGCAAACCTTCACACATACGTTACCATGTGTGTAGCACAATATAGCCTAAAGGGTTGATTTGACATTTTCAACCTGATTTATAGCTGACATTTTAGGATCAGGGTGTTATGGGTAACACCCTGGGTAAGATGGATTTTATTGGTGTCAACATAATCTAACTTGAGTATTTTAAAGTTAAACAGAGTAAAGTGAAACAGCTAAAAAAAAACGTCAATAATGCAATTTATACTTGAAACCAAACCAGGGTTTCAAAACCATACATTTTACAGAAATATGCACAGCCTATACAAGTTTTAATGGTCACAGCTACTTCTGACAGTGCAAGCATAGTACTTTCACATAATTTAAAATGTCAAAATAAAAGCATGCTCCTGTGAAGAACCGTCTCATAGCCTACAGACACACTAGGCCTTGTTGTTTTACACTGAAGAATGTAGTAATTGTTACCATTTGGATAAAAATGTTTCTCACACATGTAAAAAAAAAAAAAAAAACAGTTGACACTTTATAAATAATATTTATTATATTAAAACTTGCTTGACACTGAATTCAGATGCTCTGCCAACAAACTTAACATTAACACTTTGGGGCACACAAATTGTATCAATGCAGGAGACATAGAGAGAAATGAGACAGAAACTAAGAGAATAAGTCCCGCAGAACAGAGAGCAAAGTGGGACTCTATTAAGAGACATTGGACCACATTAAACCAGAGGACTAGTCAAACACGAAGAGTTGTGTGCACTAAAAATATGACAGAATGCTTATATATCATTATTACCAAAGCAACAGCCTATTGCTGTGTCAACCTTCATTGCCGTTGCGAGGTAAACTTTAAAACTCAATATGTATCAGAGATTTTGGTGATGGTGGCATCACATAGTAGTGCAGATTTAGATCTTCAACATTCATACTGCAGATTAATATTTTTCATGTAGTTTAAAACTAAGGCTAAGTATTCTAGTTATTTTGAGTATGATATTTCCAGTGCAAACTGTTCTCTCTGTGCTTGGTTAAATGTTTTGGATGTTATTGTGGTGTTCTCGTGCTGTAGCCCATCTGAATCAACATTCCACATATTGTGCGGGGTTATTATTCTGAATAAGTCAGAACATTCTCTTCTGGGCTCTGGCTGCTAAGTGTAACAGATGTAACTACTAGTAATGGATAGATTGTGAAAAAAAACTCTAACAAGCAGTTGCTGAAGGTTTCTTCACATTTGATGTTCAATTGTCTCGTTCATCTTTCATGAACACACAATGTGACACTTGACATAAACTCGGCAATGTAAAGCTAATGATGGCTCAGGGCGCGAACCCTGCATTACTTTAATCTTGCAAGGATTTGTTTCCCTGGTCTGTTTTCTCCCTGTGCGAACACGTAGCCTGACTGAAGTGGGCGAAAGAAGCTCTCTCCAAAAAAAAATAAAAACACACAATAAAAGTTTAAAGATGGCCCATATTATGCAGATGTGAAGCAGTGAGAAGAAGCAAGTGTGTGTGTGTGTGGTTAATACTCACAGGAATAAACAGGTAGAGCTGGCAGAAGAAGGTTATGGCTTTACTAGCTCAGGGAACGCACACACATTCAGCTCTTAGCTTGCGCCACTTTTGCTGGTCCATTTTACTGCTTACGGCTTTTTACTGCTGAAAATCATATTAACAATGTAAAATCTCAGTTATAGCACATCAATAGCAAGGCAAGGCAAGCTAAATGTATGTGTATCGCACATTTCATACACAAGGCAATTCAAAAGTTCAACTCAATTCAATTCCACTTTATTTATATAGCGCAAATTACAACAAAGTCATCTCGAAGCGCTTGACAAAATATAGAGTCCATAGTAAGAAAGAACCCAACAAGATCCACATGAACAAGCATTTAGTGACAGTGGGAAGAAAAAACTCCCTCTTTTTTTTATAGGAAGAAATCTTTAGCGGAACCAGGTTCAGAGGTGGCAGCCATCTGCTTCAACTGGTTGGGGTTAGTGAACAGTAGGGCGAACAGAATAGGATAGAAGGATAGACCATCTGAGGGTTCCAGACTAGTTGAGCCGCGAGCCATCGATCAGGAACCGCCAGCTCCAGCATCAATACACCTGAAACAGAAAAGAGAGCCCTCGGAGGCCAAGGAGAAGGCACAGACTGCAGAAAAACATTATACACTATAATATGCTGGTTCCCAGTGGTTAGGTTAATATTAAACATCTTGTGGCATCCTCCATGCTCTGAAATGCTACCACTAAGACAAAAGCAGTGGTAAAAGCATTAAAAATCTCCCTCTCAATCATACGCAGTAGAGAAAAAAAGTGCCTTTAACTTGGATTTTAGAATGTTCACATTGGATCCTGACTTCAGCTCTGCTGGTAGTTTGTTCCACTTCTTTGCAGCATAACAACTAAAAGCAGCGCCACCATGTTTGCTGTGAACTCTGGGCTCCACTATCTGACCTGTGTCCATAGATCTGAGAGACCTGCTGGGTTCATACCTGGCTAACATCTCACTGATGTAGCTTTGTAACTATTGGATTTTTCCTGTCAGTTTGGAGCAGTTCATTAAGTGCATTTTGAAGACAAACTGTGCCAAATAAAGGAGTTACAACCTTGTTCTCCGCCCATTCCAGCCAAGCCCTTGACTATCCCATATACTGTATGTGAAAGCAGCTTTACTCTATACAGCAACAGGCAGAAGATTGGAAGCATTATCGTCTGTTTGCGTTGTTAACAACATAAACAAAAGCTTAGTTTAGGGTTGAGGAGATCAAGACAAAGAATCATAACTTCCACGTGAAAGGGAAAATTAATCGGCTTATTTACTTTAGCTTCTTGGCTTTTCATTGTATTTGCTTACAGAAATCCCAGTAGTTTTACAAGTCGAAGCAAGAAAACCAAATACCTGATAACCACAGTAATAATGTGTTTTATTAGGGATTCAGATAGTTCTAGTAACAGCTTGTCCACATTGTACGTTGACCACAATCCAAAGTTCTGAGCAACTCACTTTGACCTCATTGCTCTCATGTGTTTCATTCGTATCAGCAAACAAACGCCATGATGCTTTGTTCTAAAAACTAAAAATATTTTTCAGTTTTTTTTATGAATAATTCTTTGATTCCTTTCCTGCTGGTCTTATATCATTTATTTAATGACGTTCCAAAGCCTGTGCTTTCACTGTGTCCTATTTGACTTGGTAACAAAACGTGCAAACAAAATACCACTGAGTTAAAGATAACCAAAACTTTGTAACTTTTTGGAGACAAGTCTGAACACACTCACGTCAACAATGCCAGTGCCTTTGATGATTCACTGTCTGGTTTGGTTGTTGATTTCCACTGTAGCTGATGCACTGGTGAGCATCACTGGTGTTGGCTGGAAAGTCTGATGTGCTTTGAAGACTTTTGAAAGGGAAACCTTCAGATTAAACAAACATGAGTCATCAACACATTATTAATAATAGAAACTCATTTCTTTTTAATCCCATCATTTTGTGCCTCCAGCAGGGGTGGGGAGAAAAATGTAGAATATTGATATGTTATACTGAAGTAGAAGTACTGTCACTTGATTGAAATTGTACACAAGTACAAGTACAAGTAGATCATTCATAAAATACTCAAGTACAAGTAAAAAGTAGCTCATTTAAATAGTACTCAAAGTAAAAGTCACTTGTTACTGTAAGCCACCACGGTTATTTTTGGTAATAACTCTTGCCACGGTTCGCTACACAGTAAACATCAAACGTATAAGAAGCATCTGTATAGGAAGAGACCACATTTTGAACAATAGGAACTTAATTTATTTTTTAATCTGTATAAAATAAGAGGTTTTTCAAAAATGTACAATTATTTTATCATAAACTCACACCAATTAATTCAATTCAAGCATAGCTAAATATATGAACTCTAAAACTGATAAAATAACCAGCATTCAATGCTGTTTTGGTGCGGTACATTGCGTTTAACTGATTGGTTGGCAATGAAGTGATGCATTTGATTGTTGTCTCGTCATTTAAGTTTTTGTAATTTCACAATAAATAAAGACAATAATTTACTCAGTGTCGGTTGGGTGTAGAAATGTAACAAATTACTTCTTTTAAAATGTACTGAAGTACAAGTAAAATAACTGATTTAGAAATGTACTCAAAAAAGTAGAAGGACCCATAAAATCAACCCAACTACAGTAACGTGAGTACTTGTAACCCATTACTTTCACTTCTGGCTTTAGCTAACCGTACCTGTCATCCTTATGACATTGATTGTGTTTGATTTACCTTCAAAAAACAAATTACTTGGCCATTCGTTCAAAAAACACCTAAAAGTAGAGGACATTCTACCTGATAAAAAAGGATGTTTTAGTGATTCTGAGGAGGAAAATTCCCCCAGAGATTTGCACAAATGCAGATTTAAAAGAACACAAATGAAGGAGTTAAGATTGGTTGTATCGACTGTATCTTCCTAAAGAGCAGTCATACTCCAGTCTGCTTCCCAAGCACTTATGATGAACATTACCTGACTAAACCTCTATTATTATACATGATCTCACTACACGTATCCTTTATCTGTGGTTGTCATGATTTGTGAATCTTAGCTATAAATGGTGAAATTATGTCTTATTCTCTTTTGTAATCAGAATTATTCTGTCTTTATTTTCCATGAAGAAAATGTATATAAAATGACATGAAAATACTGCACTATATTTTCTAAGTTCTTCATTCAACAGTCCTTTCTGCTCTGTTTGAAAACATCAGGAGCACAATGAAGTTGTTCCGTCAAAGATTTAGAAAGCCAGTTTGAACCTAAATGATGCAAAGTTTAGGATTAATCCTATTGTGATTTTTTAGAAAAGTTTCCTTCCCATTGTGTAGTTAAGGCATGTTGAGGTTTTTAATCAAATCCGTCTGTCTCAGTGTATTCTCTTAAACCCAACATAATGATTATATGTTGCCCTCTAGTGACCAAAGACAGTGATGCAATGTCTAAGGCAAGCCATTAATACTTAGTGCTAGGTAAAGTCCACAATTCTGTTCAGAAAAACTTTTGAGTGAAGTGGTCTTTGAGTAGTCAATTAAAAAAGAAAAAAAACTCTCACCAATCCCTGCCATTCAGTCCAAATGCAAAGAACCAATCAGATTCCAGATTCCTTCATGTCTCGTGCTCCCCCTGCCCCACTCTGTCCCTCCCTTTTCCAGCGTGCACACCCACGTGACGCAGTTCCTGGAAAAATGAAACACAAATGAGGATGTGATAGTGATGCAGAGGTTGTTGTCATGTAGAACAGCTCATTATTTGCTTTGTTTCAGGGTAATTTGCTATTTTTAATATCAGATGTGTGTTCAAGCTTGTGGCACGAGTGTTGCCTCATTCAGTTTGTATTGTGATGGGTAATATTATACACACGTCTTTACCAGAAAAATGCTCTATATTAGAATCCAAGCTTAAACTGTAAACGAATGTGTTAGATTAACCCTGGAAACTCTGCTGAGAAATGGATACTGAGAATTATCGTTAGTGTAATTAATTGCTTATTGCATTAGAAAAGGGTTCACATGCCAGGTAGAAAATACTGTATTTCTGCAGCTGCTATGGTTTGAAATGATTAATAGAATAATAGAATGTATTAAAAAAATGTATAGTATGTATACATACATGTATATTTCTATGTCCAACCCACAGAGACCAGGACTAGCCACGTCCAGCCTCGATCAGAATTCTTCTCAGCATTTCATCCAGCAGTCATCATCTTGTCCCTCCTTCTCCTTTGCATGGGACATGCTGTGGTAACAAACAATATATAACATTTAAAATCACCAAATAAAATATACTTTAAAAACTAATTTAGAAAGCACTTTTGAATCACTTCACATGCATCTAGTAAGTACTGCAAACCTTACAGCTGCCAGTGCATGGAGCATTGAGCTATGATGAGTTATACACAACTTCTACTATAATTCTTATTGCTAGGTTTTACACTGATTAAGTTTTTACTGATTAAAAGTGTACAATTACATTGAGTGTTGATGGAGGGAATAAAATCACTGGTTTTAAAGAATTAGGTTAGTGTAACTTGGACATTACAGATTGCTTCTCTATGACATGCATTGTTAAAGGTGACATATTATACCCATTTTTCACCTTTTAAAACAGTTCCCTGTGGTCTAAATAACATCTATGTGCTGGGGTTTGGTCAAAACATAACATGAATCAAGCAACAGGGGAGGTTTATGACCTTGTATAATGCAGCTCTTTCAGAGCGCTCCGTTTGGGGGGGGTGTACCTAGAGTTGCAACCTCAAGTTACGTGTATCTCCCCTAAAGCAACGTGACATGGGTAATTTGAAAAAGTTGAAAAATCTGAACTTTTTAAGCTATTTAAAGCGACAAATCCCTCGTCCTTCACTGTCTGTAGAGCGGAGGCTGCAGCCCCCCGTTCCCTTCCGCTTCAGTGCAGACGACCCTCTCTCTACCCTGTCACTTGTTCAACAAACGCACATCCACACATACACACACACACACAATTTGTTCCCTGGTGATCGAGTCACTGGAGCAATGAAGTGATGGAGTGACCAAAAAGCACCACTATGTGCAAGTGACACTTCGGGGGAGATGGAAGCTACTGCGGCACTGCAGTCGCGTTCGGTGTGAACGCACCTTTACAGTTTAAATGACCCATTTATAGAGTTACTAAAGGATGAGGTCACTCAGATTGTAGGCTTATTCAAGAAGTTAACCGCTTTAATTTTGTCCCGGTAAGTTGAGGAAGTGTACAGCTGCAGCCGTCTGCACCATCGTGAGAGGGAGGGGCTGCTGCTTTGGCTCTACAGACAGTCAAAGATGTGGGAGTTGTTGCTTGAAGTCACGTCATTTACATTGATTTTGAATGTAATCTAGTCACTTCAGTCGTGTTCGGTGTAAACGCAGTTTTGTACTTAACAAAAAGCAACGAGCAAATGACTGTAACGCATATAATAGCCACATGCTGGTCTTTGCGACCCACAACCCAAGTTCTGTATTTCAATTTAGCGGTAACCATCACTCCTTTGCTAGCGAGAAAAACAATGGCAGACTTTCGCTAAAGTTTTTATCAGGTTGGGGGTGGAGTCGATGGGTGGAGATAGCAGCGGAGGGGAGGGTATATTCTTTTCTGATTAAACTTGTGATGTCACAAACTGAGAAAATTTTAAACTGAACACGTTTCTCTGTGTTATAAGACTTATACAGACCACAAACAAAGGACTGAATGGATTTATTTCACATTTCGTGTGCACTTACTGATTGAAAATCACCACTGAAACAAAACCTTCATAAGAAATACCTGGATGAACATCTTCTCTGATAAACTAGACATCTCTCCACTCACCGGTGAGTCGTTTCACATTGTACTTCAATGTGTTTCACTAAGTATTTGGCGGATTTGTGGTGTACCAGACTCCATTGAAATTCCTGCAAAATTAAGCCAACATTAGCAGCGGAACACACAGGGTCAGTCTGACCATTTGCACTTTTATTTAAGTAATCCTTTTATTTTCTAATTTATAATCAAAGCCGAATTGTTAAATGAATAGTATTATAGTAAAATAATACTTCGCTTTTTGTAGTTTTGATTGATTTTGACCATTTCTGTTACTTTTTGAAAGAAATGCCCATTCGGCTACGTGGTCTTGAATAGGCTTTGACCTACTAAATGAAATGATCTGTTGTGCTACAACAATGATTTATTTGAAGAATCTATTTAAAACATGCATGTTTAATTTATATGATATGACTTAGCTTTACAGCTAATGATGTTGATTTAAAAGTGCACTTCATTCCCTTTGATCTCTGAATATATAGAATGAAGCTTCAATTTGATTTACCTTGATATGGATTTTTCTGCTATGATTTATAGCATTTATTTATAACTGTTTTTTTATTTAACAGTGACAAATTGTTTAACTGTGCTAAGGTGAATGTATTTTCTGTTTTAAAATATACTTAAGTTAATTCCTTTTTGACTGATTGTTGGCCTTGTTTTATAGGTTAGGTTTTTATGTTAGTCCTGGATCACCTACCACTCTCGACCACTAGATGGCGAGCCACCACCCAACCACCGCTGCATCGCGGTAGGAATATTTGATCTTTTTGTTTCCTCGGACACTCGGACCTAATACTTGGAATATACCCTGGGGACCTTTTCTGTTTTGTATTTTTTCCCCCAATGCGAAAGAACTTTGCGAAACCCTTCGCTTTCCAACTTGGCGAAATCAAACAAACTGAACTGAACTCACCAAAGGAAATGAACCTTGAACTGAACTTTGACTACAAGTTTTGAAAGAAGAAAATATTGTCTTTGTTTTGTAATTGTGTTTTGTTTGTTTGTTTATTGCCTATACCTGATTATTAATAACAACTAAATAATATATATCAATATAAATTGACTCCAAATATCTTTACTATATATAATATATATAATGGCTCGGTGCAAATTCCCTACAACTAAACCCAGACAAAACGGAGGTGCTGGTGTTTGCCCCTGATGACGCTTTGCCAGGGATTCACCAGTATTTGGGCGACCTGAGT
This sequence comes from Gouania willdenowi, assembly GCF_900634775.1. Lineage (NCBI taxonomy): Eukaryota > Metazoa > Chordata > Actinopteri > Blenniiformes > Gobiesocidae > Gouania > Gouania willdenowi. The sequence continues at coordinate 19,931,936 of NC_041048.1, read as the reverse complement.
TTGTCTTCTAAAACAAGCCTTAGAAATCTTGGCATTATCTTTGACAAAGCAATGTCATTAGAGCACCACTCTAAACTGCTGACAAGGAACTGTTTTTACCAACTGAGGAAAATCTCTAAACTACGTTCAATTGTGTCCAGAGATGATCTTGAGATGATTATCCACGCCTTTGTGTCTTCCCGTTTAGACTATTGTAACAGCCTATTTTCCTGTCTAAACAAAAAGGCGCTGTCTCGTCTCCAGCAGGTACAAAACTCTGCAGCGAGGTTACTGACTCGCACAAACAAAAGGGCCCATATTACTCCCATTCTAAAAGCCCTTCATTGGCTTCCAGTCACTTTCCGTTTCAATTTTAAAATTCTGGTGCTGACCTTCAGAGCCTTGCATGGTCAGGCTCCCTCCTACATTAGAGACTTGTTGTGTCCTTATACCCCCTCCCGGAGGCTGAGGTCCCAGGATCAGAACCTGCTCATGGTCCCCCGTACCCGTTACAAGACCAGAGGAGATCGCTCCTTCCAGGCGGTCGCGCCAACGCTCTGGAACGATCTTCCGTTTTCGCTGCGTCTGCTTGATTCCGTTGATGCTTTTAAGAGCCAACTGAAAACCTATCTGTTTCAGAAAGCATTTTAAAAATTCCAGTGATAAAGGGTTGTTTTATGACCATCATATTTTTGTGACTGCAACTGTAATTTGTATTGTATTGTATGCACTGTATGCATTGTGAAGCACTTTGTGACTCCTGTCTGTAAAAGGTGCTATATAAATAAATATTACTTACTTACTTACTTACTAATATCTTTAATATACATATACTAAAATGAAATCCTTGTGTCTGTGTCCAATTATTCACACACCTTGGCTCTACAGCCGAACCTATTTCTGTTGACCTTTTTCGCAGTCAGTTCCTGAGCCCTAGTGTGTTATTTATTTGTTACACAGTGGACACTCAAGTTACCTCATATGTGTTCGAAAACAGTGTAAAAGTGGATTTTTCATAACATGTCCCCTTTAATTTATTGGGTAGACAGGTGTGTGTGTATGAAAACTTTGTAATACTATTTACATTTACAAATGAATTGATTAATGTCCATGTGTGTCAATTAGAGTCAAAGAGACATGATGTGTGACCAAAACTTAAGAAGAAAAGACCTTCTTATAATACTATATCCACTATAGTTAGGCTGTTTGAAAAGCTTCATGGCCCCTAGAGGGCAGTAGAGATCTAGTCAGGAGGATTATGTTGATTTTCCTTTTAGTAAAACTTTAAAAGCAGTGGTTCGTAACCTTAATGGAGATACTGAACCCTGCAAGCTTCATCAGTGAATTCACCGAACCCTTCGTAATTGTAGGAATAAAATAGGATTTATTTAAAACACAAGCCCGGTGTTTATTTGTATTATTTATAAAGAAGTTGCGATACTGACCAACCAAATCACAGTCATTCACAGAATGAACAAAGAGCTGTTTGATAGGCTCAACATGACACAAATAAAGGTAAGAAGTTTGAGTTAACTAACTAACTCAACAGTATTACTCAATAAAATTTTTGAACAAACACTAAAGAACTAAAAAAAAATGCAATGTTCAGTGCATCTTTAATAAACCAGAGAGAAAAAAGTACTTAGTAATGAGAGTGTCTATAGAATTGTAGTGGATTTAAAAGTGCAATGTTTGTCTTTCAAATGTAGTGGAGTGAAAGTAAGAATAATACATGGTAAACTACATGATATTTGAAATTTGCTTTCATAATTAAACTTCATTACTGTCCACCACTGAAAATGTATCGACAAGTCTCAGTCTTCTGAGCTTAGAAGTAGAAACTGTTCTTACTGGAAATGCTAAATATCTGTATTTCATACAGGTTAATACATTAATTGTATTTTGGTCACCTGTAACCCTGCAAAAATCACAGCCTCAGTTATTTATTCACTTCAACATTACAGCTCTCTGTTTTCATGCATTTGACACCTTCAAGTTTAGGCTTGCCAGCATCAGATTTGCCTAAACTGGTGTAACAAAAGGGCACAGCATGGATTAAAGGGGTGGAGTTCCTCCCTTCCTAATGTTTTGGTGTTTCGGTGAGTTATTGATGCATCATTATGTTTCATGTTTGCTAATTGGACACACAGCTGGTAGCTAAGCCAGTTATTAGTCATACATGTGTATCTGGTATTATATATAGACACATCTATTGAGGAGCTTCTTTGATAAATGACAACTGGGTTAAAGTACACTACAAGGCTAAAAATACATCAAGGGGGGTTTAGGGACTTCTTGCAATGGCCGAGTCGTCTTTTCTATTAGGAGTCTTCTGAAAAGACCCCAGCATGGTTCCTTTGTTAGTTCATAATAACAGTGGCTTGCCTTTCAATCCATTTAGCTTTATTATGGAGACAAACACTCTCAAGTCTCCTTTCATGCACACACACATTTATTGCAAGCTTCCATCTATCCACTTTGCTCTTAGTTGACTCTATACACAAGGCCAGCTGAGGGTTTGTAAAATGTGTTGATGATCCTACCCGAGGGCCACATTATCAAAAATCATCTCAGCATTTAGAGTAATTACAGATCTGAGCATCATTAGAGCAACGAACAAATGTTTTAGTGTGGGTCTTTTTTCTATCATGTTGGGTTTTTTTTTTTTTCATTTTATGTATTTTTGTTGTCGTTTTATGTATTTTTGTTGTCATTTTGTATGAAACAAACTTACTTTTTTATGTATTGTTATTTGATTTATTAATCTGTGTTGCCTTCACTGGCAAAAGGGTGGAAGGGTTTAATTAGTTTTGCTGCTATTTGTTTATGTGCAAAAACCTAGGATTTTTAATTTTTATTTCAAAGATTGTTGGGATAGCATAGACCTTCATTCACTCCAAACTGGAAATTGGGATTGTTACAGCATCAAGAAGAGTAAAAAAAAAAATGCATTTTACACATTGGTTAAAAAAAAAAAGAAGATAGAAAAAAAAGAAACAAGAATAGCAACAGTAGAATAATATTAATAAAATGAATAATATAGTAAACTAAAGCAACAGCCTATGGGTACATATATACAATATTTACACAAAAAAGATTTGCCTTCAGGATTTACCGTCAGGCCCTTATTAAGAAGTCATTAACCAATTCAACTGAACAAGTGATTACTTTTATTCAAAATATAATAAAGTTTCAGCCCAATGTGAAAACTATCAAACAATAAGCACTATTTAAAACACACAAAGCATCCATCCATTGTTCTTGTTTTTCAGAGTAGCAGGGGTCTGCTGACACACAAAGCAAACACAATGAAAAATATCTTGCTTAGCATTGTCTATAAATGTCCTTTAGAATAAATCAGTCAAATGTCTATGATTTACTGAAATCAGGTCGTTCTCACGCCACCCTCTCTCTCTTGGTTGCCCTACTCAGTCGTCTATAAATAGTTGTGTCTGTGTCTGTGCACATAGCTGTGAAGACACGTGCGCGGATCTTAATCATTACGCACTATCATGTATAAGTGGAGAATTCTAGAATGTTGTGATGTGTCACAGTTTAGTTTTGTGTGTCCGTGCATGTTAGACATGGGGTAACAGCTCCAGTCATGTCTGTCACTTCCTCCATTTAGTTTCTTTACCTTCTCCATCCTGTATGTGCTTGTGCAACATTCAAAATTATATGCACTAATCATGTATTTACTTTATATGGCAATATATTCCACTCAATATCATATCCATTCTTTTCTTACCACAAAGCTAAATTACATATACACATTGTATCGTATTTACAAGCCTTCCCTGTTGGCACTTTCTGAAAAAAAAAAGATGTAAAATGTTGAAATTGCCACAAGGGGGACAGTGTTTTGCTTGATAACATATTTGTTCCAATTTTGTTCTTGACATTATAATTTGGCTAAATTCGGATCTTTCTGTTTAAGCCCCAAAGTAAACACTTGCCCTTGTTTTGCCGCAATTTTCAGTACGTTAACTCACTTTAGCACCGTTTTGGAGGCAAACACAAGAATGAAGTAAAAACACCCGTCTATGGGACTCTAAATCCCACAACGCAATGTGCAAAACTTTTCTGAAATGTCAATAAACCCAGTATTTACAGTGGAGATCAAAAATAACTAGAAACAAGCAACAATTTCAACCTTGTACGTCTTTTTTCAATCTTCAATGCATTGATCGATAGCTGCGTTTCCATTACCCTTGGAAATACGTAAAAAATTAAAATAGCGCAATAAAAACCGGTAATGGAAACACCCGAATTTCGAGAAAACACTGAAATATCGCTAAAATGTTTTTATGCTTTCATGAGGAGGAATTTCAGACGTTTCAAGATAGAAATGTGTCACAAAAGCACTACAGGATTCTTTTTGTACCGCAAACACACTTCACGGAACGTGACGTACATGGTCACATGACCATACCTCTCAGGGAAAACATGGCGCGGTACGTGTAGACAGAAGAGGAGACCGGGACATTTTTTAGCATTATACTTTAAAATTATTAGTGCCACATTAGACGTGAAACAACAAATGAATGCAGAGTGTTATAAGGAGGTTTTAAATGTCCATCTTCCTGCAGTGAAGTCTCGCGGGAGATACGCGGCTTCTGCCCAAAACAATGTTCAATGGAAACACGTTCAAAGGGCAATTACACTTTGTCAACATTTAGAAAGATTGTTTTTATTAAATCTGTAATGTTAACATTATGTCTTTATCCTATAAAGCGAGTGTGTCTTAATGTATTAAGGGGCTTTGCCAGCTCAGGGAACTCACAAACGTACATGAGGCTCTTAGACTTTGCTTTTGCTTGTTCATTCCACTGCTTTTTTTTTAGCTCTTGTAACAAACAAGGTTTTCCTGTCAGTTTGCTGAAATTCCAAAAGCACATTGTGGATGATAATGCTAACATTATCAGCTGTTCTCTGCCCATTTGAGCTGAGTCCAATCTTTTATTATGCTCAGTATACAATGGCTTAAAGAAGTTGATATGTCACAGAAAAATATAGGCTAATATACCATAGTCACATTTATTTGGATTAATGTGCTTATATTTGCAGTGTGTGTGTGTTGTGAGAATGGGGGGTGGGTGGGTGGGTGACTTGGCCTCCCAGGAGCTTCATATGTAAACTTTCTAACTGTGAGAGCCTGTATATACAACGGTTGTGATGCATAAAGCAGCTGTCTGGCCTGTCTCTAGTCTTCACGAAGCTCTTACAGTGTGCTGTCTTTGTGACGGGGTCCAGAGTCTGGCACCCATCACACACAGGAAGCAGGCTGTGGCCCTGAGCTGCACATTAAACACACAGAAAGTTCTCACAGGAAAACTCGTCTCACTCCCTAGTGCGGTCTGCACACTTCTCAATACAGGACTCCTTTCCTGTAGATCACAGAAGGATGTGTCGTGTGCAGCCTACACTACGGTGTCGTAGCGGACTATCAGTGTACACACACACACACACACACACACATTCACGACACAAGATCCTTTGTATATTCCACCTTGAACAGGCAGAAACACTGTTACAGTAATAAGTCTAGTACCTATGAACAGATGATGTTCTTGGGTGAAGCTATTTGTGAGTCACATGTTCACACTGAGGCCGTATTACAGGAAATAGACTGGATACTACATATTAATTATCAGCTTTATTAACTCTCTAGACAGAACTGATAACACCTGTTTTTGTAATGTTCCATTTCTTCACAGCCTCTACTTCCAATGTATGCACTTCATTGTGGTGCTGATTTGTTTCCAGTGATCTTGAGCAGCGCTGATGCTTATTTATATTAAACATAGCTGCCACTTCACTGCTTCATCCTTAAATCTATTTCAACTCCAGCAGGCAAGCCTCAAAGTTTGTACATGAGGTAAAGATCATCGCTCTATACACTGCACAGTTTCTACACATCTTCACCATCCCTTCTATAGTTGATTCACACCTCCATCTCCATCAAGTTTGTCCTTTCATCCATCCATCCATCTATCCATCCATATGCCAGTTTCTCCATTCATCCATCCATTTGTCAGTTCATCCATCTGTTAGTTTGTTTATCCATCAATCATCCATCCAACCATGGATCCATTCATATGCCAGTTCCCCCATTCATCCATCCATTTGTCAGTTCATCCATCTGTCAGTTTCTTTATCCATCATCCATCTATCCATCCATGTGCCAGTTTCTCTGTTCGTCCAGCCATTTGTCAGTTCATTCATCCATCCATCATCCATCTATGCATCTATCCATCCATATGCCAGTTTCTCCATTCATCCATCCATTTGTCAGTTCATCCATCTGTTAGTTTGTTTATCCATCCGTCATCCATCCAACCATGCATTCATCCACCCATCCATCCATTCATCCATCCATATGCCAGTTTCTCCATTCATCCATCCATTTGTCAGTTCATCCATCTGTTAGTTTGTTTATCCATCCGTCATCCATCCAACCATGCATTCATCCACCCATCCATCCATTCATCCATCCATATGCCAGTTTCTCCATCCATCCATCCATCTATTTGTCAGTTGATCCATCTGTCAGTTTGTTTATCCATCCATTGATCCATCCATTCATTCATGCATTTATCCATCCATCCATCCATCCAATTGCCAGTTTCTCCATTCATCCATCCATTTGTCTGTTCATCCATCTATTTGTCAGTCCATCCATCTGTCAGTTCATTCATCCATCCGTCAATGCATCCATCTAAATGCAAATTTCTCCATTCATCCATCCATTTGTCAGTTAAGTCATCCATTCATCTATGCATCTATCCATCCATGCATCCACCCATCTGCCAGTTTCTCCATTCATCCACCCAGTTGTCAGTTCAACCATCTGTCAGTTTGTTTATCCATCCAATCATCCATCCATCCTTCAATATGTCCGTCCGTCTGTCTGTCTGTCTGTCCGTTTATCCATCCATCTAGCCTTCTCACTGATAATATCATTGGAATAAGTCACAGACATAATAAACTATTGAAAGCAGTAGTTTATGACCATGTTGTTGTTACAATATCTGTTTTGTAAGAATTCTCACTGCTATTTCTACTGTACAACACAGAGCAACAAAGATTTGAGTTCATTAGATTAGATGACAGAGGTATTTGTCCTGTGACCAGTTATAACCTCTAAGATGGGACAAAGCTTAGATCTGTATGCTCCAACTAAAAGCTTTCACCCTGATTGGTGGTCGCAAGATTTTGATTTATCCACAGGTGTTAGTATAAATTCAGCTTTGTTTTCTTCCAATTCAAAGGAAGATAATGTCAATGTGTATAGGTCTATGGTGAAGATTTCCCTATAAATAAAGATGCAATTAACATCTAATCTCCTCTGAGTTTATTAATTACAAGGATTAGATAATCCTTAATAATATTGCGTTCTTGTTTACAGTTATGGTACACATCATCAGAATGTCTTCTCAAAAGTTGCCTAACATCTGTTTTACATGTCTCAGTTACTAGTATGGAGCCATCTATCATGGGGTGACAGGCCTTTCTCCATCACTCTGCACTCTATACTCAGCACTTTTTGTTTGTTATGTATCCATAGTTTTTTTTAAATACAGTAAGTACTGCCATGCTGCAGTGTGAAATCAGATTATTTAATTTACATACCGTCTAACATCGATAAAAGATAGAGATAAAAGAAAGAGTGCAATGCGATAGATCCAAAGACGTCTCAGATGGCAGAAGTGACAGAAAATAGCTGATAGAGGCAAGCCCTTCTTGTGCTCCACTTGAGAAATGAGAAGATGGATTGATAGTTTGATCTTCAGACAAACCATCGAGGTGTCCATATATCCTTTTGACACTTTAAACAGTGACTTAATTGAAAACCGACTCCTGGAGTTTCAGGCTTTTTTGCCCCCATCAGCCCCTTGAGGTAGGGTGACCTCTTCCTCTTCAACCTTTGCTGACCTTGTGTCAAGACCAGAGAGCAGATTGCTTCTCAGCTGCTTTCCATTACTTGGCCAACACCGGGATGCTCCACAAGTGCAGCCGCTGGGATATCTTAGACAAAGATTTACAAGGCTGGGTGTATGTGGTATAGTCGCTGACATTAAAATGTAAAGTCAAAATGTTCTGTGGTGCATGTAACATAGAACATGTGGCAGGCTGTGTCTTTGTGCGCTTTAATAAATGACAGGTTAGCTCTAATGGAACAGCATCATCTGTGCATGTATTTTGTTACTTACCTGACATATGCAGAGAGCAGGATCCAGATGGAGACATGACACCCATGAATAGGAATGGTCATGAAGATCTCCATTACATATAAATCATGGTCACGGACTCATGCAAACACACGTCCATGCATATCTGCATCAGCATCTCATCTCAGCTGAAAAACGTCATTCAGGGCAGCTCTAGTTTTCCATGTTGGTTATTTCTTCCCCATATATTTCAGTAAATGCACAACATTGAAGCACAGGGTCAAAGGTGATATCAAGACAATGTAATGTAGGGCCCGTGCTAATTGAGGGCGCATGTCCAGAGGCACACTTTCAAATGCTACTCTATGCAAAGTTATTCTGAACTGCATCTGAACACGGAGTGATTGCTGCTTCAGCCCAATGATCCAAAAGAAAGAGTGACAACCTTCACAGGTCCATTGCACTCCAACAACACTCTCAGCTTGTTTCCACCCATTGTAAAGGCTGGGTAGATGAGCGCGATAGCAATGTTAGTGAACTATGAAGAGTTCATGTCTAATTGTGAAGATAATGGTGTGTATATGGGGTCATTTTTTTAGATGTTTGTATTATCCCGTAAGCTTTATTCTGACGGACAACAGAATCAAAGGAGGAGCAAACACAAGTAATGAGTGCAAACAAAGACTGTTTCACCCTGTGAGATTTGAACTCAGGGTTAACTGCTCCACTAGCTGCCACCTGTCATAAAGGTAAACGTAAGAGACAAGGACCATTAATGAGTCCTTGTTGTGAAGTCAGTAAATGGTTTTGTCATGGTCCGGCTGGCATGGCCAGGCTGGTCCATTTTCTCGTGCATTGGTGATTTTTTAAAATCTATTCTTTAATTAGAGTAATCCTTTTCCCTTCATTTTCAAAAGAGTTAGGAGTTTTGAATTGGGTTTAGGAGTTAATGACCCCACAACCCTGAAAAAAAGGAGTAAATGGGCCAGAAAATGGATGGATGGATGGATTGATGGATGGATGGGAGTGATCAATCGGTGATAGTCTCCTTTGTGTGTTAGCTCATGGATACACTACACCTATCCTGATGCTATTGGTAAGAAATCAAAGGATAGAAAATTATTAAAATAAAGATAACTCATTCAAAAAGAGAGAAATGTAATGATGGCTGCAAGCTAGGACTATTTTTAAGCACTCTATATTAGGGATATCAATTATATTTTCATATTTTAAAACCACAACTAAAGGCAGACAGATTTTTCATGACAAATATTTGGAAAATGTCATACAAATGCATATAAATTAAAAGACTTTGTTTTGGTTTTTGGAAAATTATTAAAAATTATTAAAAACTGTAATATAGACGACAATTGCACTATAACAGTGGAGAGCAACATGTTTCATCAGGCATTAGTGAAAAGAGACATCTCCTTTGTGTTATTTGTGTAAAAAAACAAGCAAAAAAAGTATGAAAGATAGATTTGGCAGTAGATTTGACGGTACCTGTACCGGGCACACATCAAGTGCTGAATGCATCAATAGAGATTAAAATAGACTTTCAGCTGTTCACACACACAAACATAGATGAACATCTCGTCTGATTAAACCACTGATACCTTGGTCAACTGTAAACATTTCAGGGCTCAGAATTAAATCGGTGTGGTAGCATAATGGAGTGTTGAGTTCGAGGTGTGTCAACACTTCTGAAGAGTCAATGGAATATTTTCTGCTTTGATGCTGGACCTCGAGCTTGTCCATTGTGTGAGTTGGCAGAAGTTTGGATTACGAGTATAGAAAATACATGCATGTATTGTATATATGAATATACACAGAAGTTAAGGAGATATTACTGCTGATTAGTGAATAATTGCAGCCTTTGTTGCATAGTATGGTGCAGGATAGCACCTATGTCTTTTAATCTGGTCAGAGCTTTTCCTCAGTCAGGGTAAATACTTAAATCATCTATCTTGAATCAGACCTATAGGTTAAAACTATGTAAATAGTATTTAAGACCTAACTATATTAAAGCTGTCAACAACATAAAGGCCTTTTTTGCCCAGCAGACTCTTATCATCCTCAGTAGCTGACTGGAGATTCCCTTTTAATCCCTAAAAATAGTCTAGAACCTCAACTTTGACTCCTAAAGTCAGAAATCCTGGCCTGCACATGAGATTTAAGGGTCTGCTCAAGTAAGCATTGCTTCTGTCTAATTTAAAGAGCAGGTAAAGCCTCTCTGAGTCAACTCACATCCTGTGGGCCAAGCCTGAAGCCTTTAGGCCTGTTGTGGTATGTGGTGGGTGCGATGACAGCAAGTCCCTCGGGAAATATTGTGTTACAAAGCTGGTTTGTAGATTACAAAAATGGTTTTAAACACGAGCGCAATATTTTTTTGAAGAACTGGATCAAGCTGCAACATTGATGTCATATTTAAGGAGTGCGTCTTTTCATTATACACTGAAAGAGACGTGACTATTGCTAAAGCCACCCATGTGTTTCTAGTCCTAAAGGAATGCTGTGATTTCCTTGATGGTCTGATGATAATTTGGTAAAGACAAATACACAAAGGCCCAACTTAGCTTAAAAGGAATCGTGTGACACACTTGTCTACAGAGGAGTTGTAGAAGTGGTTCAGTGGTCAGGAATCCCTGAACATGTCCATGGCATTACTTTTCATGCCTGATCTTGATTTGAATGTCGATGTTATTAGAGCAGTTTAGTCCTGTCCAAGTCAATTCCAGCAGGGCAGAAGACTGTGTAGCAGAAACCAGCAACTTTCTCCACACAAAGCATGGCTTGTGTGCAGGACTGTTTCTTACATTCACAGGAAGCAGTTTTATTAGAAACAGACTTTCTCTGACAGTTGAAGGGAGCTGTAGACCAGCTGAAAGCACTCTCAGCTGCTGCAGCCTGCACACAGCTTTGAAACTCACTCCCTCGTCCTTCAGAACGTGCGCTCACGTTTCACTCAAGTGGTTTTTTAGTTTTTAGAACATCAACACACACAGAAGCCTGCTCGGGTGGAGGAGTCACCCCAGCCACAGCGCTTTAGTGAGGGTCCATGTAGTCCCCGGTCAGATGGAAGGGCGTGAGTTCAAACATAAATTCAGCTTGCGACACAAAATCTCAGCAGGCGTTTGAACCCTTGAACAGGAGAATATAGATATATCTGAGCTCAACAGCACAAGCAACAATAAGTCATCTGTTGGATAATCAATCATGTCAGAAGGAATCCAGCTGACCATGCATTCAACCCAAACACTGCCTTTCTGCTGCACGTACACTCATTGTTGACATAATACATATGCAGAAGATGGACTTGGACGAACTGGAAGCCAACAGGGACATGCTAAAGAAACAGACACAATAGAAAACTCCCCATCGTACCAGACTGACTCCAAGGTATCAACACAGCTCCCATCATCCCTCTTGGGTGCTGTGTAGGATTACCATGGTGATAACCCTGAGGTCAATGGAAGTGTGCCAGAGACTGGACCCCCCAGATTGAAAGTAGAGTCTCTAGGGCCCTCACTGTTGTATCTCTGGAGACAATTGTTTACCTTATGCCACGTTAAAATCCACACACACAAAAAAGATGGCCTTTACCAGTCTCCAAGTTCTGTTTAATACTGTGTGCACAGCAGCTGCTATTGGATATAAACATGGATACACAGTGTGTTACGTAGTGTATTGCAGCAAGGATATTGTTTGGCTATACTCATGTCCACTATTTACAAATGCTGTCCCAAAAGTTCCACATATACATGTAAAATAGGCCTTATGTGGAAACACTATCTTTTCATCGTCTTCTAAAAATGGGACTTATTGTCATCTTGAATGACACACAAGGCAGAAAGTTGTGTTTCTATTATTGTGCTTTGCAACCCATTGTTTGCTGCCTTGTTTGCAATAGTAATGTAAATATTTTTTACATCATTTTTCAACATCTTTGAGGAAATATTTCAAATTTGTTATTGTTGGTTTGTACCACTCACAGCCATCATTTTCCTTTTTCCTCCTCTGCTTACAGCTCATTTCTAAATTCATCCGCAGCTTCTTTAAATGTACTATGTCATTGGCAGTGTTTGGAATAACGGCATTTAAAATAACGTTTTTTTTCAGTAACGGCGTTACAACGCCATTAACGTTACTGAATGCACCGCATGTGCGTTACATGCATTGGTTGAATAAACTATTATCCGAAAGCATCCCCGGCTTCATACGCAGCTGTAGTGAGGAGGTGGGTTAAAAACAAGGTGAGCGATTATGATTGGCTAAGGCGGCGTCATGTTTCATGGTAGCCAATCAGAGCCAGTGTTTTTACACATGTGCCAGCACACGCGCCACACACACATACAGATTTGATGAAGCAGCAGAGATGGCGAGCGTGGAGCGGTCCGATGAAAAGTTGTCATCTTCACGGTGGCGATACAAACAGTGCTTTAAATTAATTGTGGTCAAAGGCAAGAACGTGAAGTGTTCATTATATCCAGGAGTGAAGACTTTGTCAACATCCGTTGTAAGCAACTCAAATTTAATGAAGCACCTCACAACGACACACGCATCTAAAAAATCTGAATTCTTTGACATGTATCAACTTTTTTTTTTTAAACAGTAACGCAAATAGTTACTTTCCTTGGTAATGAGTTACTTTTATTATCGAGTAATTACATTTTTTGGAACAAGTAGTGAGTAACTCTAACTAATTACTTTTTTAAAGTAACGCTCCCAACACTGGTCATTGGCTTCATCAACTTTCCAATCAGGTGTCATCAAAGCCTTTATTATTATTTTATTTTTGCTCCTATTCTGCCTTTGAGGAAAGCAACGTGACCTCAGCCTCTGCTGTGGTCTAAAAGTGTGCTCGCCATCATTCCAAATAACCTCACAGTCTTTTAAATGGTATTGGATTAAGCATCCTCAACACATCCTGTTTTATTCCACCCACTCTCCTAAACCTTGTAAACGCTTCCAAAGAAGAGCTAAAGAGCAGAAAACAGGATGTTACTGAAGTTTATATAAGAGATGGCAGATTAGCTGTTGTGAAAACATAGTGAATGCTATCACATGTATGTTTTTCTCTCTCTGTTAATCATCTTCCTCAAAATACTTTTAGATCAGATTGATCCTCCTTTTTTATGCTGGTTTGGTTGAATACAAAGCCTTTATTATGATACGAGTGCTAAAATGATGCTGTGGGTGTTGTGTTCTCCTGAGAAACGGGCTGTGGGAGAACTGAGAAAAACCGCCGCAATGTAAAGTACACATACATTACATAGTACCGTATTATTTGAGGTAAACATTGCACTGGGCTCATATACAGCAACAGATTCTACTAACACACAGAAAGCAGAATAAAAATAAACAAGAGCCAGAATATTCTGGAAAATTAACGACAAATGATATGGTCATGAGTCATGACAAACTATCGAAACTAAGTCTGATGATGCAAGTAACATTGTGGGCGGTAATGCTCTATGCATTGGTTGCCAACCGCTGTAAAACTACACAGAAGAAGAAGAAAAAGAAGAAGAAGAAGAAGAAGAAGAAGAAGAAGAAGAAGAAGAAGAAGAAGAAGCAAGGAACATTGTATATTTGAAGCTCTTGATAAATATCACACATCTGCTTGTGTGATATTTATAAGAACTGTATGCTTTAATGAATACTTTTGGTCTTACACAACATGTGACTGGTCTGACACACACTCAAGGTCACACTTTGGATCTGGTTATCTCTAAAGGTGTTGATATCTCTGCTGTTGATGTAAGAGACTTAGCTCTGTCTGATCATTTCTGTGTCTTTTTTGACCTAGAGACTGTAACATCTGTTCCCCTTACTTCTGTGTGTTTAAAGAAAAGGTACATAAATGACAACACAAGTGCACAGTTTATGGAAGCCATAGCAATGACACCAACATTGAGTGCTGAGACAGTTGATGATCTTTTGGATGAGTTTAATGCAAAAGTCTGTAATGTCATAGATATGGTGGCTCCGATCAAAACTAAGAGAAAACCAAACACACAGAAAACACCTTGGAGGAGGACTGAGATAATGCAGAATTTGATTTTACTGGTGATTTTAATTGTTCGTATTGATTTTAAACACTTGAATGTTTTATCATGTAAAGCACATTGAGTTGCCTTGTGTATGAAATGCGCTATACAAATAAATTTGCCTTGCCTTGCCTTGCTTGAAGTATTACTGTATATAAACAAATAGAGTTCAGCAAATCAGTCTTTGGCACATAAAAAATGAGCTGCTGTTAGGAATGTGTTTGACTGTATTTACACAGTATTTCATTGGTTTATCTGGTTGTTCCATTTTGCAATCGTCGTCAGCACGTTGAGGCCTGTCATCGTGTAAGTGTGTATGGTTGTGGTTTTGTTTGTCATGTTTCAGGAAGAGTGACTGCCTTCAAAAGCTTTTCACACCTGGCTGTGAGGGAAAGGGCATCCGCCGGATAACAGAAGTTTCAGTGCTTTAAAATAGTAACTGTTGTCTTAAAAAGCTGTATTTAGTTTTTAGTTTTCATTAGAAGGTTTTTTATGCGAGGAGGCTTTAATGAGCCGACATGTTGCTATGCTGGTTTTATTCATTTTCAGTAGAAATTGAAGTAAAATGTTACCCACACATTTCTCTGTTCTGTTTCTCCTGTGAGGAGGGAAGTGAGCACCCCTGACCATATCCCTAACTCCTAATAATCAATTCATGTTTGTGTGTGAGACTGAGATTTTGCCAATTTTTTTTTCACAAGGGGTTGGGAATTTGTCCTGTCACCGTTACACACACAACCTAACAACAAGTGTACAAAAGTAAGTCTCACACTGCACTAAAATGGAAGGGTAACACTTTACAATAAGGGTGCCCTAACTGGCATTAGCAAATGCATTAATTAACAGTTTAATAATGTGTTATCAATCCTTATAATATAATACCTAACATTAGTTAACATATTAATTAATGATTTAATAAGCAGTTACTGCACAGAGTTAATTAAAACATTAAGCATTGATAAAAGCTACATAATGTAATTAGTTATCCTTATGTATGCATTTCTTATTATTAATTAATATATTAGTAAAAACAACATCTCTAGTAATCATTTACTTATGGTGTTTATTAAGTAGGGTGTTATGTAACATTAGCAACTTGACAAAAAACCTTAATAAATGTATAGGAGTGCCTCATAAGCATTACTTAACCATAGTTATCTATGAGTTATTTCTTTTTGCCTATTGTAAAGTGTTACCAAAGTAAGAACTGATTCTGCTTTTATTTTATACCAACTTAAAGCAGCGGTGTCAAGCTCAATGACCACCAAAACATCAAACTTTGACACAGGAAAATACTAATCATCTGGTAAAAGTGAATGTGCTGAACAATAAGAATGTGCGATATATCGTCAAAAACATTCTCACCGGTAAGAATATGTCATCTCACGATAGTAACGATAAATGCCCGTGTCGGAAATTAGTGAGGGCCACGGGTCATTTGTCCCTCAATTTAGCCAAAATTGCTCGCAAGTTTTTTGTCAACAACTTATTATTCTCTGGAGCGGAACGCTGTGCCTCCACGGCTGAGCCTCCACGGTGTGCACAACCGCCGCTCCCGCCCCCAGCCCTCACACCACACACAGACACCGGTGCTCGTCATGGCTACCTGAAGCTGCCGTGCTGCGATAGATTGTGGACCGCTACTTGGTTAAGACCAGATAACCATCTAACAAAGGGAACCGATTCAAATTCCTCCATCAGATCCACCCAAAGTTCCACAAACACAGGGACAGAGATGAACCCGCAGCAAAGATTATGTACTGGAAACTCAACTAAAGCTAACTATGCTAAGCCACCGACACACAGACTGGGCTAAGAGCTAATGCTAACCTCTCCATGTAAGGAATAGACCAAGTAAAAAGATTAAAAGAACACGTCTTACTGTCATAAAGCCACAGAGAGCCACCGATTTGTTTATGGTCAGATTTAATACTTGTATGGAAGGATAAAAGCTAAACATGTCACACGTTGTGTAAAATAAATGTTAGCATAAATACTAATGTCACTATTCACTATTTTTTTATTTATATTGGTCCCATTAGACTAATGTAACTACTGAGATTATTACACCAAAATATACTGAATGAATAAATTATCAGCTTGATCTGGTTTATTTATAGGAAATCAGTGAGTTATTTATCAATCATAACGTTATGTAACTCATTATCAGATATATGAAACAAGATTCAGCAGCAGTAAAAACACTAATGGAGTTGTTTTTGCGTTTCATGTGCTTTTTTTTTTACAAAATTATTTCATTTTAAGTGAGGAAATAAATTAATTTTGTACAATAACACTAATAGAGTAACCAACATGCACTGATATATTCCATAAAATATCAGCTCATGAGCTCTTTGAGTAAGCAGTTATTGTAGCCTTTTTTAAAGGGGACATATGCTAAATCCACTTTTTTAGCGTTTAAATGCATTTTGTTGTATATTTAGAGTGTTTAGAAGTACACAAAAATTCAAATTAGTCTCTTCAGGTGCTCCGTTGATACCTTTATATCAGAGCACTTTGGTAAGCTGTAAATAATGCTAAAAAGTGTGATGATAAGATGTCCCCGTCATTGTTTTGTTAGCATTAGCAGTTGCACCGTCTTCATTTGTTAGCGCTGTGTGCTCGTTTTAGATCCTTGATGATATGGCCTACGTGGTTTAATTTAAGTCTAAAGTTTTCATTAGTCATTTTATTTTGCCTTTTTGTCTCTGAAAAGTGTGTATTAAAATGCATTTCGTGACGTTAGCTTGGCGCTAGCGTTAGCTCGGTGCTTGTGTTAGCTCACTTGTTAGGGTTCTGCAGGTTCATCATCTTCATTTTCATCTCGCTCCGCCGGGTCAGACTCTGGCTGGAACATGTAAAGCTGGATGGACAAGTCTTCTGTTGTTAACATTGTGTAAATAACGTGTGAATAAACTTTTTCTGCACCACTAGACAATTGTATCTCTTCTATCAAACTACAAAAATGGGTGGAGTTGAACCGAGTGTCACCTCTGCAACCTGGAGAGGGGGCGGGGTATGAAGTGTTTCATTTGCATTTAAAGAGACAGCACCAAAACGAGTTGCTCTCAGAAGCACATCAGAAAAGGAGTAGAAAAAAGGCCTGTGGAGCTATAATAATGAGGAATTCAGACCCAAGCAGTGCAGTTCTGCTTTATATAGACCACAACTGTATGATTTATATGTAAAAAGGAAGGATTTAAATGCATGTTATGTCTCCTTCAATGTGTCTAGTGTTGATGTATGTGTTTGTAAGGAACCTGTTTACACTTTAAGTTGGGAATTGTTTTATTTGTTTATAGTTTTTTTTTATTTATCGTGATGTTTATCGTTTTCGTGATCAATACCAGAAATTATCGGGATATTTTTTTAGTCCATATCGCCCATCCCTACTGAACAATAAATACATAACTATTACATCTTATCTAATACAACATTGTAACCTTAAATATTACAAACTATTGACTCAGTTCAATTAGTAGAAGATAATCCTCATATCTTCATTTAGGAGGCTTGGTAAACTTTAACACTGTGTAAGCATCGTATATACAGACCAGGCACAGATTTTAATGAGACATAAAACATTGACAATAAAGACTTTTCATCAGGCGAATCATTAATGAATCCTTGCAAAAGCAAAACAGGATATTCCATCTTGACTGTTGTTTTGTAATTTGCAGTCTGGTGCTAATTATCCTGATTGGATGCTAACCACGTCAAGCCACTCACCACCAGGTGTGATGCAGCCTTTTTTAGATTGAAAAAGAAAAAACAAAAAAAGCCCTGAAACCAGAGATTCTTAGTGAGGGGGAAAGCTTTTCAAGCTGATTCCATTTAACAAAATTAGAGTTCGGAGTTTTCACACACATACCAATGGAAATTGGATTACCTTAACAAATGAGATACTATTCCCATGACTGGAAAAGCATCTCATTTCCCTGATGCATCTCCGACAGTTTTGAAAAGACACATACTTAAAACAAATACGCAATGCTTGTTACTTTCTTGGGAAGACTATACACATTTACCTTAGAGAAAAGCTGTGGACACATGAGGAATTCATTTGTTTTCAGATTTAATAGGAGGAACAAGTCCAAGTGGTACCACATGCAGTGGAGGAGTTTATTCAACAGTTTGTGGAAATTATAAACATATAGTGAATTCAGTTATTATTCTTTTAACCCAATCCATAGTTCTAAGACAGTTACCATCTCGTAATCTTTGAAATACTCATCTTCATTAAAGGTCCCATATCATTTTCAATCTATTTTTCACCCATCTCCATTTGTTCTAAGAACCTCAAAAACATAGTATTTGAGGTTTATTTTCCCAAATTCGCCTGTTTTCCAGAGTTTTAGCCTCTGAAAAGTCACTTTCTGAGCAACTCTACACAAACAGGCTGATTTGCGGCCTACTTATGCATATTCATGAGTGGGCGTGTCTATAGACGGACACTGACTTCCTCCTCCCCGCACGGTGACGTAGGGCCAGAGGACGGCTCGCCCTCCTCCCACCCACTCCGTAGCCGAGCTCATGCTGCTTTATAAACACGAAACAGAGCGTGGGGGCGGGGCGTTCACCAGTACATACATAGACTGTAGTAAATACATACATAGCACTGCGCGAAGGACGCTGACATGCTCACCTTTATGCATGTCTGTTTACATGTCAGTCACGGCAGAGAACTTCCTGGAGGTGCGGCTTCTCCAGCTCAGTGCCACATCAAATTCGTCATCAAATTGGAGCGAGGTGTTTGTGCTCACCCTGCAATAAGAAAGGAGCAAATCACCCTCTAACTAACCATTGAGGGAATCAATGAAAAAACACTTTGAGCATGTGTATGAAGCCCAAATAGAACTTTTATGACGTTTAAAGCACGGAAAAGTCAATTTAGTGTAACATGGGCCCTTTAAACAGTTTCATTTAATAGAACATTAACAATAAAACGTGCTGGAAACTTTGTGCTGCTTTGCACAAACCCAGCAGGGCCAGCTCTTGTTTGTTTGACTCTCAGACTGACTCTTGACCCAGAAGCAGATCATCAGACTCAGATCCATTTGGATGATGGATCTTTTAATAAGACAGGAGGTAGAGCAGGATCTCACTAAGTGAACAGAATGACTTACTGACAAGTGGTGCAAGCTGAGGCAGCCGACTAAAGGACAGGTGTGCGTTACCCAGGCAACCCAGAACACCCAAAGAGTGGGAGGAGATGATGGTCATGGTATCTGAAATGAGAGTGAGGCATTAGCACATACACAACACTCAAAGGGAGTAAAACAAAGAGCTTAAGCAGGGTTACAGATGTGCTTTTCAAATAAAAAAAACACACATATAGAAAGCTTTTGTTGTCCATGAGCTCAGGTCCAGATCTGATTAGAGATGTGAGAATCTTCTGTTCTTAAAACCATTATTTCACCCCAATAGTTATTGGTAATATTGTGGTAAGTTAGTGAGTCTTATATATGTTTCCCAGAGCTGGTAAAGCTGCTGGCGACTTCCTAGGACTGGGCAATATATCGAGATTCAGAATATATTGTATTTACTATTTTGGCGCTATTCAAAACTACAGTACGCCTATATCTTTTTTTTTTTTTTTTCATAGCTTATTTTAAAAATACTCGTTGAGAACAGCGGTTAAATAGATTCCTGAGTGCGTCCAAACCCCAGACCTTCCTCTAAACAAGCCACGCTACAGAACTCACTCACACATGCTGTCCCTTACAGGAGAAAAAGGCACATATTTATTAACACAGTTGTTTGTTAATAAATGTGCCTGTATGACATTTTGCATCAGCAAATTTAACCCAGAATTGTCATCCTGGTTAAACTTTAGTGAGTTAAAAATATCTATATTTATATTGAGATGTTAATTTTGATTCATATCGCCCAGCCCTACGTCTTCAGCCACTAAACATGTTCAAACCTGGTTATTCCTGTGATTTTCTACATCTACACATGCTGGCTCCTCCTTTAGAGCTTCACATTTGCATATAAGCAAATTTATTTATTTATTTATTTTTTTTAATGGTTATTTTTTTATTATTATTATTTTGATAGCACTGCAGTCCGGGCTGCTGTCTGTCAGTCTGCTCTAGCTCTGAGGAGTGAAACAAGATTGCTTGCAACTACTCAGAGCAATCATCCAGACGACTGTCTGCTTCATTTATCTGCTCCAGACTTTGGTTGCATATTGTTCACACATAAATCTCCTGGTAACCAATCCAGTAAACCCGTGCACATGAACAGAGTGGGCACTTTCAGATTTTCCCACGCTATAAAATAACATTTTAGAATCCCTAAAACATTATACCTTTACAAAGAAATACATTAAACTAAAGAAACACTGTCACGATTGTACTCCAACCCTGCAGTCACAATCCCATTGCAATATTTGCCATTCAGTTTGGTTTTTTTTACTGACTATTATCAAAGCCAAACACAGACATAGAAACATCACCATACATTACTTACAGAAAAGGACATTTTTGTACACGAATGGCATGAATCATCGCAAATCTGTTACTCGGCCAAAGACAACTTTCTTTGCTCGCATTAAAAGTTTGCAAAATTAAGAAGATAAATGAGTTCCGGAGCACATTTATAATAAATGTATACTAATCACAGATGAAAACAGCAGGAGGAAAGGAAGCTTTTGTGTACCATTTGCTCACACTTCACTCAAACAGAGAATTTTTGTTGTCACTGGGATCAGGTTTTGGAACTCACTGGATGACAGTTTAAAAACATGTCATACGATTGTTCATTTTAAACGTATAAAATGTTGTTAACTGAAAACTACAGACATCTGTAAATTAAACATATGTCAAACTATTGAAATCTGTAACAAACAATTTTTTTTGCAAAAAAATTAATTGAATAATGTTGTACCTGCATGTTTATATATATATATATATACACGTATTTACTTATTTATTTTTATTTTATTGCAGAATTGATTGGCAGCCATTTACTTGGACATGCTTTTGTTTAACAAAAAAGGGCATGTATAATAAGACTCAGTCTTCAACATGCTCCTATTCTGACATACGAAATGTACTGACTGTCAATTATAATGCTGATATTGTGAACAGGATTACATGGAAGAATACATTTGATTGATTGATAAATAAATTTAAAAAAAGATGCTGACAAGGGGCGATTTGTATGAATATGATGAACTACCAATATGTCCCCCATCAGGCAACGATAACTCCTTTAGGAATGTTGTGATAAGCCTGCAGCTTTGACTTTTATCCAAATATGGCCTTGGATCCGTAATGTAAAGTGTCCCTTCTCCATATCCGCCTCACGTGCTTCTGTTTGGACAAGTTGCTGTAAACGTCTGCCCATAGGGAGGACAAGCAGAAGCAGAAAACACTGTTTAAACTCAGCAGCTCCCAGAGCACAGTCCTTATATAGCCCTGGATCATCACTTTGTTTAGCTGCAGCAGCTCACAGTGAACCCATCTGAACCCCAATGAAAGGGCAGCTCATCAGGTCCTATAGAAGTCACCTCTGTGCAGGTGTGTGCTTGTTTCTAGTGACCCTGATGTCTTTGTCCGTCCTCGTTCTTTCACAGCCACACTCAGCCCTCGCATTATTAACACCTACGGCCCAAATGGCTCACACAAGCCTGTGTTGTAAAAAAGTGAGCCACCATCTCTGGACAAGTCTGTCACAAAGTGACCCTATTGATTTTGTTCAATTACCGCGACATCTGCTCAGAGCTAATTGAGAGGAGTTTGATGTGCGCAGTGGTCAGCTGTCACAGTAAGTGTCAGACTGCTGTAAAATGTCATTCTCTCAGGGGTGTTAATGAGTCACTGTTGTTTACTGGGCTGCTACAGCCTAACAAACAGGACCAGTCCAGCTAACATTTCCATTTAATGGAGTAGTTGTTTTTTCTTCTAAAGCTCTCTTTTCTGCTTCAGCTTACCAAGGGCACTGCCTCTTGTTTCAGTGAGTATCTTCTAAAACAGTGTTTCTCAAATGGGGGTACGTGTACCACTAGGGGTATGTGATGGCACTACAGGGGGTACTTGAGACAGAGGGAGAAGAAAATTAACAAATGAAGGCTTTAAAAATGTTGTTTTATTTTAGTTACAAATGATAATCACACTGAATATTAACGGCAAGTCACAAAATGACGACAAAAACACGCAACATAAGAGAAAAATGTACTGATTAATAAAATAAATAAATAAATAAATACACAAAATGACACCAAAAACACACACTGAGAGCGAAACATACTAACCATTACCACTAACACGCAAATTGACAACAAAGAAACACAAGAGAAACACTAAATGAGAGAAAATCACAAGATCACTACAAAATTCACATCAACACAACAGAAAAACATACAAAATGACAACAAACACACACACACTCATAATTTAAATAGCAACAAAACACAGAAAGTAAGAGAAAAACGTACTGAGAAATGAAAACTACAGACAAACAAAATGACACAAAAAAACACAAAATGATGATAGAAATGATCTTGATTAGAACATGAACTGATCAGTCTTAGTCCAACATCTGGAGGGAGATGACCAGAAATGATAAAAAACTATAGAAATAAATCTATTCAGGAGGCACTACATACTGTTTCATTACACTTCTTTACTAAATGAGATTCTTCGAACTGTGCGTTATCCCTACATCATTACGCTTTGTAGTTGTTCTTTACAGAACTCGGAGCAAAATGTAGGAGTCGGACATAAGGGCTGTACTTGCATTCTAAAGTAAGAGAAAGGGGATACTTGAGTCAAAAAAGTTTGAGAACTACTGCTCTAAAGCAGGTGACAGATGTAGTCAGAGCCTTAGTAGAGTTACATACTGCTGTGTAAGTTTTTGTATTAAATGAACCATCTTTTAACTCATTCACTGCCAGCCCTTTTCAGAGCAGCCAACCCCATATTCCCAGGTGTTTTAGATGCTTTTCACTGATTTTTCAAGACCCACAGAATATTTTGTATTATGACACAAACTGCCAGTTTGTCACAGTTTTTTTTTTTTTTTTTTTTAATCTTTAGTGACACCTCAACATTGGTTTCCTTCTATAAAACTACAAAAACAACACTGAGACCAGGCTTTTGATAGCAAAATTATTATTATTTAGCTTTCTAGGTCAGAATTGAATGGATTTCTTACTGTATTTTGGCCTTCCTCCAAGTCTCTCCCCCGTCATTCTCCACAAACGCCACTTCCTTCAGAGGGGCAGAGTGTGCCCCGTTTTTTTTGATCCACTTAATTCTACACTTCAGCATCAACTCTCGTAGCACCATTTTCTGTCTTGTAAACTCCTTTCCTCTTCCTCGCTCTGCCCATCATGGGTGATCTCTCATCCAAAGGTGCGCTGCTGCCACCTACATAGCACCAGCTGGTCACTACATCATGGTGCAAGTTAGATATTCATGGGAGAGCTTCGTCACACACTCCTAGCAACCATAGTTGAAAAAACACAATTGATGTCTTTAAACATCTTTAGCAGTCAATCAGTTTGTTTATTTTTACTAAAACATTGGGAAAAAATGTTTAACTGGAGCTGAATTTTGTTTGTGTTTAAAGAAAAGTGGATTTTTGTAAAATATTACAAAATGGTTAAATTGTGCAAATGTTAGATGTTTTCTGATTAGTTAAAAAGTTGTTGGTTAGTGGCTCGTGAGATAGATCATAAAAATTTCCTATGAAATGCGATTAAAATTAAACAATTGCATGAATTAAGGAAAAAAAAGTGTTGCATGTTGAAAAGTTTCCCACCTTTTTATTTATTTTTTTGATAGTTTTCCTTATTATTTTACCCTTTAAGTGAAACCGTGAAAATTCTGTATTTAAGAGATGTATATCCCTTCAGATTATTCAGTATGTTTGAAGTATAGCAGTATAGCAGTTTCAGAAAGGCTGGTGACCCCTGCTGTAAAGTCATTCTCTCTGTGTAAGCTTCCCAAGGATTGCCTTTACACTCCTGACCCCATATTTTAGAATTATACACAAAAATAACTTCCATTATTATCAATCATGTGACTATGATCGTTTGAATAGTGTGGTTCCAGCCCACTGTACTATAGGTCTACATGTGGACGTCATAGATCTCACTGAGGGCACACATCACCTCTGGGTTCAAAGGTCAAGAGGAGCCACACTTCCTGTGGCTGCGCTGCCGAAGCACCGCTTTACTGGCTCTCATTGTTCAGATTTATCATGTCTGACTGTGATGTGGCCTCTCGCAGAGGCCATTAAGAACCAAAGAGAGCATCACCCCAAACCAGATGTTCCACCCAACAAAGTCCTCAGTGCAGTCTGTCACCGAAACATACAAAGTTCATGAGACATAAACGTTAGGACGAATTTCCGTTCCCACGTATTAATCAGGTACACAATCGTCTAAAATATTATCATTTTTATTGGTATAAGGTTCCACCATATGCAGGTATTAGTAATCAATGTAATGAATTGGTGATTAGTTAATAAATTTGTGATACTGATCTGAACATTAATAGAGGAAAGAACGGGTTTTGTATCATTTTGTGATTTTTTTTGTTGTTGTTTTGTTTTTTCATGGTTATTTTGTATAGTTTTTTCCATTTTGTTTGTTTTTGTACTGATTCTCTGTGTTTTTGGACCAACTCGTTTTTTTTCTTTTTTTTTAATCATTTTATGCATTTTTGGTGTCATTTTGTGGGTTTTTTTCAAGTCAGTTAGAGTAATTTTTTTCAGTTTTTTGTTTGTTTTGTTCACATTTTGTATATTTTCCTGTGATTTTATGTACTGATAAAGTTTCTGTGCAACCGTAGAGCTGTCACCTATTGTTCACTTTCCACTGTGTTTCCCCACCGCTCCTCCTGGGACGCAGAAATATGACTTTTATCACATTTAAATCGGTCGAAAATAATGCAACCTGGTTGTTTAGACAGCAGTGGCATTGCAAAATATCAGCTATGTATTGAATTCAGGGAGCACATGAAAATGGCCTGTATCGGATTTGAAAAAAACAGATTTGTGCTGTTCAAATTGTCTTTAACAGATTGGTTCCAGGTCACATATGGGTATTACAAAAAATTGATTTGGGCAGCATTTGCCTGAACATAGCCTAACTCTGATATGGAAGGCATTTGGATGGAAAACTTAGCCTGGTATATGATCTCACCTTAAATAAAAGCCAGACAAACGGGGTTAGAACAAGTTGGAAAATGTGGAAGCAATGACGGAAACCAAACCATTGTCACATTTTCTGGGAATGCAATGAAATGCCCCCCTTATGTAGGATGTACAGTGTAAAAAAAAAACAATTGGAATTCTGTCTCCTGTCAAGTTTATGAAAAATGACAAGTGAAAGGCAGGGACCCCCAACCACATTCAACAGATCATCCAAAAACGACCATTAACAGCTTATTGTGTGTAATTTTTGTGGTTTCTGTGTGCCTGCCTTGTGAGATTAAAGGATGGATACATCAGAGGACAATAGAAGAGGAAAAGGGGAGATGCTCAGATAATCAGTGTGTATAGTATGTGACATAAAGGTATTCTCTGTCTCTCTGAGGGAAGCCTCTAGTCAGCAGTGGAGGATCAGCACCCCACGGCTGTCTGTAGGACTACAGAGGCAGGATGTGTGACCGCAGAGGCAGAGGAGCTTAATGACCACTTCAAACCAATTACCAGCGTGCATGTGGAGAAAAGGGGCTGCACACAAAGACGTCTAGTATTCACAATGAAGAAGTGTCTCACATGCTAGTCTGATAATGGCGTTAGCGTCTAATCGATGACAGCACTTCATAAATATACATTTGTGGGGATTTGAGTGGTTTCCAATTGACCTTTCGCAAAATCCCGCCCACAAACAGTCACTGTCCAGTCATACTTCCGAGCAACCATTACTTTGTAAACAAGGTCCGACACCCCAAGAGTTTGGCTGGGGGGGTCGTGTTCTTTCCGTTCCCAAAGCCGAAAACACAACTGGAGCGATGTCTACAATGGATTATAAAACTATAAAAACATCTCAGGGATGTGTGTGTGTGTCACTATGTGTGTATGTGTATCTTATTGGAGATAGATCTAACATTCCCCATGATGATGGATGGGAGGACAGGCTGGTATCTTCTCCTCCTTGCTTGGCCCTTTTCCCCCCCGCAACATCCCCATCGTTTCCTCCTCAGTTGCCAGGTGATGTCGGGTCTCGCTGAATAGGCTGGCGTAGAGTATCTGCCGACACGATTGCAAAAATTGCAGACACAAGCAGCAGAAAAAATAGTGCAGTTTGGGCATCCATGTTTGAAAGAAATAAAGGATCACTCTAAGACTGAAAAATATAGGTAAACAAGGTAAAAACAAGGAAAAAGAAGGGAAAATGGTCATTTGGGTGAATCGCTTCACTCATATTGTAACCCTTTTGCCTGGATCTGTAGAATATTGCACAGCTATTGTTTAAAAAGACTCGCTAACACACACAGGTAGACTTCTTCCAGCCATTCCAGATAAGACCAACTCAGGAAAATGTCGGACATCGCAAAAGTAAACAAGGGGGGTGGGGTTTTTGCAAAAGGTCATTTGGGTTGAGAGACAAGGGGCTTTGCAGTGAGGAACCAGCACGCATGTACAATTATTACAAACAACTTCCCAAGATGAAGAGGGATTCCTCATTTGGGGATCAATAGGAATTCATTCACACATATTTAATGTTTAACATTCCTTCAGGACTTTTCTTCTGGTACTCTGGTTTGATCGCATCATCAATGATATTCCCTGTCTCGTCCATGAGGGAATTTTAGTGTAAGCAGTTGTCTATTTGTGTTTGCCCTGCGATGGACTGCTGCCCTGTCCAGGTTGTACCTCCCTAGCACCCATTGAAAGCTGAAGATAGACACCAGTAGACCCCCGCATGTGGAAATGTGTATCTACCCAGCTTATTTTAGGATAACATGACACCAGTGCGAAAGCAAGCATCATAAATCCCTTCCAAAGCTAAATTGATAGCAAGTTTCTTTGTTCATAAAACCAGATCAGAGATTTTAAATCCTCATGTCCTTGTTAATATATCAGACATGGCCAACTGGTAGCCCATGAACCACATGGGGCCCTTGGTCCTATTGTATGTGGGCCCCAAAAGGAATACACAAATTAACCCAAAATACACCATGTCAACAACAACAAAAAAATGAGAGAAAAAAATGAAAAAATAAGTCAAAAAGTAACTCAGAAAAATCCACAAAATGACAAAAAATACAGAGGACAACATAATTACATGAAATGACTCCAAAGAAATTGCACAAACAGTTAGAAAATTACACAAAACAAGTCCAAAAACACACAATACTATACAAACCAATCAGAAATGCACAAAAATACAAGAAACATACAACAAAAATACTCAAAACCACTGAATAAACACATAAAATGACAAAAACATACAGAAAACCCTTTTTTCTTTCCTGCATTGATGCTCAGATTGGTCATCACATCACAGTTTTGTGGTCCCCACTAGGGCTGCACGATTTTGACAAAAAACTTAATTGCCATTTTTCTGACAGATTGCAATCCCATTTATAATTTTTAAAAATATTTTATACATTTAAATGCATACTTTTTTTTTTTTCCAAATTACATTTTATTTTTTTCCAAATTCCCTGTTTTCCACATAATTTTTTTTTTTTTAAATTCAGTCTTTTAGAAATATTAATCAGTTTTTTCAGAAAATATTAGTTTTTAACTCCTATGAGGAAACAAAATAAATACTAATGAAATAGAAAACTAAAATGAAACAAAAATGTATGTAAAATAAAAATGTAATTGATGAGTATTAGAAGTTAAATATAAGTTGTACTGACATGGATTATTCTGACTGCTCATTCTTAATTATCTATGTCATTTAAAGATGTATGAGAGCAGCGTTAATGTCACCATATTTCCTCTCAGGGATCAATGGTTTACTGAATCTGAGCAGGTTTATTGATTAAGTTTTGATCAACTTAGTTTAAATTAACCTAATTAAAATTATCCCGATGACATCATTCCAGACCGTAATTATTATAAGAAAATAAATGGACACAAGGATGCATCAGTTATTTCACCACTAGGGGCCAGAACATTTTAAAGTATTAGAAGTTATCATTAACCTACGATGTTTCAGATGGTCTCGTCCACAACAACAGAACAACTTACCCCACGGATGAGATGTTGTTTAAACACTGAGCAGGTGAAACTGATTGAAGCTGATCATTTTTTTCACGGAGCGCTGTCAGTGATGATTTGCGTAGTTTTTTGGCTGTTTAGACGGTGTTTCGGGTGGTTTAGGGGGTGTTTGAAGCGGCCAGGATGGGAGTGGTCTCTGGAAACAGTTCCCAATAAAAAAAACTTCCTTTGCCTCGTGGTGACGGCGTTTCATCCCGATTTTATCCATTTCCACATTCAACAGTGGAATCCATTTTCATAAATTCCATGATTCCGTTATCGTAGATTTTATAGGGCCCTAGTAGTTGCTGTTAGCGCACTCACTGAGATTCGCTGCAGCATACACGCTTGTGTCCTGTAATCATCTCTATTTGGCCAGCAGCCCAGGAAGGCGGCTCTTGGCAATTCTGATTGGTGAACATATGTATCACTCAAATGATGAAGACGGAAGGGAAAACCTCAGCATCTGAGGTTAAGATATCGCAGTAGTGAAAACCTTAATATCGATGCGATTAAGGTTAATTGTGGTCTCATCTGTGTCGTAGGTGTATTGTTTGACTTTGATCAAGACTTTCATTCTAGAGTTACTGCAGAGCAACTCTGTTACCATTGATGTGCACCACGCGGCTCACAGTGGGAAGCACTTTAAAGGCTACTCAGGTAGTGGTACAGCACTGCACAAGTAAAGTCTATTACTCACAAAAACCTGGCAGCAAGACTCCATGTCAAACAGGGGAAATCCGTTCATGCCCTGATTCAGCTGAGCAAGTGAAAACACAGTGTGCATGTACGTTTACCTCTCTCTGGTATGTTGATGGTAATCGCTGCATGGCAGAATGTTTGATCTGCACTAAGTGACAAACATTACTCACCGATGAGTGCGACACATGGCTGAACACCAGGCCTGATTTCAGTGTGTAAACAGCACAAGCGTTATCAGACGTTAAATAGATCTCATTTGGCTGCTGTGTGAAATAATTGTAATAAATCAATAAGGATAATAAACACTATGAGATGAAATTTGAGGCGTAATTTGGAAGTATTGGGAAACAGTGATTTTTTTTTGCCTTTCTTTATCCTGCCAAGATTGGATCAGAAGATGGCTTTGTGTGGCACATTGTGAGGTGGGGGCGTATTGCAGTGTCCTGACTAGGTTGTGACAAGTCAGAGGCCAATGAGGTGACAGAGCACAACAAAGTGCACAGTGACCAGTCTGTGTCGTCCCATGTTAAAGCTGTTGTACTCTTTGACCCCCCCCAGGCACAGACACTGTGGTGCCTTGTGCCACCACAACTGTTGTGGTCATAAAGTGCGCGGTTTCACAATTCTCCTTCCTTTGTGTGTCCATGTGTGAGCCTTTGTCCCTCGGTCGTATTGATCACACACTCGTCTCAGGAGTCTCCTGTCTTGGGAATTGAAGACATAAAAAAACTGAATACAAACTCAGTTGACACAAAGTGTGACAACTGCCACCAATTTCTATTACATTCTCTTTGATCAGTTGTTTTCTTCGTTCTTCACAGAAAAAAAAAAAAAAATCCGATAGTATATGTTTTCTTTCTACCAACTGCATTTAGAGAAAGGTTGGTGGTGTATGTGTGAAAAACAGGGTACACCAGCTACCCTGGGCAACTGGCGTTTCATTTTGTACGGCCCCCAAAACAAATCCCCCAAAATTGTATTTTAATAAGTTGGATAGACAGACATAATACACAAAATTACTTATAAAACAATAAGTGACAGCAAAGGCAAACACAACAACCACTTAAGCAAAAATTATATATAAAAAAAACAACAAAAAACAACACATTATGGAATAGCTTCAGACACACAAACTGTCAACAAAATTGGACAAAATGACAGGAAAATACCTTATTATAATCTTTAAGAGCAGCAGGATTAATTACTACTACACCCCGAGCACAGGTTCATTACCTGATGAATGAGCTCTGTGCTTCACTGCTATTCCTCTCCTGGCTGCTTTGTCTATTTTAAACTTTTTTTGCTTTCATCAAAGAGAAATCCCAGGTGAGCAGTACTGATGTCTCCCTGTAGGCGCAGTGATAA
The DNA here is from genome assembly GCF_900634775.1 of Gouania willdenowi. Classification (NCBI taxonomy): domain Eukaryota; kingdom Metazoa; phylum Chordata; class Actinopteri; order Blenniiformes; family Gobiesocidae; genus Gouania; species Gouania willdenowi. The sequence continues at coordinate 19,901,494 of NC_041048.1, read as the reverse complement.
GAAAATGTTTTAAGCTCTTTTTGTGAAGAAAAAAGACCAGGGTGAAGGTAAAGCATGTCAGTGACTGTCTCATTTGCTTCTGCCCAGTGTGTTTTACGTTGTTTTTTATCTTTACGTGCAGTGCAGTGCTGCAGCTTTCAGTCATTTCTGTGTCCGTGGCTGTGAATTAGATTAGAAATGCTGTGGTCAAAACAAACGCTCTAGACTTTGCTTGATTTGTTCAAGGTTGGCGTGAATGCCGCCCCGAAAGATCATTTAAGGAAGAAGAAGCCTTTGAAACACTGTTGGGTATTTTTCTGGCTCTTGTATTGAGCTGGTTCACTAATGCAGAGACCTTATCCAAATTTAGTGCTCACATGATACCTAAAGTGATACCATGAATTTTTTCCCAAGCTGCACCCAGCTCGACTGTTACACCTGGCTTACCCAATCTAAAGAAAACCACAGATGATGCCTTAGGTTTTACTTGTGATCCATCCGGTTTCCAGAATAATTGTTTCTATTATTATTCAGGAGTAGGCAAAGCTTCCTGCAGAGCAGAGAGTGTTTTGTTTCTGTTGGCATCATTTCACCAGCAGTTAAAAAGTCTACAACGTGCCAGATTTTTTTATGTTTTACTGCAAACACCAGTACATCAACAGCACCTGTGATAGGCTGGCTCCCTGTCCAGTGTCTACCCCGGCCTAACGCGCAATGAGAGCTGGAAATAGGCACCAGCAGACCCCTGCGACCCGGAAAAAAGGAGCAAGCTTGGCACAACAACAGGTACCAAGTATTTTTTTCACCACCTTTTCTTGTGTCCCTATTTCTTCATATGGTGGTCTTTGCAATGATTGATCCATGAACAAGACTCCAAATGGCTCTACTTGTCAAAGGTGGAAATGCAAAGAAAACACATTAATGTACAAATTTACTCTTTGGTAATAATGTTTTAATCTTTACTCTCCTGAATTCGCAGCCAAACCAAATCGTTGCTAGACCCATTCTGATTCCTGACCCATAGTTTTTGAAACAAAGATATAGTATGCTAGTGCACTGAGATGTAAAAGTAGCTCTAAGAAGTAAAAAATTGGAATGTAATAAGATTTTAAAGTTCTGTCGTACAAAGACTAATATCTTTTATTCTATTTATAGAACTAATCTAACTGGGGGTTTGTGAGTCTTGTTCATATAGACCCATGGTACTGGGTCACATGTGCCTTTGGCCGAGCCAACCCAGCTCTCCTGCTGCTAAACCTGAGCTATCCTACCCACTGTGTGTGTGGGGGGTTGGTTGACAACCCAGTTTAATATTTGACTCCATGGTTCTTACTGAGGCCTTCACCCAGTCATGCAGACTGCATTAGCAGCCACAGCTTTGTTTAAAGCCAACACTACTCCAGGTGTGACAGCCCACTACCATCAGGCACTGTTGACACACAGGGGCCGAGAGGAGGGGGCGCTTTGCTACCCACAGGTTGGTGCGTGTGTGCTCACACTGCCTACGTGACATGGGTTGAAAACAAAAAGGCAAAAACAACAGACACTAAAATGAAGTTCTAATAACACATACAGTAGCGGTAGCCAGTGTGCTGCATCCTATAGTGGCAACGTGAAAACACTGCTACTTGTGTGAGGATGTGCTGCCTACAAACGACCTGCTTTATGAGCCAATCCTGTGAGGTCAAGGCCAAGAGCCGACTCCCTGCTCTCTTCCCTTCAGTGCACGGCTCCTTTATAAGATGGGATGTGAGCACAGACTGATACAACTGAGAAAGAGAAAGTGACTGCTGTTGAAGCAGGTCTGCAAGTTTGTCTCTGTGTTTGCTAATGTAAGCAACTGCTCTTTAATGCAGTATTCACACTGTTTAACAGACAAGCAGAGCAGTCAGTGTTCCCATTTACATTTACCAGTACATAACTAGGATTAAAGGATACTGTATGTGATGTTGAAGCTCAATTAATGAATCAATAGAAAAGAGGATTGCGAGTCAAAAGAGTGCCTCCCCCTGATGTACGGTTATGGGAGGTATAAGCAAAAATGTTCATAATTATCTGATGGATGTTTTGTTTTTCCTTTAACTCAAACAGATGCACCTCATTTGAACTGGTCTACCTTATAAAACGTATTCACCCACAGTGTTTCTTGAATGAAGTATGAGGGAAAGAAAACCCTGCAAAGATATACAACTGAATACTCCCCCACTCATTATCTTTATTTACACTCAGACTGCTCTGGCATGTATCAGGACAAGGGTTCAACAAATAGGTTCAGGCCTCAAACTAATTATTTGTAATGGCATAATGTGAGAGAAAACAGCCATGACCAAGTGTCTCTGTACAATAATGAAGCAAATCGCTCCCATCCTCATAGACAAATACCTGCAGGGGACTGTTTGTACGAAGGAGAGGAGTAGGAAACAGTTTATTTAGTCTATCACAGTGAATAGAGTTGACATGACATGATCTCGAGGGTTAGAGATGAGATGTCAGCGGGAAGTGAAAAAGTCAAAGAAAGAGCAGGAGGAAGTGGGCGACTGGGAGAGCGTTCAGACCACACAATGTCTTCCTTCTATCCGTCTCTTCAGTGCAGGCCGTCTTCGACCAGAGAAGGACTCTATTGTGCAACTGTCTAGTGAGGGCTTTCTTTTTAGAGCTGTGGAGGGACAGTGGCCCGACCATGCTGAGGAGCTCCGCAGGAAGACGGCTTATCAAGGTCACTCCTCTGACCTCAGTTTCCTGTTCAGCTCAAAGAGCGATTGTGCAGTAGGGTCTTAAAAATGTCTCCATTCTCTCACACACACATTTAGGTATAGCTTCCATCAATGCTGGAACCTTAAACTGGCATTAATTCCAAAGGATCATGTTTTCTGTCCTTTCACTGTATATACATTTTCCATCTGCCGCTTCTTATCTCTCAACACCTTCAGTTCATTCCAGCATAAACCAGACTGCCTTCATGGTCCACATGGCTTACACTCCAGTTACTTCCTGTGTCTGCAAAAAGTCTTGAAGTCAGTCACGTGGTGGTGAGCGAAAGGTCAACGGTGTGAGTGTGTGTGTGTGAGGGAGAGAGAGCGGCAGTGTTTGTGTTTGGTAGTGAAATACTTGTGTGAGCAAGCAGGACTGTTGATGGTTGTGTACTGGCGACGTGTGATCACACATTGGTGTGGGCATTCATGTGGCTGTGAATGCCCAGAGACACTGTAGGACATGTACCAAGTGGAAGCATGACGGAATGTGGAGAATTTGTGGTTTGGGAGAGTAACACGTGCTTGTGAAAGTTTCTGTGTTGTTTGATGGCAGTGTACTCAAACTGTTCATACAGCCAGATAGGAAAGTGACAAAGAAACTAGGTAAAATGCACTTATTCTTAATGAAAACACAAAAACCTGCATCAGAGTCTTAGTTCTATTGTTTATTTGTTTCATAGAAGTAGTGAACTGTGAGTCTTAAAAAACAGAAAAGCCATTAATGGTTTCCAGAGAAGCTAATGTGTTTTCCATCCCCCCCCACTTTCATTCTTAAATGAGAGCTATGAGCCAAACGTGGTTAAAGTCTGCGATCACATGCACAAACTGTAGTACTGTGCATGGCTGGTACATTTGATAATGAGAAACAAACCTTAGTTTGCACAAATTTAATCCAGTGCGTCAAACTAGAAGCCTGAGGAACCATTTTCACTCAAAGTGAGAATAACATTAAATAATATTCTGGGAGGGCGCACAGTGGTTCACAGCAAGAATGTCCTGGGTTCAAGCCCTGGGGTGGACACTTAGGTCCTCTCTGTGTGGAGTTTGCATGTTCTCCCTGTGCGTGGCTTCCTCCGGGTACTCCGGCTTCCCACAATCTGCCACAATCCCAAAACATGACTTTTAGGTTGATTGGAGTCTCAAAAATGTACCGTAGGAGTGAATGTGGTTCTGTGTCTGTCTGTGTGTTGCCCTGTGATGCACTGGCGCCCTGTCCAGGGTGTACCCCCGCCTAATGCCCATTGAAAGCTGGAGATATGCATCAGTCAGCAGACTCCCACGACCCTGAAAACTGGAACAACAGGGTCAGATAATGGATAGATAGAACCTTATTCCATTCCCTTATTCTATCTATCTATCTATCTATCTATCTATCTATCTATCTATCTATCTATCTATCTATCTATCTATCTGTCTGTCTGTCTGTCTGTCTGTCTGTCTGTCTGTCTGTCTGTCTGTCTGTCTGTCTGTCTGTCTGTCTGTCTGTCTGTCTGTCTATATCTATATATAGTTCAGTCCGTCCGTGCTTTCGTTCGAGTTAAAAGGAACAGCTTTTCCCAGAAACCGTTTAAGATACAATAACCAAAATTGGTGTGTGGTTTCAAGGTATCAATACCTTGATGGAGTTCGAAAATGAGAAGCGCGCAATTATTTTTTTGGGAGTTATTTTCCTTTTTCATTTTTTTTTTTTTTTTAAATATTAATTTTTATTGAACATTTTAATACAACAATCCAGAACAGTGTAACCAACAAATAGTATAATAATAATAAAGATCCATCATCTTGAAAAAAACAAACAAAAAAAAACATCTTACATATTACAATAGTCACATGTCAATTACCCTGGGTTCCCAGATAATTCAATTCAATGCCCGTTTAAACAATTTTGTAAATGTACTTCACTTTCCTGTCAAACAATATGTCAATCTTTCCAAAACAATAGTATCAGTTAGTAATGATTTCTATAATTAGACAGTTGGCCACACATTTTTTCTGTTTTTTTTACTCTGTTCGAGGTATCTTCAAAGGGGACAGCTTTTCTCTGAAATTGTTTAGGACACAATAACCAAATTTGGTGTGTGGCTTCAGGGTATCAATACCTTGATGGAGTTTGAGAATGAGAAGCGCCCAATTATTTTCTCAGGAGGTTTTGCCCTTTTTCTGTTTTGTATTACAAAAAAAATGCCGGTATATTCTGGTAAAGCCCACTTCAGACCAAAGTGGGCCAAAAGTGGCCCCTAAACTAAAAAAAATTTTGACAACCCTGATCTAATGCATGTAATGTTGTTTACCTTCTTCTGTGGTTGAAATGCCAAAGTGTTAAAACACCAACTTGTGTCACAGACCTAAAGACACTGTGTGAAAGCATTGCCTCTAATGAGGATGTTTTATTCATACTTTGAGGTGAAGTGCAGGCTTGTGAAAGCTGCGTTTACCCAACAGAGGAAGTGGGGTCTGACCCAGGGGGCCCCGTCTGACCATGAGAACCAAAGAAAAGTGTCCTGGGATATTTTGCCTGTGTCATCTCAACTGTTATGATTCCCATGAAGCGATCAGTGCAGTTTATAGTACGTGGTCAGAGGGAAGCAGCTGTAGGATTTCTAAACAAAGCCTCTTGATGAAATTGTCCTCGTGTTTCCAAGGACGAAAAGAACATAAATATAGGGACTTTAAATCTTCAGTTATAATCAATAATATATTAACCGTCTAAATGTTGAGCAAAAAGGATGATACAGCAATGTGTGATAGGTAGAGTAACATACAGGCATGGGGGTTGTAGTAATAGCAGCTCTTTATTGGGATATAATTTGCAGGAAAAGGAAGTTTTAAGATCGGAAATTGTTTTTTGATCATTTCTAGATTCTGATTAGGAGGTTGCATGTGGTAACTAACATCAGTATTATTCTGTTGGCTGGAGAATAATGAAAATACATCATTCCCTGTGTGACTGCAGGCTATAACCGCCTCCCATCACTTCCTGTATCACTTTTGTTTGGGAAGAGTTTGTGCGTGTGTGTGTGTGGTGCAGTTTTTCTTTCAATAAAGTTCCATTAACATTTTCAAATCCCTCAAACAATCAAACATTGGTCGCTCCTTGACTCGAGGGACTCAAAATTCACCACATTTTACATCTATTTGTTGGATGAAGCCTGAACATATTTTCACTACACGTATATGATCTAATTTTCCTGCGATGGACTGGCTTCCTGTCCAGGGTGGCACCAGCAGACCCCCGCAAGCTTGAAAAACAGGAACAAGCGGGTCCGAAAATGGATGGATGGATCATTTATAGGCTCCAAACAGTTAAAAAAAAAAAAAAAAACTAATAGATGATGTTTGAGATCATCCCAATCACATCACATGAACTCTGATTAATGTAAGTAGCTCAGTGAATTTGTGACAAACCCAAACTCAACACAATCTTATTTTAACATTTAGTCATCCATCACATGTTAATGCGCAACATTGATGTCATGATTTAATGAAAGTATGTTTGTTCTCAACAAATTTAGATTCTTCCCATCTTATGATAGAATAATAGAATAAAATATATTATCATAATAAGATTTTATGATATGCAGAAAATAAACACTTGGTCTTTTTTATCCCAGTTCCTCTATAATCTCATGTCATTTTTTGGACAATACTTTTTTATTATTTACATACGCACAGATATCTGCAGTAACTATACATAATGGCTAAGAAGCATCAAGTTCTGGTTGTTTTTAAGAGCATCAAAGACAATACTCAACAATAAGATGGATAATCCATGTTCGGAAGGAGAGTACATGAGTTCATGTTATAGGAGGTATTTCAGTCGTTTCAATATTGAAATTTGTCACAAAAGCGCTACAGAAACACTTTTTCCGCAAATACGTGACGTACCTGATCACATGCACTTTTCTCCGCATAAACATGACACGGTACATGTGGACAGAAGAAGAGACCGGGACATTTCTTAGCATTATATTATTACTGCCACATTAAGCGTGAAACAACAAAGAATACGGAGTGTTTTAAGGAGGTTCTGAGCGTCCGTCTTCCTGCTCCGAAGTCTCGCGGGATGAGATATCACGGGAGTTGCGAGGCTCCAACCCAAAACAACCTTCAATGGAAACACGTTCAAAGTGCATTTATACTTTGTCGACATTCAGAAATATCGCTTTTATTTTTGCGAAAATCTGTAATGGAAACTCAGCTAATAATGCAAATGGTCTGTTGTGTCAGAAAAAAATCTATTTAATGTGAACTAAATACAGAACTAAAGGTACTTAAAGAAACCTCGTGTGTTTATTTCCACAAGTTCAAACTTTAAATGTTGTTCAGACAAAAAATGTGGAGAATAAATGAGTCAGTCAGCTGCTCTAATGAACTTTTATAAACCACTGGAAGCCATTATGCAACTAAAGTACTTCTAACACTGTTCGTTTGCATTATAATAAAGATGAGCTCATTGTTAACAGCTGTGAAATGTGTTTGTAGCATTATCATATGTTCATCGTAGGATACCTGCTGGCTTCTGCATCACTGATCCTTATGAAAGGGTCCACAACAAGCTTTGCCTCATTCCTTTGAATAGGATTAAACTGACGTCACATGCAGAGTCGCCTGGAAACACATTAGAATTACTGCTCTTGGTTAAGTTTTACCAGTTTTAACCTTTTAAATCTGACCAGAAAGAGTAAAAGAATAAATGTACATATGGGTTAAACTGAACGGGGGAAGTTGTCCCTGTTTATCTGAGTTTTTTTTCCTTTTTACCTGATTCACACGCATCTAATGTTTGTCGTTTTCTTCTAGAAAATAGGAAGAATCAATCACTACATTTCAATAAAAACAAAAAAGAATGACATTACAGTCTAAGTAAAGTATTAACAGTTAGAAGCATGTGAACTGCAGTGATGACAGAAAAGAAATAAACCAAACATTCATGTAACCATTTCATCTCCATGACGTCCATCACAGGCTGAGCACGTCAGGTACGTACTGTATACAAATGCACTGCATGTTTAATGATGGTGTTTAAAATGGTTTTCTATGGATGTTTTTTTTTTGCAACCTGTTACATACAATGAGAGAGAATTAACTGTGTGAAACATGGAGAATGGATTCATGTGGTGAATTTGGTATGACATTACATGACGTTACATTCCAAACCAACATTTTGACCAACCTTGTCCAACGGTGGGAAAGCCTGAAGTTCTGTAAAGAACCACTTGCAAGCAGAAGAAGAACATGCAAAGTCTACACCTTCCTGATGCACCCTGGGATTAAAGCCCAGTGACGTCTTGCTGTTGCTAACCACTAAACTACACACTGTACCTGAACTTTCACGGAAAAACACAGATATTTCTGCCTGTGCAGGTTGCAAATAGGCGTCAAACTATAGCGAGCAGCCAAGACCAAAGTTTCACTCAAAGAATGTTACGACACACCACTTTTCCTGCTTTTTATTCTGGAGAAACAACATCAATGGGCATGATTTACTAACATCCCAAATAAAGAGCGCTACATTGTGTGTGCACTATGAAGGTAGATATGTTGCAAAATGTTAGAGCTTGTAGAATGTGACGTGAGCTTGTGTATAAAAAAATCCACACACGTGAAATAAATTTAATGTCACAAATGATGGAAAAAAATGTATAGACTGATATTTACACATACAGTTACAGCTGCAAACTTGTAATCTAACATTTATTCCCATGTTTTTTTAATTACTTGCGTAAATGATCGTTTACAACGAACAACTCTCCGGTCACAACTTCTCCAATCTAGCGCTGCAGATGCACAAACTACTTTTCTCGTGTGAATCGGCGCCGCTTGAGTTTTGCAACACATTTTGCGAGAAACCGATTCATGCTCGTAGAAAAAGCCCCTCCCCTCCCCGCTCCCCCGTGTGTGGGATTGACCAATCAGAAGCGAGGATTTGGAGACAAGACAGTGGGTTGTGTTTTTTCAGCGCAGCAGCTGGTGATATGACTGAAACAAAGTCATTTTTCTTCACTGTAAAGGCAGGATGCTAACAGATTGTTAGCAGTGGAAAATTAATTCAGATGACGTAAAGTATTTAAGGTATTGACAACATTAAAGCAATAAATGACAGATATCAGTTCCTGCAGGGCTTTTTCTTTAACTTTTCTTGATTTTTGGACCAACTATTGATTAATTAGGGGAAATTCTGTTTTATAAATTGAGGAAAATTGCAAGACTTTTTGAAAACTGAGAGTTCTTCAAAGATTAAAAATGACGAACATCATGTGATGTCAGCATTGAAAAACTGTGAGTCCTACTGATTTAGTGGAGCTCATTGAATTTGTGTATTTGGAAGAACTTAGCTACAGTATCTACAACTGAATTATTTGCGATAATTTTACTTTGTTGTGCAGGTCGAGTTTGACGCTCTAGAAAGGCCCATATTTGGCCCCCAGGCCTTTAGTTTGGCACATGTTCATTGGAACGCTGAAATAGGTTATTGATGATACTTTTCCCATTTGACTGACACAATAGTTAGTAGATCACATGCTGTTAACTGTTAAGTCACATTTTTACATACACACACCTTCAGTAAATCAGGCCCTTAGAGTGCAGTAAAGAGCAACATGGTGAGAAGGGACTAAAAAGGAGAAAACTATAAAGTTGATGAATCACAGCTTCAATTTAATTGTTTTCATCTGTTCGGCTGAGTTCTTTATGGTGTTTTTGGTTTCATTTATATCTCACTTATATATTCAAGGAAGCGCTAAGATAACGTAAGAGGAATGATTCTTTAATCCCTTGCTTTCTCCTCGTATCCGCTCTTTTAATCCACATTCATTCATTATCAGTAAACTGAAGGAGGCGATGTATCAATGCTGCTTTCAATCTCCAGCCCTGGGAAGTATAAGATACACAGAACCAGACGAGTCAGACAGAGGTCAGAGAAAGTCACGACTCAGACCATTTACTTCTGGTTCTCTGTTCTGCGTTGCCATCCAGAAAGACCACAAACTACTCTTAGTACGAGAGAAAAACAATCCCTTATTCTCCAATCACGTGACTGTTATTAGTGTTTTTGATAAGAATGCTCAGCCACGACGTCTCTCCATGATAGAGAGGCCAAAGCAAACATCGCTCAGCAGAACTCTCCATCTTATTGATATCAGACATGATTTGTGAGACTGGCTGCTGGGGGGAGCATGGGAAATCACTTTGGGGGAAATTCTTTATCACGACAATGTCCGGTGCTGTTTTTCCTCTGAATTGATTAACAAAGTGAATTTGTAAAGGCAAAGGTGAAGTGAATATCATCTTAGCTCTGTATTTGTGCTACGATAAGCTTTCTTTTCCAAGATGGGAAAGGAATTATTTGTGCCACTGACTAATGTGCAAATTAAAGTTGGTGCCACTTTAACAGCCAGGAATCTAAATGAGCAGAAAGGCGGTTAAATGAAGCATGCAGCTGTTAGCGAGACGCTACGTACGCTTGACGGAGCTGAGGAGAAGGCAAACGTGTGCTCCATCTGCAGCGAGCTATGGCCTTTCCTCTGCTCACCTCTTTCTGCACGGACACATGGGACATTACCTCATCAGGCACACAGCTCTCAGAGCTCTCAGTGTTGATACAACCTCTGCTTCTGGGCCCTAAATAGCTCTCATGGTCCTCTTTATGGCATCTCAAAAGAATTCCACATTCGGGTAAGAGAGCAGCAAACTTTATGCAGGAAAGCTGCACCAACAAACTCTTTAGCACATGAATTCAGAGGTGAAAGTAACAGATTACAAGTACTCACGTTACTGTCATTGAGTTGCGTTTATGGGCACGTACTTTTTTTGATTATATTTCTAAATCAGTCATTTTATTAGTTTTATACGTTTTAAAAGAAGTTAAGTAATTCATTACATTTCTACACCCGTTACAGAGATAATTATTGTTTTTTTGCGTTAAAATGATCAACAGATATTGTGAAACTACAAAAAAAAACAAATGATCAGACAGCAATCAAATGCATCACATCCAATCAGATTAAATGTAATGCACGGCACCAAAACAGCACTGAATGCCGGTTATTTTCTCAGTTTTAGAGTTCATAAATGGAGCTATTCTTAGAGTCTGATTTATTTTTTATTTTTTTTTATTGATTTAATTGGTGCTATTTTATTTAAAAAATAATTGTACATTTTGACAAACCTTTTATTTTACACAGATGCCTTTGTGGAAAATAAATTAGGTGGCAAGATTTATTTCCAAAAATACATGAAGGTGACGAGTAACTTTTACTTTGAGTACTATTTAATTGAGCTACTTTTTACTTGAGTATTTTATGTATGACTTACTTGTACTTCTACTTGAGTACAATTTCAATCAAGTAACAGTACTTCTACTTGTGTAGGATATTAGTACTCTTTACACCTCTGAATGTATTCCTAAGCAACTCTATCCGTAATAAAGAAAGTATTAAGTAATGTTTAATAAAAACAAGGGTTTCATGATTTCAAATGAAGCTGCTACCCCTGATAATTTTTTCATTAGATAAAATATTAGTGTATGCCTCATACATCGATGGATCGAGTGTCACTTGCTTCAAGAAGAAAGGAAAAGGTTGAAATCGTTTGTTTTCATGTCCACCATAGGCACCCAGTTTGTTGACATTTTTGCGCATTGCATTGTGGGATGTGGAGTCACCGAGACAAATGATATCACGGAGAATTACCGAATACAATTGGTGTCAAGCTCCATGTCTGATTGAATAAAAGAACTAAATCACAGTAAGAATGAAGAAAAAAACACTTTTATGCATTCGGTTACGAGCAGTGTTGGGAGTAACTAGTTATTTTTGTAATATATTACAGTGATATAATCCTTTTTGAAGTAACTCAGTAGTGTAACATTACAAAAGTGAAAAGTGGTCATATATTACTAGTTACAATTAAAATAACTCAAGTTACATGCATATTTCATTTAAGTGCATATTTGCTTGGTTTTGTCACTGTTTGCAATTATTTGAGAGAAAAAATATGATCATCATTATAGTTAAATATAACTTATGGGGAACAAAAAAGAGCTTTTTGTTCCTGAAACAGCAGTAGTATTTGAAACAAAACTTAGACCTGATGTTATTCGAACACAATCAGTGTGATATATTTAGTGTTCTGAACCAAAAGTAACTCAAAGTAGTGTAACTCAGTTACATTTTAAAAAACAGTAATATTGTAATACAAATATATTACATTTTTATCCCAGTAACTAGTAATATAAATATTACAAGTTTAGAGTAACTTACCCAACACATCCCACAATGCAATGCGTGAAGATGTCAACAAATGGAGTATTTAGGGTGGAGATGAAAACAAAGTTTAAAGCTGCTATTATGACCTTTCTTTATGGAGTAAATGATTCATTAATCATTGTGATTTTATCGGACAAAATTAACAACCAACTTTTCTCACCATGCATGAAGTAAAAAATTGAATCCAAGCTGAGTTGAATGAGTTTCTGTTTATTTCAAACATGTCATAGCACAGTATAAAGGGGACTCTGGGGGTAATTCAGTCAGTGTGAAGCCTTACATCACACATAACCAATGATGTCTTTGCAGATAATGGGCTGCCTGCTGCCCGAACTCATCAGAGCTGTGAAGCGATAAAAGTCTGAGTCCAGTTGATTGATGCCTGTGTGAGACTGGTGGAAAAATGGTACTTTTGGCTGTGAGGCCACGATTGGACAGGACAGGCGTTTAGACGCATTGGCAGTTCGGTTTACACCAGAGGACATTGTGGATCTCATCCTCACTCTGTCCTCAACGCTCTTAGAAAATCCAACTAGTTTCTTCCTCATGTTCCCAAAAAAGCCTTTTCCCAGTCTGTGCCGCACTATTGGCTTTAAGTCTGTAGGCTCTGTGCACTCCGGCAAGTCCATCCAGTTCTGTATTAGATCTGCGAAGCTGTTGTCACCCAGAACCAGCGGTTGACGGTTGCGTCCTCTGGTCAACAGAGAGTTCGTCCAGTCCTCTTGGTCACTGAGTTCAAATGATGTCCACATCTCCAGACACGCGTCAGAGGTAGATTTAGGGCGAATACGTCCGCTGGGTACTCTGTTTGTGCGAACGCAAGCCGAGGACGACACCCGCACGTTCCTCGTCCTCCTCAGCACCACCGTGTCATCCTGCCACGATGCTTCCGAGTATCCGGAATCAAACTCCAAACTCTTGTGGCTGCTGGGAGAGCGCCGGCTCGATCTGAGGCTGAGGCCTAGCTGGCTGCTGGAGTCCTCCTCATCCTCCACTTCTTCTTCGTCCTCCTCCTCCAGAGGGCTTGCCAGACAGAAAGCAGAGTCGTAGGTGCTGGCATCAGACACCCGCAGGTGGACTCGCTGCTCCCGTTGCATCGCTCGCTGCTGACATGCACGTGCCACAGCGGAGTGGCGCGCCAAGGCTGGGAGTTGGCCGTTGAGGGCAGCGAGCGGCGGTCTGACTGCAGGGCTGCTTGTTCGTAGTTGTTTCAGATCCTGCAGTGACCTCATCATGTACTGCATCTGCTCCTGTAAGCAGTCGCCGGATTCACGTGAGCACAGCTGAGGATACGAGATAGAGAAAAACATTTAGTGATCAAACACATGCAAGTTCAGTCAACCATGTAATGGTCATTCTCAGTAAGAGCAAATAAACATTCTGCACATTAATCCATGAAGCTTTCACACAGATCAGAACCAACCACACAGAACGCAATGTGAATATATTCATGTTCAAACTGTTATTATGAAGAATCACTCCAATAGCACTATCAAGTCTTTACTGTGGACATGTACGGGCCTGCTGAAAGAAGCCCCTCCCATTTGTTGTACTCTGTCCAAGTCATTGACCTGATTTTCAAAAGAGACAAAGCAAACTTACTCTCAACATCCCCAACAACAACAACAACAACAACAACCAACGTCAAGGGAAACGCCCTATTTTTTATCGACTCATCATCAGTGATTCAGCTAAAATCCCAGACTGACGTAATAATTACACAGAAATCCACACTCATGCCTAACCTCAACTATTTCTCCACACCATGTGAAAGCTCCAGTGAGGAGACATCTGTGCTGCATCAAGGAGAAAAAGAGCTCTTATGTGAAACTGGATTCAACCACGGGTCCCGCCTCTTTAAGGCTCAGCCTATGAAATACTCCATTGGCACAATCTGGAATTGAATACTCCTGTTTCCTTTCAAACCACGAACACTGATTGGGTAAAATCCACCAGTAAAATGCAGTGGACACTCAAACAAGGCACACGAGATCATGTGACAGCGCGAGAGAGAAGACCTCTGGCAAATGTAATGTTTAATTTATTTCTGCTGCTTTGCTATAGCAGCTCGATGTTGATGATAATCTGTAAGTTCAACACAAGAAGGAGAAAACATTATAATATGTTCTAAAATGATTTAAAAAAAACAAAATGTTCTGCTTCTATTGAAACACAAGTTGTTAAGATGATGAATTACGCTGTTTTTGAGTTGTTTTTAATGTGCTTTAGTGTTACTGCGTAAGCCCATTCCATTTTTGGTTGTTAAAATGAATGTTTATTATCTGTATATGTTTGAAGACAGTCAATAACAACTAAATAAATAAAATCTAAATATATACATATATACAGGAACAGAAATATAAAACAATACCATTGAAGTCCAATTAGAGACTTCAACTACAGACCTTTAGACCTGTCTGACCCCTTCACTCAGCTTCTGTTCACCCTGTTTCAGGACCTTCTCATACTTTTAGTTTTCACTGAATTTCAATAAATTTATCAACATCTTGACTTAAAAAAAAAAGCACAAAAAATTGCAACAAATAGGCAAAGTTAAACTCTGTATTGGACCTGGGTGGGAAAGAAAATCTACATTTGCTCCATGGTTTGGTTCACAGATGCTGCACAGACTCATTTAGGACATCTGAGCATCACTGAGTATTCAGCCCTGAGCTCCAATGTTCATTAAAAACAAAACAAAAACCTACATTAAAAATGCTTTGCTTTATAAACTAAAAAGGAGGAAAGTTTTGACTTCCCCTTTATTATGAAGAAGTCCGAACGGAAACTCAAACAAAACCCAAATGGTTTCTGATAAAACACCAAAGGAAACTCACCATTCCTCTGAACTCTGAAAGAATGAAATTAAAAAATCAAATAAAAAGTCAGCTCATCACTAAACACACGTCCTCCTCACAAAAGACAAGAACGGGACTCACGGTAAACGCAGCAGCCTCAGTCCGCTCACAACAACCCGTCCCATAAAGAACAATCCAGCCTGGGTTCAGTCTCCAATGATCCAGCTGTGGAGCAGGGCCAGATGTGGAGTGAGACTCACAGCGATGATCGCCTCCTTTTACAGCCCCGCGTTCCCCACCACTGGAGCCTCAGCCAGCCAATCACAGGGCAGGAAGCACCACCGTGCGTGTGCGTGTGCGTGTGAGGGAAAAATACAAACCTCCATTACAAGAGAAACAGCAAACTTTTCAAAAACAATTCTTCTTCTTCTTCTTCTTCTTTTTCTTTTTCTTTTTCTTTTTCTTTTTCTTTTTCTTTTTCTTTTTCTTTTTCTTCTTCTTTTTTTCTTTTTCTTTTTCTTTTTCTTTTTCTTTTTCTTTTTCTTCTTTTTCTTTTTCTTTTTCTTTTTCTTTTTCTTATTATTATTATTATTATTATTAACGAGTCATAAACTGCAGCAGTTTTAAATGTGACACCAGACTGTAACTACACTACATGCAACGAGAAACAACCCATGACCACAAGACCATAAAATTCAGTGTAAGAAAAAAAAAAATCAAACAAACAGAAAAAGTTAAAACCATTCTCTCTCAATTTAGTTTTTAAAAATATTTGACAGACAAGAACAACATGCAAAAATCTCAACTCTTGACCATTTTGTTCCAATATACTACGTTGCAACAACAACAGCGTCACTGATGAGTCCAGAATTGTTTTAAACGTCTGAAAATAAGGTGTTTATTTTTAGTTAGTGGCCACGGTTACATGATGATTTTTAATTCGGAATTAAAGTGCTCTGCTTCGTGTTTGCATGGAATTGGTGATTCCCGAACTGAGGTTTACATGGAAAACCGTTTTATTCCGCTTTAGATAATTCCGCTTCAGGTCTGGGGTTTGGGAAGGCTCTGATTGGACAGGGGGTGAACTTGACGTACGTATCACGTCTATCGGTAAAAACACACGACAAACCTTTTATTGTCGGCTATAACACAGAGGACCACACACGAGAACTGTTTTCACCTTTATTTTGATTGTAGTTTTTGAAGCAGCAGCTCGACAACAACACACGGTTTCAGTTTGGACCGTGGAGCGTAAGGGAGATAGAACTATTCACAGGTTAAAAAAAAAAAAAGCCCAGTAAAAGTCTGGAGAACGGTTAGCAGGAATAAATAGTAAAGATAGCAGCTCTAACAACAGGTAAAATGATAACCTCGGTGATATTACAGTCTGTACATGCAGTATGGGAACTCTTTTCATTATATCCATGTCTTTTAAGGCTCTTAAATAAATAAAATAGTCTAGGCTGGAGTCTGGGCCGCTGCCATCTTGGATTATGTCGGAACCAGCGCGTCATCGTAATTAACTTAAGCAGAATTAACCAAGTTAAGTGTTTACAAGAAACAGGAATGATCTCATTCGGAATTAAAAATGAAATAAACCAGCCACCTAATTCAGAATTAACTTTAATTCCACTTTGAAGAGGAATTAAAGCTCCCATGTAAACGTGGCGAATATGATGGACTGATGTCCGAGTTCTTGCAGGTCTTTGACACATAGGCACTGGAAAAGATTTCCAAGTCTAATTACATCATACAGAAACCGTTCCAGGTGCTTCTCCTTGTTATTACATTAATGAAGATGAAGAAAAGCAGATCAATGCTGATTTCAACTAGTCTTGATGGGAAATCCAGAGTCCGACCAGTCCGAGTCCAAGACAAGACCAGGACAAGACTTTTGGGAGTCGAGACCAAGACAAGACCATGACTGCCAATGTGGTCCTAAGACCAAGAAGAAAACCAGTCCCAAGTGGTCACAGCTTTGTAACTCCAACCATTTCATTTAATGTTCAATACTGGGTAATGAAGTGTGTCTTTGATAAAGAATGATCAAATCTAGAGGCATGGATAAATGAGTGGATCAATTAGAAATAAGCAATAACAACCTCATAAACTAACCCTTTTTCTTAAAGTTCCAATCTTTTTATAAATGTTTCATTGATTCAGTCCTCCAAGCAACTACAGTATTGCAAATCCCTGCTGTTAAAACATGTGACTGGTTGACATTAGCAAGACTGGAAAATCCCTTAATTTATCCTGATCAAATGCTTGCTTTAATAAGTCACATTAAATAAAATGAAGTAACTGTGAATGCAATCATTGAGTATTTTATATACTTAAATTTGAAGTTGTTGTTTTGTTTTAGGGTTTTTTGCAGGAATGGAACTTTTGTTCAAATTCAAGGCTTTTGCATAACTTTGCCAGGACATGTTTTCTTCTTTGTGGCCCCCTCATTTATATCCTAATCCTAACTATTCCATTTGTTTTGTGCTGTATATAAAAACATACTCTATGAGGTTTGATACCTGCAGGGGCCAAATGTAGAGACGTGTTGACCAGAGTGAAAAACAAAAGACTCACATGCAAATGCGATAATGTTAAACAAGCACCAGGCCTTAACACAGGCATCTTCATTCACATTATTCATAAAGCTTAAGTTTAATGACCTCAGAGGAAGACAAGAAGGCACCTCTGTAGCAAAGCTCTCTATTCACGTGTAGATTCACCCTCACAGCTGGTCTGACATACTCATGTCGTATTGTGGTGAGCTATCTAGAATATAATCCCATTGGTAAATTCAGACCGTGATATAACATGTCAATGATCTTAAAACCTTAACCTGCACCATCGCATATGTTTTTACACCCGTAGATTTATCTTCAAACCGTGCACACTGTCTTAGTCATGTTTCATTATTACAGCCTTTCAACAGTTGGTAAAAAGCTTTGAGGGATGCTCCCCCCCTTCAAAGCCCTCTACCCTTTGAGTGGGCTAAAAGCACAGATTTTCAAGTGGAATAGTCATTATTTCTATTTTCCCTCCACGGGCTGCAGCTTTCTGCTTTGAGCATCCCTGCTTCCCAAAGCTGCTAATGGATGTAATTATTGTACAAGCTGCTACTCGAGCAAAACCAACTCCATTAGCTGCTGATTTATTTATATTGGGAACAGGATTTGGGGTTTTCTCTGACTATGAAGAGCAAACATATTTACAGGTACTGTACTGTGGATGGGACTGTTGTGTACAGTCAATGTTCAACAAAGCGTTGAAAAGGAAAAAGGATTGGTTTATTTAGTTGATATTGATTTTAGTGGTGATGCACAAATGCAACAACTTTAGGTAAGCCTATACTTGTTCCACAAGTCCAACCCACCTTGAAGTTAGTTAGGTCAGTTAGTTATTTGTGACTGAATAATGTTTGCCCAAATAGAGTCAATGTGCTATTATAACCACATTTGTACTATCTGTATCATCATTATTTTATCTAATTTTATTGTCTAATTCTCTTGCATATAAAACAGAACTGAAAGTAAAGCTGACTTTGCCTTTGATTCTGTTATTTCCATGTGTAAATGGTCAATGTTATTTAAATTGCACTTAATTTCTTTAGGGCAGATAAATGAGAGCCATAAACTGTAAATAATATTATTACTATTGGTACTAGTAAACATCACATCAGGAGTCTGTGGTAAGAGTTTAGCAGCAGTAAAAATGTACTGAAGTTCTAAATGATGTTTTTTTGAGTACTCAAATATAAAAAAAAAAACATAGCGTCAAAAGTATTAAAAAATACAGTGAGATTATTGTTCTAATTGTGAATATTAGAAAATTTTAATCAGAAATAGTTTTAACATTGTTTTTACATTGAGCTCAAAGGTGGTTTCCATTAGAATAACAGACTTCTAGTTTATTTCCTGATTGGCTCAGATTAACTGCTGCATTACACTATAACTCTGTTCCAAAGTTGGAGTTTGGAACTTTTTTGCACGAGTATTTATATCATGCACTGATCAATCAGAAATTGCAGGGATTTTTAAAGATGAACCCCCTGCAATTATTACAGATTTGCATTTAATTTTTCTTGATTTTGATGATCCCTTAATCCTGAAATATTACTATTTCAACTCCAGTTTCAGTCTTAACAAATAGTATTTCACTACAATCTGCAATACTAAAGTATGTGAGAATATTATAGTTCAGTGTTAAACATGAGTGATGTAAATACACCAGACACCGTGCTACAGCGCCACCAACAGGAATTATTATTATTAGAGAAATCCTGCCTCCACAGAAAATACAACTTATTTAAATGTTTAAAGGAGTGTAAACTATGCCCTGGAGGGTTGCAGTCCTGCCATTTTTGACACCTTAATCTAATTTAGGTGTAAATCCATCACACATTACAATCAGGTGTGTTTGTAGGAACCCTTTCTCAATAATCCATGTGATATCAAACAATGTCCACTAGATGGCAGCTTCACCCATTCAAACAAATATACTCCATTATAAAAGGTATAACATATAAAATCATATAAACTATTTGTAGTTATTAATGAGATAAAATGGGTCATAAAACATACTTAATTTGTAAAAGGTTAGTTTTGGATTTAATAAAGCAGAAATTTGTATTTTGTTTGCGAACCTTCTTTGAATATAAATGTGTTTTATAAGACACACACACAGCTTTTAAATAAAGAGGACTAAACTGGGTGCACATGCTAAAACAGACTGAATGCACTGTTTGTTCACCTGTGGCAGGTGATTTACTAAGATTGCATGCACAGATGATAACAGGTGCACAAAGTGGTGAGACACTATCTAAATGAGGATTTTGCCCTCGTGGGAGAGCAGAGTGGATGCAATCTCAAAAGGAAATATTGGAGGTTTTAGAGGAACAGGTGAACAAACATTATAGCAAACTAGAGCTGAGTATCAAGTGGGATTTCCCAATTTTATTGTATTTTCATTTCACGAGCATTTTTTAGTTACAGTACTACTTTTAATTGAATATGGAATAGATTTTCTGAGAATTAATGCTATAAATAGTAGAAACAAACTCTAACCTGGTGCATTATTAAAAGTATTAATATTTACATTAGGAATTGAGGCACAGCACTGGATACACACAGTATAAAAGACATTTTGTCAAAAAAAAATACCTGAGAAAGAAATGTTTACGTTCTTTTTTATTACAAATATGTTGTTTGGAGCAGCAAAGTGTATATTCTATGGCCTTTGGTTCTAATTAAATCTCCTCCCCCAACAATAACTGCAGCCATCTGTGAGTAAAACTGTGAGTTAGTTAGTGAGGGATCCCTGCACCTAATGTACTAAATAAATACACATCAGTTCCAGATTTGCTAAATCACATCACATGTGATAAATGAATCGGTTTGCATCTCCTCCTCCCAATATTTTGCCCTTTCTTGCAAATTTATTAGAGGTAAACATATTTAATAGTTTGTTTGGGCACATTTGACAGACCCAATTCACGGCGCATGTGCTTAATAAATCAACTGCAGAACGTGTGTACACAAGCTGTCAATGTCCCGCAAGTTTTTAAAGCAGGCACACCTTAAGGATATCAGGTCCAAACATTGCATTAAGTAATCATTTCTGGTTTAATACACAGAATATTTTGATCCCAAGTGTGTATCTCGCTCTGAGGACAAAAAAAACCTGAACATTGTCAACAATACGATCATTTTTAAATCTAATACATTTTCTAAAAATCAAAAGATAAGTTGTTTAAAGATAGTTTTTTCATTTGTGTATATATATATATATATATATATATATATATATATATATATATATATATATATATAATCAGTCTGCACTACAAACACAAACAAGTAAAAAGCAACAATAAAATAAAAATCAGTAAAAACAACATGCAAGAGTCAGGTGATGTCTATTTTTATTTAAATTAAATCATAAAGGACTTTTAAAGAATTTTAATATTGACCAAAAACACTAACCTTTGAATTAGATTTCCGTCTTGTCGTTATTAATCAATCACTATATATATATTCAGATGTGCTAGGCAGGAAAATATGGAAAAAGACCTTCAAGCGCACAGTAAGAGGAATATCTAAGAGTATGCTGTAAACAAAAGTCAAGGCACAAACATACTGCGACTGACACAGAGATAGTATATAAAAAAAAAAGTCAAATGTTAGGAACACACAAACATTAGATAACAGCTAGAATTTTGCCACAACTCTCCCCGCAGGTCAATACTTTTTATGTTTTTTTTTATTGTTAAAAATGGTTTAATTTGTAGGAATGTTAGGATACTTTGAGACAACTACAGAGCTAATACTGGACATGTTGAGTCATGCAGAACAATAAGCGGCTTGGCTAAGAAGGTTGAACTCATGTAAACATCATTTAAAAAACAAAGCACTTATCTCATCGATCTTATCTTACAGTCCATTCCTGTGCTTAACTCTTCAAAAAAATAAGCATCATGTGATTAAAAGTTTAACATGTTTCTATCATCTGAATCTCTACATGTAAAATGATGTTGATATAAAAAAGTTTTAATTTCCCCTTCTTTAGCAATCGAAAACAAAAATACAATAATACATGTTGATTTTTGTGGTCTGAGCCAAAAGCAAAACCATCGAGTGACGACCGTTGAAGATCTACCAGGCTTGTCGACTTCTCAGTCTCTTAGGTGTCTTTAGAAAAAAAGCAGATCAAAGCAGAAATCGTGGTTGGCCAGTGCAGTCGTCATGATGCGCGTCATTCCCTCCATCTTTATGGTCACCAGAACGGTTCAAGTAATCTAGAACCACACAAGAACACAGCAAAATCAGTCACCTTCCAGCCTTTTGAAGTCACTCCGAGTCCCCTCTCTGCCTTTCTCACTACCTTGAGTCTCTCAGATGTATCTTTAGAAGAGCCCGCAGTCCTTTAGGTTGTTTTTGATGATGACGTCAGTGACAGCGTCGAACACAAACTGCACGTTCTTGGTGTCAGTGGCACAGGTGAAGTGACTGTAGATCTCCTTGGTGTCCTTCTTCTTGTTCAGGTCCTCGAATTTGGTCTGGATGTAGGCCTGGGCATCCTCGTACTTGTTGGGGCCTGCAGAACAAAGAGCAGAAACTCAACACAGGTGCTCCAAAGGTCCCCGACATTCCATCATTTTACATAACTCTTTAAACTCAATCTCGAGAAACAGGGGTGCGTGTTGGGGGGGGTTCGTGTGTTTGATGCTGCTCGTGCTTCCCGCCCATTCGTAAGTGTGTGTCCAGCAACTTTAAATGCATATCATTTTTTAAATGTTATTCTTTATTTGTTGCCCAGTGGTTGGGGACCACTGCATTAGGGACATTAGTTTGTAAATTGATTGTAGAGGTGAACAAGCAAAGTGCTGCAGGCTGGAGAAGAAGCTCTGCTGTCCTTGAAGGAGGCGGAGAAGATGCTCTGATTTTTTTTAATGATGAATAACAGTTGGTTCAGGCTCCTCCAGTCCACCACAGTCTCCAGGGTGTCTAGTTAACAGCCAATAATGAGCCAGAGTCACCAGGAGCTGTTATAACTAACACACCTTTGACCTGTTCAGGGTGTAGCACGCATTGCTGCAAGTTCAATGGGATCAGACTGTGATTAAATCCTCTCTTGAATTCAATTTATTTTCTTTGTCTTTAAACTTTGTATGAAAGGATTTGCTCTTAACGTTTTACCTACAGGATAAAACAATGTATATTATGTTAAGGTTTCATTTATTCAAACAACTGTTCCTTAGGAAATCCGTTTTGATCTCTTGACATGTTTAGATTGACAACTGAGGTGCTTTGCTGTTTAATTGAAGTTTCCTTGACTTCTGCATAGTAATTCCAGCAAGATTCTTTTTGTCTTCTATTTGAACAATTGGTAACATTTTACTTGAACTTTTATAGATAAAGGCCGACATTACGCTGTCATTATTATGACATGACATCTGTCATTAGCATGAATAAGGTGTCATGAAAGCTGTTAAGTGTTGTCCATTACCCTAACCCCTAACCCTCGCTAACCTCACTATATCCCTCTACCTAACCCAAAAAATGCCAACATAGCTCCAAAGGTGTCATAATTTAGCTAAAGATGTCATAAATTAGGGAACAATACTTATTGACAGCTTCATGACACTTTATTCATGCTAATGACAGATAATAACAGCTTAATGTAAGTCTTGTGTATAAAATGTTACTGAATGATTTAAGAATTTGATTTCCTAAAAAAAGTTACAATGTTCGTAGCTCATGTGTGTGTGTCCCTGCAGTTACCTGATATGCAAATTAGCATGGAACTACAGGACCAATGAAAAATTATAATTTCACTTTTATGCACTGTTGTGACAATACTTATATACATCTTTTGATCTTGAAATTATTTGACTTTTGGGTTACATATAGATCATGTGTGTGTAAAATGTAGTGAGCCTCCTGTACAGTACCAGAGTACTCAGGGAAGCAGATAGTCAGAGGGCTGTGGGTGATTTTCTCCTCAAACAGGTCCTTCTTGTTGAGGAACAGAATAATGGACGTCTCTGTGAACCACTTGTTGTTGCAGATGGAGTCAAACAGCTTCATGCTCTCGTGCATCCGGTTCTAGGTTGGACAGTGCGAGTGTGGAGATAAAGAGATTACAGGAGAACATAATCAGGGCACAATAGAGGAAATGAGTTCACCAACACATAAGCCTCATCATCTCACTCTTTCTGAGCAAGGCAGTAAAACTATTGTTTTTGAACTCCAAGAAGATGCTGGGCTCACCATCTCCTCATCCTCAGCTAGCACCAAGTCATAAGCACTCATGGCTACACAGAAGATGATGGCAGTGACGCCCTCAAAGCAGTGGATCCACTTCTTTCTTTCTGACCGCTGGCCTCCGACATCAAACATCCTGGTCGGACACACAGTGGAAACAGTCAAGTGTTGTTTTCATGAGAATGAAAATAGGACCAAGCACTGATGAGAACAAGATTTTTTACAAACACAAAGCAGCAGCAAAGCAGAGCGATTCACGACAGTTTCCACCAGTCCTTTATGAGTTATTCACAAAGACGGGAGGACGTGGATGGACGTGGGTGGCATGCTCATTCAAACTACGCAAGACCCTAAAATTTCTTCATCTGATATTGAAAGTGAGCTTTGCATACGGCTGTTTGAGTGCAGGGTGCAGGGGTGCCATGTGTAGCATCTGAAAGAGACAGTTCTCCTGACGATGCCTCATTCATTCTGGAAGGCCAACATCACTTTTCAGAACTTTCCTCCTTAGAGCAAGACACAGAATTTTTCAGCTGGTCCATGGTTATAGGTTCATACTGGGATAAAATTGTAATGCAAGGATGTCAGCCAAAAATATTCACCTCAATTTGATCTCAAGTCAGCCGGACCATTACAGGCGTGTCATTATAACCTATATATAATGACAATTCAAACGTTACCCCTTTGTTTTAGAAAAAATAAGTACATTAATATTAAATCTCTAAAGAGAAGCAGGAGCCTATTCAAAACTATTTTATGACTGCTTTACCTAGTCAAGACCTTGTACATCACTGTAGAAGTCCTGACCTCACTAATTACAGCTGACAAACTAAAGTGGGAGCTTATTAAGGAACAATACATCAAACTTAAAGAGTAATGGCACGGTCACACCAAACATGTCAGGTTTACATACACAATATATGGTGGACGCGCTTCTAGGAGCGTCAGGGATACCGCAGAACCTCCTGTGCGGCGTGTTTTGAAGCATTTCGCACGCGGGGGCAGCGCCCTTGGAGATTTCAAGCTTTTGATTAGCGTCCCGTGCTTCCAACACGGCCAACGCTAGAGTTGGGATTGTTGAACTTTTGGCTGGAATCATGAGGTGTCAACAAATCAGGAGCTTTCTCCAACAGTGACGTAGTGATGTAGTGACGAATTTCGTGACAGAACTGTAGGACCAAGATGACAACAGGAAGCCAACACAACTATGCTGTTCTTGCTATTACTATTGCGGACTATTACTATCGAGACAGGACCTTGCTTAGAGGAGGATTGGTGACAAGTGTCTGATTCAATGAGCACAAGCATCCAACCACTATGGGTGTTAGGCACAATTTTGACGCTCGAAAAGTGTCCGGCGTGAATGTAGCATAACTTAACGCCTGCTTTCTGCTGACCTGCCACGAGGAGAGAAATTCAAAAACTGCCTTGATTATGGGCATTACTGCTGAAGCAGTAAGACACATCCATTAAGTATTGTAATTTGTGATAAAATACAATAATGACACACGCACGTGCACACGCACACGCACACACACACACGAAGCTGCACACACACACACACAACACTACGGACACCACCACCATTCCTGGAAAGCCACTTACACACACAGAGGAAGATGCACAAACACGACAAGTACATCCGTGCACACGCAGAGACATACGAGAATACACACATGATGCGTCTGTAAATACACAGATAACTTTATGAACCATCTGATTAGTAAAAAATCTGCTCTTTATAGAAGCACAGACAGTCAAAAACATCACAGCTGAAGAGAGGAGTTCCTGAGCTCACTGAGGGTTGTGATTGGAGGAAACCCTCCTCCCTCCTCTCAGCTTTTATAGGAGGGGAGGGGCTAACAGTGAAAGTTGATGACGCAGGCAATCCAAAGAATCTGTCTCAGCCAACAGCAAAATTTAATTGTAATAGCCGGCGTTCAACCCTTAGAGGCCAGTAACACTGACATTTTACAACTAAAAACACAAAATTAAAATTTTTTTACTAAAATGTTAAAAAGTTGGACTAGGATCAATCAACAGCACTACTTCATACCCAAATACATATGTATTCAACAGAAAAAAGTAGGTTTGGGCTTTAGTTACTCTTTAATAAGAAACTAATACTAATGGCATTTTGCTGCCATCTGCTGTTCACTTCTGGGCTTTGTTTTCGTGGTTTGTTAAGAGTCACCCACAGAGGACAAATTTGAATCCGAGTACCATTCGTTCATTCGTTTTTCATTATGTAACAAAAACATAAAAAAAAAAAAAAAAAAACACTCATTATTTGACATTTGTTTCCAAAACCAAAATAAAAAAAAAATGGAAAACACCTTGTTTTTCAAATTCAAGCTCTTTTGCTTCCGTACAGAAAACAAAAAACGAACTCCTTTATACGTTTTCTCTATTACCGATTGGCTAAAGTACGTAACCTGGAAGTGTACTCTGATCCGACGCTAACGGCTATGCTAACTGCTATGCTAACGGCTATGCTAACGGCTTTGCTAATGGCTTTGCTAATGGCTTTGCTAACGGCAGTTCAGACAAAATCGCTGCTTCCAAATGTGCATCCGAAACGTGTCCTTTTCGCTTTAGCTGGTGTTGGGGCTCGGGGTCCCCCAGAACAGCTGGAGGAGGTGTGCGTGGATCGGGAGGTCTGGGCATCTCTGCTGAGACAGTTGCCTCCGCGACCCGGCCCCGGATAAAAGCGGAAAGAAAATGGATGGATGGGCACAGAACCTCCTCACAGACATTTTGGAGGATTTAGAGACTCCTAAGTGTTGCAGAGCTAAAGATACCTCGGAATGTGTAACGCTTCACTTCCGGGTCACGTACTTTAGCCAATCGGTAAAGGAGAAAATGAATAAAGGTGTTTGTTTCCCGTTTTTCATTTTCTGTACCGAAGCAAAAGAGCTTGAACTTGTAAAACAAAGTGTTTTTACATTTTGGTTTTGAAAACAAATAATGAGTGCTTTTTTAATTTTCATGTTTTTGTTACAAAATGAAAAACGAATGAACGAATGATACACGGATTAATTTGGAATGGCAGTTTCTTGAATATGACACAATGTGTTTTTTGTCATTTTTAAGATTATCCATCGGCCAGATTGGACGTTTTCAACAGCCAGTTTTG
Organism: Gouania willdenowi; assembly: GCF_900634775.1. Taxonomy (NCBI): domain Eukaryota; kingdom Metazoa; phylum Chordata; class Actinopteri; order Blenniiformes; family Gobiesocidae; genus Gouania; species Gouania willdenowi. The sequence goes on along the minus strand of NC_041048.1, from coordinate 19,874,803 downwards.
GCCTGCAGATCGTATGTTTAACATCCCTCCTGGAACACACAGCAGGATTTAAAAGGTAAATCTAGCTTAGAGAAATCAAACAATCATTCTTCACAAAACAAATAATTTGTTTTATAAGTTTTGCAAATATTTGTCGGGAGGCCAACATTCAATTGTACGAACTTAAACGCGTAACTCGTTACTTAGTGAAAATACTGGTTCAGTTAGTCTTTCTTTGGCTCTCTGAAGCTTAACATTTTTCTCTGCAATATAAAATATGTACTGTATGTCAGGTCTACAAGTTCCCCTTTACTGTAAACTGTAAAAAACCTGTAACGGATAAAACTACAGTGGTGTCTGAAAAGGTGTAGAAAGCCTTATGGGTATAAGATGAATGCATTAGCAGCACTGCATTATTCTATTATAATTTACATTTAATAAACAAAGTTTGATGAAATATGGATATGAATTAGGTTATCATTTCTCAGAAAGTAAAAAGAATATATTTTAAGTATTTGTGTTGGCATAGGTCACACCAACTAAAATTCCTGTAGATTATCTTTTCATTTACCTTTTTTGATCACTGGTTTGGGGATACTCGGCACCATCATATTTACTGTAAATACTCCATGTTTTTAAACTTACATTTGATATCCTCTTAACCCTTCTTTACTTTTTTCCTTTTCCATTAACCTTGTAGTCACCGTATAATGTCCGTCTGAACAACACCTGGAACAAACCTAACTTCCTCATAGTTTAAATGCACTGTAACCAGAATGTGAAACATCCTAGTTACAGAGCCACAAATAAATTGATTCCCTTTAATGACTCAATTATAAAGAAAAGGCAGGCCATAACTATGGTCTGATGCTTTTTAACTAAACGTCTAACAAACTAAAGAGATGTCCAATAACATTGCCCTTCTGATATTATTGCCCGGTAATAGCTTAAAGTTACTCTATGCTAATGAAATTAAAACAACAGCTCCTGGTGTAGATCTTTTCACGGAAAGAGGGCATCTGAGAATATAGAAGTCTTACTTGAAATGCAGATCCTTGAAGGTGAAATGCGTCTCCACTATGCCTGTGGTCTTGACTCGGGTTCGCAGCACATCCTGCTGTGTGGGGATGTAGTCTGGCTTGGCTATCCTGTCCAAGTCATTCAGATAACTGGTGAAAAGATGTGAATAAACATTAAAAAACTAAATAAATCTGGAGTATAGTCCTGCATCACATGTGAATTACCTCTAACTATTTAGGTGGTTATGAGGAAGGACAAAGGAGGTGTTTACAGTGAAAGTCCAACACCTTGGTGCTGCTTACATCAAGTATAACATGAAGGCTCAATCTATGTTGTTGAATAAAGTTTTCTACATTCCATTTGCCTTATGCATTTGTCAGGATTGCAAAACTCATTTTATTTCATTTTCACATTTAACAAGGTTTGATTTCAAATGGGCTGGACCCCAGAAAAAGAAAATCCTCCAGTTTTTGTAAAAAAAAAATAACAAATATGTGGAAGTATTAAAACAAAACCACAAAGATGTTAAAAAAAATTTCTTTTTTTAATGAAATTAAAAAGCCAGGATTCTCCCCGTTTGCCCCACGAGATGAAGGTTGAACTGTTGTCTGTTGCCTTTGAAATTAAATGAGTTTGAACACTAGATACCTAATGTTGAATGTGTAGTTAAGTGACCTAAATGCATTGAAACACTTTACTACATCTGTATACTGTCAATTATGAACAATATTCAACTGCATGGGAAGGTATTGGTCCAGAAGGTGAACTAAGACACAATGCAGGAGCAAAACTAAAAGTACCTTCATGCCACTTCTTCCCCACACGTGTGTGCCAGTTTAATCATAATCTCATCCTCTATGGAGGCCGGTTCATGCGGCTTCTATAATCCATGCATCGGATTTGACAGAGCTGGCACTGGGCCATTGTCTTCATTAAATCAGAAGATAAATTACTATACTTTTAAACTATGGTGTAAGGCTAGCTATAGTGTTACTTTTCATAGTTTTATGATGCAGTTTTGGATAATCGACCCTTAAAAACTGTTTTATTTGGACAGCACAAAGGTAAAGGTAACTAACAGTACAAGAAAAATCCACTTTTGTTGCAAAACAAGTAAAAAAGTAAGAGTTTTTCTCCAAGCAAAAGCTCCCACCCCCTCTTTTTAATCAAACCTTGGGTGCGAGAGAACACAGCTCTCTTTTAATCTGGGCCGCGCCGTTGCTCTCTCACTTTATCTTGCCCTTTTTTTTCATGCTCTCAGCAGGTGCTCACACATGGATTATGGTTCAATGCCAAACTCATTTGCTCCTCTCTGATACCAACCACACTCTGAGTGCTCTATAAAGCTATGATCAAAGAAGCATACTCTCATAGCTAAGTGTGAAGATCTGAAAAGAAGAGTGGCCAGGTCCAATCAGCCTCAACGAAAACACGGAGGCAGAGACTGTTAAGGTTTGACATTTGACGAAAACACTGCAGTGCAGTCATTTGTGAAACACTTAAAGCTCCCTTCATAGCTCACAGCACAATCTGGGGGGTTTCCTTGCTTTATTTAATGTTGATTATGTCTGTATGGTGTCAAGTAATACATTAGTGGTGAGACTACACCAAGCATTACATGGCTAGAGTCTAGATTTTCACCGAGGAAATAAGGTGATAATCACCTCTCACTTCCTCCTAACAGCTTACTTGCAAACAACTCCAGCTCTCCCACTTTCTGTGCTAGTACCGGGTAGAGATGGCCAACAAATGTGGCACTGCAGAGATCAGGGGGTTGTTGAATGTAAAATGACCTGGTATATAAAACATCTCTCCTTTGCCTTTCTAAAGATCCATGATTTTTATTTTTTATTTTATTCTGAATAACTTAATGTAGTATCAACATTACATTATTAATCCGTTTTGTTTTTTGTTTTGTTTTTTTACAGTGGGGGCAACAAATATTTTATTGCCTGATCTGAGGGCCCCATTTTCAGAATTCATGTGAGCATTTATTTGTAAGTGTGTTTAGTTTTTTAGACCAGGGGCTGCATGTGGCCTATGGGCCACCAGTTGCCCATGTCTGATCTGTGTTATTCAAAGCTTGTATAAATTCCTTACAAATTGTATTCTCTTACGTTAATGCTTTCCCCTGAAAGATCACTGAAGTGAAAGGCAGCACCTCATTGCATCGGCCTAACATATTTGAGTAGCCTGTAATTTAACCTGACCACTTGCTGCTTCTTTTCACACTCACCACCTTCCAACATTATGGAGTGTGTAACATATGGAAATGTTATAGTGGTTTGAAAGCTCTGCAGCATTTATAATCTTCATTACTCAAAAGAAAGATGAGGTGTATGTGATTACGGGATAATAAATAAACACCTAATGCTTGAGTGAATAAGAAAAACTAAAAATAACAAATTACTATAAATATTAATAATATTATAAAATGTTTCCCATCTCATTTGCTTGGTAGATATTTGAACAAACAGGTGTAATGGTGACGGATTAGCTTTGTAGTAAATCCAATATTCTCCAACTGAGTAATGAATGTGTATGAATGGTGAGTGCCCTTGTTTTAGTGTAGGTGTACCACAGTGGACCTCCTTCTGCTCATGTTTGCAGACGTGGTTATAACATAATGAATGGGGAATGTATAGTTTAGTCCAAAGGTGCCCAAAGCATCAATCGTGATCTACCGGTCGATCGTGGAGGCGTCTTGTGTCGATTGCACTCGTGGGCCGCAAGACTTCATAAATGAATGACAACGGCACATTCACGTTTACCAGAAATGAAACCTAACAATTCAGCTTCTGACCTCGACTTGAGGGGGCGCTAGCGCACTAATCTGTTCATTTACAATGTCTAATAATAAGTAGAAGCCTTTCAATGCAGACAAGACATTAGCATGTTCTGATTCAGTGCATAGATTCAATTATTTAACCTAGGTCTTTATGAAGTGAGGCGCTGTGCTTGGTGCTTCTGTGGATTTGAATGGTGAAATGATCTGTAGTTTTGGTTTCACCATTATTAAATGGAAATTCAACATTTTTACTATGTATACTATACAACTTTTGTATTTACAGTTTTGAATTTCAATCTAACTCCGTTTTTAAGTGTTTATGGGTGAATATATACCATTGTACTTTAATATTATACAAATATTTAATAATTGTAATAGTTTAAATATTAAAATCAAATTATTTACAGTTATAACCCCACCAACACAGTAGAAGAGCTATCCGTGGTAGAAGTAGCTCGCGAGCCGAAAAATGTTGGGCGCCACTAGTGTAGTCTGTATGGAATGTATGACACAGCAGGCCTCAGGAAGCAACAAGTGAACACACATTGTAAGCAGGTCATGCTTGTGGAAGCTGTGGTATCGTAATGCCAAATTGCAGTAAGTGTGTTACTTCACACAACGACAATTTCAATCTCCAAGTGGTTTGTGAGTGTGACCTTTCCAGACCCCTGCCTCGATCTTTCTGGTTGTTGGGTGTTAATGTAAATCTCTGGTGGTGACATAGTGAATATGTATTACTCCAAGCAAAGATGCTTACTAGGCAGCGGAGTCATTGAGTTGGTACTCTCGAGCGCGTGTGAAGCATCTCTGGACGCCACCGTCGGCCCACAGACGCCGGATGATGTTGGACAGCTCCTCTGGCAGCATGCCCTGTTCCTCTGCAGCTGCAGACAGGGCAAACAGTTGGCGGGCATCATCCTGCATGGATGGGACATGCATGACTGAGTTATTAAATAATGTTGTTGATAAGAGCTGAAGAAGTAAATAAAGCAAAAAAGCCCAATAAACTATATTTTGGTTACTTTATAGTGTATGAAGCTGATACAGGCAGATTTCTGGTGAATCACATCATTAGAATTGCTTATTCAATTTCTTACAATGCCTAATAGCGGTTGCCCAGGATCTAAATTTACCAAGTGTATTTCTCGACTGCTGGAAAGAAATAAAAGCTATAATTGCATCTGACACTAATTGCATATTTAGGTTTAATGGTGGAGTGACTAATAAATAACTAACTTAATCAGTCATAGCTGTGCTTTCAAAATCAACTGTCTTTGAATCCAAAGTGACAAAAACACCAGATGCAGTTGGTTGGTGAATTAATGCATTTCCTCATTTGACTTGGAAAAGCCAGATATGACCTTTGGAGCAATGATGATAGCTCAAATTTCCAGTTTTTCCATTTCTTATAATTATAGGATCCTCTTTCAATCTTGCATTGATATGCAGTCAGTAATATTGGTTTTGTTTTGTCTTAAATCATCGAGCTTTCCTTTAAGGTCAATTAAGAGCAAACGCATGCGCTGCTAAAGAACAGCCAAAGAGAAAGTGAATGTATGAGATAAATGAACAAAGGTATGAAGTGCATCATCTGACAGCATATTGTTTTTATCACATTGATTCAAACAGGGAAGACAAAAAAGTGGCCAAAAAGCTCAAAATAGACACATCTATATTGTATATCTGTATGTTAAAATGTATTTAATTAACGGAGTATAGTGATTATTAAAAATAGTAATCTCTGCCTTGCAGTAGTTACAGTATATTTTGGGTCTTTTTCAAACAACACATTTGTGCAAATACAGTACCGCTCTAACTGCTTCCTCATAGTTGATCTTCAGGTTGGCCATGGCTTTAATGATGGCCATGATGGACTGAATGGTGTTGCTGTAGACAACGGCCCTGTATTGTTTGCACTCATCTTCTGAGTATCCATCCTCATGAATGATCCTGAAGCAAAAAAACACAGCAAGTTTTAGAGTCCACACTTGTTCTTTCCATCCATCTATGTTCACATTTCTCTCTCTCTCTATATATATATATATATATATATATATATATATATATATATATATATATATAGAGAGAGAGAGATGTAACAATTACTTTTTAAAAACAGTTTAGCCTTGTATTTGTCACTATAAAAATTCCTAAAAACTTATATACAAATAGCGCAATAATTAATCTAGTCCAATGTGTAGGGGAAATGCTGGTTGATATATTAAATAACTTAATTCTTCTCAGCCACAATACTTTAAACATTTGCTTTAATGGATACAGAAATAAAGAGGGTTCAATGTAGTGCTTGAATAGTCAGGAGACTGAGGCAGAAGCTGTTGGACTGAAAACTAAATGCAGCCAAACAGAGACCCCAGTCTCAGTGCCAGGATGGTCAGAGGCTGATTGGTGGCCTGAATAGAAACCAATTAACATGCCAGTGAGCCCGCTGTGAAGCAGTGAGAGACACAGCCAGAATGAGAGAAAGGCACGCTGTTTTGCGTTCCACAAACACTCTACGATACTTTAGGGAACATAGACCATGTTCTTTATGCTGAATTTTAAAAACTTGTTAACATTTTGTACCTATTTAAACTGTGTTGTATGTGGACACAGCATGTGTCAGCAGCCTACACTACATCAGAATCCAAAAAACAGAGCAAGAAGGACAAACCCCAGAATGATGCACAGAGGATTTAAATCCTAGAAAAACAACCATCACAACAATTATCTTAGCTGATGCAAAGGCACAGTTTAGCAGCAATGATTGGTAACCAGCTTTGCATTGTAAACAGAGGACTGTCCGATTGTTGCACTGCTAAGAGGTTTGTATGGCCACCACCACACTGATCAGAGCTTTATTAATAATGAGGATATTAAACTAGACAATTTGCATGCTTAACCAGTGTATTTAAACCTCTTGTGGGGCTTCAATTGTCCTTTGAAGGCACACAAATTATTTATATATAAATTGTGTGATAATGTATCCACTTTATGAGTGGCTCCTGTCATTTAAATATTTCACGACAGCTGGGTCAAAAATAACTGGTGTCAGCAGAGTGACGTTAAATGGGTCTTTGGAGCAAGAAAAATTAACAGTCAGTGTCTTCATTTCCTCTGACGGACAATGCTTTTTAGTATAAATACCGTCATTACTGTTGTCTCATGACATTGTCAATGGTGTGAAGCTTTTCAGCCTCCTCTCATAGCTCATGTATTTACCAAAATTAAAATAATTAATGTTTACTCTTAATGCTGCCCCACGTGATCTAAATTATATTTAGTTTCTTGTATGAATACATCATCTACAAACACTTATTGTTAAAGTTTGTTGATACTGACAGATGGAGGGCTTTAACCTATTAAAAGCAGTGTATACCTATTACCTAATGTGTGCCGCCTTTAATAAATGACAACTCTAATGTTTCTATTATGTTTATAATGTGTTTATAAGCCATGGCCTATAAACACAATATCAAGATAACTATCAACATAGGAGGAAAAGCACAACAATGAGCAGTTACTCACTTCATCTGCTTCACAATAGTGCTCTTCCCTGACTCACCAGCACCTGTGAAGAGAAGAAAAACAAGCAGGGGTTATAAATACCCTCATGTAAGCTGTGAAATGTAAACAGACAGCCAGCATGGCTGTCTCACATCTGGATCCTTTTCTCATTCATCCTTCCCTTCAGCTCAGCAACACATCCCAGCCCTCATTTTAAACCATGAACTGTCTAAAGTCCTTCCTCACTGTATTTAAAACTCATACGGGAAAGCCAGGGATCACTTAATCTTGAAAGCGCATCATCTGGGGAAACAAAAGCAACATGCCCACCCAACACAGTTACATTCTCTCACGAGTAGTCATGTTTGTGGTGGTTAAGATTTTAAAGGAAACGTCTCGCACTGACAGGTTATGGACATTTCTTATCCACTGCTATGTTTCTAAAAGCCTGAAGCGACTGTGGAGCTCATCTGTCACAAGGAATCACACGCACCAAAAAACGCACATGCTCTTCCACCCGCCTGGGGTGAAGTCTTAGTGAGATAAGCCTTAAAGAAACGTATACTACTTGACAGCATGCAGTGTATACACATCCATACCGAAGCCTATTGGTCAATAGGCTAAGATAATCTCCATAGATAACTCTCATCCCTGACTCATTTGTGATATACAGCATTTTACCCCAAAATAAAATTAGTTTAAAGTTTCTGACATTAAAGGCATAATAAATAACCAAAGATTCAACTAAAGATGATGATAGAGAATAATATCCAAAGTGACACGGGATAAAAACATAAGCTATACAAACACTTTGTGGTAGTTTTTTTTTATAAAACAAAACTCTCTCCTCAAAAGTAAGTAAGTAAGTAACATGTATTTCTATTGCACCTTTCTCAGACAAAAAGCCACAAAGTGCTTCACAACACAGTTTAAAAGCAAAAAACAGTACTACACACAGTATAAAAGGCCATGACAACATAGAATCATAGCAGCCCTTAATGCAAAAATAACATTTAAATGATATGGTAATAAAAGTAACCTCAGCATTTGGACATGCCTCAGTGAGTCTTGGGTTAACTCACACATAAAATTAAGACTTATTAGGAATTCTTATGACAAAGTTATGATTGGAGACTCTCTTGGGAACTCAAGATTGTGTTGACTCAGGATGTAAATGGAATATTTTTTCTACAAACTAAAACATTTTTCAGAAGCACCACACACACACACAGACACACACACAGACACAGACACAGACACAGACACAGACACAGACACAGACACAGACACAGACACAGACACACACACACACACACACACACACACACACACACACACACACACACAGTCACCTGGGAGTAGTAAATATGCCCTTTGGAGTTTGTCCAGTCAACCTGAGCCTGTTAACAATTAGAAGTGAGGAGTCGGGTTTAGCACGCTGGTAATTTCCCTGACAGACACCTTCAGATCTGTATACTGTAAAATAAAAATGTGTCTTGTGCTTTTGAAGGATTATTACTGAAACAACAATCACACGTTGTTGACTGATCATATCACTGTAAAACAGGACACTGAATTGTGTATGAAATGTTTCACCAAGTTTTACTTGAACCACAAGAACTCACTGCTATTTCATAGCCACACACCCATGTGATTTAAAATCTCCCTATATTGAGCAACAGTAACTAACTCTTAGTGACTGATTGCACTACATTTATAAGACACATAAGTGAAAATGAAAAGAATGAGGGATGTTCCGATACAAATTTTTCACTTCCCATCCACCTTGGGCATTGTCCGATACCGATATGGATCCGATATGATAACAGCACGAATCACACATAATTTTATTACTTATTTTGTAGTGTGGAATGTTAGAAAAGGCTTGATTATGTGATGTTACTTAAACAGAGAACAATAGTCAGCAACAGTAGGTATGAGAAAAACTGACCCATTTATTTTTAACCAATTAGTTACATATAGTTAAAATTTCAACATAATAACTACAGTATTCTAGAATTGAATAAAATAAAATAAAAAATAATAATAATTATATCGGGAATGATATCGGACATTTTAGATGCAGTCCGATATAATCCGATATTCGTTTTCTGGCTGATATTTGACCGATATCCAATATCAATAGTGCATACTTTTAAAAATGTGGATTCAAAATTAAACTAAAGCTCAAAAAAAAATGTGACTTGATGAAGTTTTTAAGGACTTTGAAGAAAAATCCTACATGCTAACTTGATGCAGGACAGTTTCAAAAACCAGTGAAGGCTTAATATGGTTTTCTTTTCGTTTTAGTAATTTTTACCAACACAAATTAAAAGAAAAAACTATGTAATTTTAAGAAAGACAGTATGAGTGAGCACTTTACTACTACACTTTAAGGGAAAATGACTATCCTGCTGGTGTGATTAATCATGTAACCAATAAAAGAGTACAATATAGGCAATGTAAAAACTAATTAGTTAAACATGCAGGAGTGTAAAACAGTAGCCCTCAGACACCGGTGAGTGGACTGATTGGTACAGGGGGCTACAAAGAAAGAATAAAGTACTTATTAGTGTTCCAAGCATTTTGTTTTTAAAAACTGTTGCCTTTGCTTTGGTACGCATCACTCTTTCCCTCAACTGCATTTAATTAGACTTGGTTAGTAAATAAGGCATGCAGACGCCGCCGCCGGCCAAACGTGACCTGACCCATGTTAGATTTTGGTTTTAATTGACCTTTGAATGACCTTGTAACAGAGGTATTCCATTGATTTTCACCAGGAATACCACTACAACTATTATTCTGTATTTAAATTGTCTTTATACACAAATACTTGATTGGTTACCATTATAAATGTACATTAAGTTGTTGGATGCTGCATCAATGACAGCCCAGGTCAGACCTGGCCTGCAGGCCTTGAAGTTGACATATGTGCCATCAACACATGTTGTGACTTTGAATGAGCAAATGTGCAGCTACTCTGATGCATTGGCTTCACAGTGAAAATACAACCCCCAACAACTTCAATCAGCACCAAGGAAGAAAAACAATCTATAAAGTATATCAAAGAACATATGGCCCACATTAAACTTGTATTGTCTAGCAAAAACTCACGTGAGGATAGACAGTTTGTGTAAAAAAAAACAAAAACAAAAAAACACTCTGAATTAAACACCAAGAATAGGAAAAAAACTGAACAACAATCCATGCAACAGAAACGCTCATTGTCTCATGTGACGTACTATTAAGAAGTGGTCGATCCGTGAATGAATGATTTGCAATAAGTAATGTCTTCCTCTATACACTAATGCACATCCATTTTTACTGAAACCATCTAAACTGTATTGTTTAGATGGTTGACATTCGCTTGTTCTGAGAAAAAGACAGCACTCTATCTACTTCCACATTTTACCAGACACATAGCCCCATTAGAGTAACTAAGGAGGACTGCTGGCATGCTTGTACCAATTTAGGTTTTGATGCTTTGTAACATACAAATATTGTAAAGAATGAAATATAAATCCAAATAAGGCATCTCACAGCAAAACATGTAAAACATTTACCTTCAACATCACCCCTGTTTTGCTGTGTGTGGATATTAGTGCATGTGTTGGGAACAAGTGTAACCTTACTCAAGCAGAACTGGGTGCGCGACACAAAGGCAGCAGTGTTGGCCGCTGCTCACAGAAAGAACACAGAGTTGCTGTTGATGTTTCGGCTTGGACCATTTCAAGCAACGCCATAGCTCACACTCTCACTTCCCCGCCTCCTTTTTACTTAGCATGAAAATCATCTTGGCCTGTCCTTGCCAATCTCAGTGCAAAGTAAAAATTATTTCTTCCTAGAGATTGAACGAAGGGTGAATAAAAACAAACAAGTAATTTCTGCCAAAGATAAGGAATCATGAAACAAATTAATAATTTACACAGTCTCACAAAAGCAACGAGAACATTTACATTTCCTGAAGAAAATGTAAGTGACAATAAAGGTGCCAGCGCACGTTGCACTGCATTATCTCAGCATTAGCATTAACTAGCGGTAAAGGTAGGGTAGGTCATTTTCTTCAGATACACTTTTTAAGTTTTTGATTGAAATTTTCTTTATGTCCTGACAGAAATTAAGATCTTATATGCTCTAATAAAAGGAACTAAAAAAATCTGTCATCTGTATCAGCTGTAAACCTGCAAAAACTTCGACCAATGAAAAAAGACTGTTTTATTAACCAATCACGTCTCCCTGCTCGACCCCTCGCGTGCACAAGCCCACACTCAAAGCACATCACCAGTAACAGAGTTAAAACAGAGTTTTTGGTCACGTTTAGTTAACATATATAATGATAAAGTTTAGTGTTTACTTACCGCTGAATGAGGCATGAGATGACAAACTTTCTACGCAATAGAAGCAATGAGCTGAGGTCCGCTACTATTGCGCCGGTGCTCGTGCATGTGAGTAATGGGCGTGGCTTGAGAGGGAGTACAGAGGCGAGGGGGTAAAGGCGTAGCCCTTAGAGGATGCTACATTCAAAATCATGCTAGCTTTCGAAAATTACCTACCATGCCTTCACCATAACCTAACGTTAACATTAGCTTAGCATTAACATTGACCTAGTGTTAGCATTAGCATTAACCTAACATTAACAAAACCTTATCATTAGCATTATCCTAACATTAACACTAACCTAGCATTAGCATTGAACTAGCAATAGCTATAACCCAACATTAACAAAAATCTAGAATTAGTATTAGCCTAACATTAGCATTAAGCTATTATTAGCCTAACAATAACATTATCACTAACCAAGCATTAGCATAAGCAATGTGGACACAGGGTTTATTTGGTCAAGGGACTTTTGGGGCAGAGCGGTCTGGGATTAAAGGGTTTCAGTGTGCAAGTCCAATGAATCTGTCGCTGTTCTGTGCCCTCAGGGTTTTGTATGCTGCTGATAGCGCTAAGCATAACAATGACAAAAGTCTCTGAAAGACACCTTGGCAAATGGTATCAGTACGATAGTATTTGGCCTGTTTGACCAGAACTGACCAGGACAGATTCTGTAAACACATATGAAACCTAGCAATAGCATTAAACTAGCATTAACATTAGCTCTGCAATAACATGAACCTAGTATTAGCTTTAATCTAAAAATAACTAGCAATAAGGTTGAACAAGGTTAAAAAAAAAAAACTTGAAAGTATTAGCTGAACATGTTAAAGGTTGAATGGTTTGTAATTTATTTGCAAAGATTTTAAGGTAAAAACTGGAGCAGTTTCACTCGAGTTTAACAAGCTGTCCACTTTAGAAAAAAAAAAAAAAGGATTGGAGGTGAAAAGTCAATGTAGTTTCATAAAAAATGTAATAACTCAAAAAGTTTAAAAGTTCCAAATTATAAAAGTACAAGCACAAATCTCAAGAACTATCTTAATGTTTTTATGATGCCTCAAGCATCCTCACTAATAAAGACCAGGGTTGATCTAAAAGCCAGAGAAAAAGAGTGATGCTGAACGCTCAGGATAAGAATGTTTATATCTATAAAATGTATTTAGAAATTGATTTCTATGGTCACTTTCTTGTCTGCCCCATCCACACTCCGGTAAAGCACTCATACTCCCTTAGCTGAAGCTTAGGGTTAAATGTCTTGCAGTGGAGCGGGTCCCTGGTTCGATTCTCACCCGGGCCAACACTGTGGGATGTTCAGCAAGTCCCTTAACCCCAATCCAGATGCTCCCCAGCTATGGGATTAATAGTGTCTGGTGCTTCCCAGTGTGTCTCCTCTTCAGGAAGACAGACCCGCATCTACTTGAAGGCGCTAGTTCTCCCCACCGACCTAGGGTATTTCTGAGAGGAGTGGCGACCCCAGAAATTACTAGCTTTGTAAAGCGACAACAACATGGAAATCATGTGGTCAACCAAAAAATAAAATAAAATACTCATATTAACAAATCAGACATACATAAACACAAAGTTGATTTATAAAAAAACAAAAACACTGGTTACAGCACATCAGCAATTTAGCAAATGTGTGTTACAATAAAGTAGGTCTATACGATTATTGAAATTTACAATGTATCAAGATTGTTAATTTATAAGATATAGAAAATTGCATGAAATAAAAAATTCAACATAAAAATGAAAATTAGATTGCATAATTATTGATAAAAACAAGTGATAAATAAAATAGAATAAAATAGTGTTCTGCTATTGCTTAATTTATAGCAAGCTGTTGTATTTATTATTGAATAATTTGTGGTCGGACATGTCCCTAACAGATACTGATACTAAACATAACTACAAGCATTGCACATTATCGCAGCCAAAAATAGTCAAGTTGTGTCTTACTTTTAAGTTAAATGTCAAATTGTATGATATATTTTAGATTCTTGCATGTTCAGTTTTTTGTGCAATGTTGAGAGCTCAAAAGGATTTTCACGTCACGCAAATCTGTTTGATGTTTTGTGGTCTTTATGCTTCTTGATCTTATTTCATAACGTGTGATTTCTCTTATACGATTGATCAAAAACTAAAATGGATAGAATAATTGATTACTAAAAGAATTGTTAACTACATCCGTATAGCTGAATAAGACACTTGAGTTTTTATTCCAATAAACACACACATCAGAGGCTAATTGTGGAGGAGAAGTTAAAGATAGGAAGCCTTTATGAAAAATAAACTGCACATGCACGCAGTAAGACGGCCACAAACACTTCAATATCTTCGTCACTGCCTCCAGTGTTTTGTTCCTGCTTATTCAAGTAAAAACCCTCCACCCACTGTCCTTTGCCACGTTCAGCTCAACCACATGCCACCCAGTCGCCCGCTCTTATCAGCGACATGTCAAAAAATGTGCCAATGCAGACATGAGACCAGAGGTCCTCTGAGAGACTCATGTGCTACTTCCTATTCTGAGAACCAATCAATGAGGAAATAGAAACATCTTGCACGAACATGCGTATACTCAAAGCCCAGGACACAGGGATTCAGTTTGGTCCAACAGATGGCTACAAAGCCAAAGGCAAAATGCAAGTCTGGACAGCCTGTTGATAACTGCTGCCAGAAAAGAGGGGTAAAAGGCAAAGAACTAATACTGTATCGTGCGTATATTGAAAAATGTTATTGTGTGTGTTTATTCAAAAGAAGGAACATTTGAGTATTTGAAGTTATGATAATATTTTTTCAGCCATTGACGAAAGCAAAAATGAGATATTGTGCAACTAAAAAGAACAAAAACACGAATGCAACTTGTCCTGCTCTGATTTCAGGCTTTGATTTTAAATCCGATCCAACCTATCCACAACTACGTCCCTCCCCATCTGTCTCTCCACCACCTCCTCCCACTCTCTCAGATCATCCTCCTCCATTCACCACAGATTAAAGATTGCCTACTTCCTGCAATTGCTTCATCCAATTTTCATATTGCTTTTCTATTTTTGTGATATCATAGCTTTTCTCTCTTATTTTAATGCAATGTGTTTTATTGTTTTCCCCTTGTACAGTGTCCTTGACTGTTTTCAAAGGCATTCACAAATAAGTAACAACTAAATCTGATCACCTAGCTCAAAGCACCAAACAACAAACATTTAACATATAGACAGTCCTACAGTTCCAACAAGCAGAACAGGCCGTAGAAACATTAAACAATTGAAACTACACAAAAGGGAACTAAATAAACCTTATTCAAATAACACAATAGTCAAAGTATCTTTTAGGATCTCACATTTTCAGGGCTCACATTTATCATCAACTGGAAACAGAAAGATTAAAAAAGACTCAGAATTGGGTGATAGCTACCTATTACTGAATAGAAAATAGCACGACAGTAATGAATAACATGAAGAGCAAAATAATGATCTACCCCACAGATGAATATTCCCTGGCCTGAAAAGATTACATCATTCCCAAACACTGATGACATACTAAAATTATCTTGTTGAGCTGCACCCTCTGTGCTAATGTCAGGTGAAGTACGCAGCATGTGCCTTGTCAATGAAATTTAGCCACAACTCTGTTGAAGTATAGTATAAATGCTTTGTGTTTTGATCTAACAGTAAATCCAGGCAATGCTAGTTTTCTCTTTAGCAGTCATCATCTCGTTCACTGTAAGCATCTCCATTCAGGTACGTGCATGTGTGCATTAATTCACAGCAGAACATTGTTGGTGCATTTCCCAAAAACTGGTCATTTAAAAATGCTTCTGTTGTGGCTGTGTTTTTCATTTGTTGTTTCATATATAACGAATATAGCTGATATATGTTGCACTTTTGTTTAAAATGCAGTCAGCTCTTTGTTTTATTACTTCACTGAAAAATAATAGAAAAAATGACTAGTATTTTGAAAGTCAACTAGAATGCTGTCAAGGTGTACACAGGTACCCTTTTACACACCAAAATCCTGAAAACTATATTTTTTCAAAGACATGAAAGAGTATGTAGTGTAGAAGTTGTCTTCTGTGCACTTCTTTTTATGTTTATATTGCTAGATTTTAAACCACTTCACAGATTGCATGATGTCTTGTTTTTTGAAAACTTGTCTATTTACAAATTCTAGGTAATAACAAAGATGGCTCAAATATGACATCATTGGTAAAGTTTGGATTTGGATATAGGCAACAATAGTGAAGGTTCAAAATGTACAGTACTTTTTATAAAAGGTTTGAAATAATCCTCTAAATAATGAAGTTGTTTCTGAGGGAGACTAATACTATTCAGTAATCAATATATGATTTTTTGTAATTATTATTATTATTACAATATATTTGTAGTAGGAATCCCAGTAAACTTAGGTTAGGGGCATTCCATTATTACAGATTGGGAAAACAACAAACATCTCCATGTTTTGTCTTCCTTAAAGTAAAAAAAAAAACCTAAACTGTAGAAGGCCACTAACCACTGAGCCATGTGGAGACTTGTCTGTGAAGTGTTGATTCAAACGGTCGGCCTTGAAACCTTAGCAAGCGACAATGTTTCGACAGCCCAGTGGGTCACTGAAACAATAAATTCAGTGTCCCTCCTTTGCTCAGAGATCTGCTAATGAAGTACACAGAAGGAAGCAGCAGCTGTTCATACAGCAGCCTGATAGCTCCCTTCAAGCATTATTGACACCTTTATTTCTCTGCAAATGTCATCCTAACTTTCTAAATATGGATGATTGATAAAATTGTTGACAGGGGACCTTAGTCACGTTGACTTTAAAAAGAATGCTTACAATTCATAAGACAAATTGAATAGATGGAAGCCAATAGTTAAATAATGAAAAGTAATTAATACTAAAGTTAGAGAATTAAATGAAGGTGCACATCTCCACAAAATATTGGAAAAATCAGAGAGGATATATTGAGGAGGTTAAGAGCTGATGAGGGCAGAAAAAGTGAAACATCAATTACCAAACAAGGCCCTTTCTGGCCCCGATTTCAGTTCACAAATGACGTTTAAGACACAAAGTCAGATTGAATTGCTAACTAGTTAGGGGAAAAAAAATCACGAATAAATCTATGATGATTTCGTCCATACAGATAAGAGAAGTCTCTCCCACACCACTTTTTTGTCCAGATCCAATTGGCTCTGCTGCCTCATTCTATGAGCTCCAAGCTCTAGTTATCAAACAGTTTGAAAGTGCATGAGTGACTATCAGGCCTGAAACAGTGCTATCAGTGCATACCAGATGGAATTCATTCATAATTGATGTTGATTTTCAGTTTGTGCAGATGAAAAAAGATTGGGTGTTCAAAGTAAACATTGAAAGTCAACAACCTTAAAACATACACACTATACAATAAAACCCTAAATCTTAAAAGTATTGCATTTAGTATTTTAACACACTGACATGCAACTTACTAGGGATGTAATGATTCACTCAACTCCCGATTCGATTCGATTCACAATACTAGGTTCACAATACAATTCTCTCACAATTTATTTTACAAAATGGGACTGTAGACAAATGATGACTGAAAAATATTCCTTTATTTTTTTTGGGGGAAAAAAACTATAAAAAACTATACTGTTTTCCTTTTATTTTTCATTGTCAAAGAAATCCTTTGATAAACTATTCAAAACAATGCAATTTAACTAAAAATAAATCTTGAATGAAATAAATAAAGGAATAATACAAATGAAAAAGAAGCCTATCAATTTAAATTCTGGTTCTATAGTAAACAATGCAAAACTGCATAATAGTTCCTTTTCTTTTTAAAAGTGCAACTGAAAATGTATTTTGTGCCTTAACAATTGGACTTAAAAAAAACAGTCATTTCACTGTATTTAGGTCAGATATTTGTTTGGACCAGCAGAGGGTGCTGGTAAGCTCAGTGGTCGGTTGGCATGCAGATATCTTGCAGTGAAGAAGAGATGCTATGCTAGCAGACAGAGCTAATAGAAAAACATGACTTTTACAGATATTCACATAATATTACAGATATTTTTTTGGTGCTAAAGGGGTAAGGAATCATTTATGAACATGTTTAAAAGTAGAAGGCGGCCAGATAGAAAGTATTAGCAGATTCCGCCCGCCGCCAACACTTCTGGTGGTTAAAAGAAGTACTGCGATTCAATTTTCACAGTATCGATGTGAATCGTGATACCTATGAATCGATTTTTAACTGCCTTACGATTAATCGTTACATCCCTACAACTTACTGTACATTTTAACATTTTACCAGGGGGAAGTATTAAAATAATAAACAGGCTGTTACAGAACATAATTTAAAAAGGATTCCTGATTCAAAAGATGCATTTTATTTTACTAGATTTTAAAATCAAATGATTATAAATAATTAGGAGACTTAAAAGGTCTGTGTACCAAACTTTGGCTAAGTGGAATCAATCACAGCGAATATTATTGAGAGAAGAGGATGCGTCTGTCCTTGCCTCAGTGCCCTGACCTCGCTCCACTTTGTAACCTTTATCACATGACTTAATCACAGATTTCATCTTCCAGGCATTGAGCAAGGTCAAGGACATGATTGTGTTACATGACCTCTGACACAATGCTGCTGCCATGCTGGGAGACAATGGCCTGGGCCAGTAACAAAGGGAGGGAAAGACAATCCCTAAACATACAAAACCCTCATGAGTATCATCAATATTCATGAATCTGTGGCTTTAAGCCAAAGTCAGAATATTTCTTTACATGAACACTTCAAGGAGCAGATCAGAGACTCACAGGACACCATTCATGAGGTGCTGCAAGCTGTGGTCATCCTCCACCTACTGTATGTCGTCATAACATTGTGAGGTAGGAACGTAAAGAGATAAATAATTTTACATAACATTTTCTTGATTGCAACTGAAGGGATACACAGCATTCCTCAGGAGTATTTACAGCAGCAGGAGAACAAGGAAATGTACGATTGATGCATTATACATGCATCCATTACCCGCCACAAGCCCCACTCGTCGTCTTTGGACTCAGATGCTGAGAAAAGCATCCTTATGTAGAAGAACACAGACTAAAGAATAAATAAATAGGTTCAATAAATTATGAATTGTTGCTTTAATCATAGGAAACAAGCTTAGGGAAAGAAACAAGCTTGGTACTGAAAGGGAAAAGTTAAACAATATCAACAGCTTCTTAAAGATTGCTTTGATTTAATTTTAATGTTTAGAATTAAAAAAAAATCTCTAAAATTAGAATGTCAGCAAAAATGTAATAATTTATCTCACAGTGAAAGAAGTCTTAAAAATCATTTTTAAATATAATTTTGTCTTTTTTGACAACAGAATATCCGAACAGAACAAAGCTGGAGTTCTCCAAATTGACTAGCACAATGTTTTAGATCCAGGTAAAAAAAAACTTTGTGTGGATACACTAAATTAAATTAAAAAATTAAATAAATAAATAATGTGTGTCTCATTTTCCACAACTTAAAGGAAAGGGGAACTGTGGTGACCTTAAAATATATACACAATGTGTATAATACTAGAAGCCCAGTCAGGTAACATTCATCACAAGTCTTTGTGAGGCTCCCTCATTGCCACGTTGCCTCCTTCACGTCTCTGGGAATGACGCATATAATGCATAATGCCTACTCACTCTGATTTTCATCCATTTCACTGGAAAAATTCTGTTTGAATTTTTTTCATCTAAAACTGTTAAGTACTTCTTTTTTTAAGTCTCTAATTTCAGCTTGAGGCTGCTTTGTAATTCTATGTTTTATATTGTTATTTTTTAACTCTGCCTGTAAGGTGTCCTTGGGTTTTCTTGAAAGGTGCCCATCAATAAAATGTATTATTATTATTATTATTATTATTATTATTATTATTATTATTATTATTATTAATACCTCCGCCAAGAGCGAAGCGCAAAGTGGTAAGGTTATGTTTTACCCTCTGTTTATCTGTCAATCTCTCTGTCATTCTATCAGTTAGCAAAATAACTTGAAAACCTATGAACGGATTTGGCTGAAATTTTCAGGGAAAATTAATAAATGGGACAAGGAACAGGTGCTTAAATTTTGGTGATGTTGTGGCTTCCAAAAGAAAATATATATATCCCATTCATTTCCCCTTTCACACTGTGGAACTTGTGATGATGTCACGGATTCTCTCAACAGCTCAATGTTGACAGGTAGTCGTGGTAATTCTGAGTTTACCATGTTACCATGACTGGGGCATGTTAGCTGAGCTTGAGCTGTTTGGCGGAGGTCTGCGCTCTCTGAGTGCTTTTCTAGTTATTATTATTATTAATGCAAGAAAAAGAGTCCTTTTATGGTTGTTTTTAATTAATGCGTAAATCTGTATATGTATGCAGTATAGTACAAACCCTAGCCTTTTAGCCAAGGGGCAGTCATAGATCTCAACTAAACCACCTCCTAAAAATACAAGTTGATATAGGTATCAAAAGAGCACGGGGCAGATATGATGCATTGCAGTAGTCCTGTACATCCATGTAGCACATTAAACTGTTTACAAGATTTATGCACCTCTGTGTGGAAACAAGATTCCACAAAGTCACCAGCCTACAGTCTGGTCAGGGATAATTACTCCAAACAGAAAGGCCATCGATCAAAGAGCAGACGAGGCAACCAAGGCTGCCTGTGATGGCTGACCCTTTCACAGCCCTAAGAATCAGAAATGGCCTTGAAGGCTGGAGACATGAAGGACTGGACCCGACTAATACACCTGAGTAAAAGAAAACTACATCAGCATTTCAACCAAGTTCAAATGAGAAACTTTTACTTTAAGTTCATATTACCTGCAAGCAAAAAAAAAATACTTTGAAGATTCACTTGAAAAGAAAATAATAACACAAGCATTGATATTGAAACCCATACTTAATAGAAACCAATTACATCTGCAAATGCGTGTGTAGCTTGACTTCAGAACTCATTTGCAAAGATCAACTTTACTAAGATTAACTCAAAGGATTTCAAAAAGGGAAAAAAATATGCTCTGTTGGTAAGCGCCTGTTCAAATGTAAAACCATGATATAGAACTCAAAATGTCATTTTAGAAATGTGTTTTTGGTCAAACAAGTAAAAAAAAAAACAAAAACAAAAACCTTTACATGCAGTTGTATGGAATTTAAAAAACTGAAAAGCAGTGGGTTTTGGATGTAAATGAGGATATAAGAATGAAATGAGGATGCAATAAAGCATAGCAGAGACACCGGAAGTTTACCCCTTTTCATCTCTGATGCAACCTTAATTTAAAGGTTAAAAAAACCAAACAGGAAATGAGTAAAGGAGGGGGGGAAAAAACGGTTTACACATTTTTTACAGAGCACACAAGCTGAAATTTGCTTTGCTGATACCCATCACGACTACATGATGGTGTTAAACATCCAAATAAGTCAACAAATAGGAAGGTCATCTTTGCAGGAGACATTACTCTTGATCTTGTTTCTTAGTGATTTGTGCTGTACAATGTTAAACGGAGCATAAAAACTGAACAAGCATGCAAGGACACGATGCGACACTTGCCTCAATAAAACTCCTGGTTCAACACACAAGAACAATAATTTCATTCAAGAATTATTACACATTTCTGACAACAGATCCCTCAAGAACCTTTAGCCAAACCCATCAGTGCATAACCCAAGTCACATGACCATCAACACACCAACAATCAAACCTGCTGGCATCAACATCTAAACTGGTTTTAAATAATTTTGTTCTCCTGCTGATTAAATAACGGTATGTTTGCTCTTTCAATCACACAAACATTGTTGCAGATACACAGCAGATTCCCCCCACAGTGGGAGTTTTATCTCAGTTTGAAATGTCAAACAAAAATTTGTTTTTCTTCTCATTATGTCAGTCCAAATGTATCCAAATATGAAAATGTTGAAAAGTTACAGAAACTGTTGTTCCAAGCAACTCCAAAAGCACTTATCAGTGAAACACCACTTTCCAATTCCCAGATCATTACAT
Source organism: Gouania willdenowi (assembly GCF_900634775.1). Lineage (NCBI taxonomy): Eukaryota > Metazoa > Chordata > Actinopteri > Blenniiformes > Gobiesocidae > Gouania > Gouania willdenowi. Next base: position 19,853,150 of record NC_041048.1, on the reverse strand, counting down.
TAAACATTTTGTGTGATATTATTCATGATTAAAATTAGGAGTTTTGAATAAAGTCTAGAGATCATTCCTTCTTTTTATACAGACCTGTTGATTGCACTCAAGGCTAATTTCCCTCCGGCTTTGTTCACTTTTGTAAACTACTTAGTATTTGTAGAATAAGAAAACGTTTGCGATGAAAGCAAAGATGTAATAAATGACTAATTATGCACTTGCGATAAAAACAATGAAGTGCTAAAATACTTAAAAACAACAGTGTGGGGCGGGCGGTGCATCTAATGAGAGGTCCCCGAAAACATTTCCCCATAAATGGCGATGGCGTTTCATCCTGATTCTGTTTATTTCCGCGCTCAACAGTGGATTCCATTTTTATTGGTCGATTCTGTGATTCCGTCCGCGATTCTGTTAACATGGATTTTATAGGGTGCTAATATTTGGTGCACTGCCCACACCATGATAATGGCGCCAAGTCAGCTGATTCCACAATCCCAAACAACGAGTCATTTAAATATTCCACTGTCAAGTTGCTAAAATGTACTTAAAGATGGGATGCAAAATGAATTGCCATTTGAGCAGCAAGGCATCACTTTCAAAGCTCCACAATATGAGATCCTGTGAGTTTGCGGGTTATGGAAAAAAAATAAATAAAAGTGAGGACAAAGCAACAATGCTAGGTTCACCCCTTGAGAAAAATACCAGTAGGTTATGTCACGCCTTTTATTACATACAAATGCTGCAACAAGAAATATAAAAAAACATAAAAGTAAGACTTTACTAATAACTTTACTAGTAAGAAAACTAAGTCTGTATGTACATGAGGTGTGTTTATAGGACACCCCCCAATATTGTAACTATAAGCCCCTTTACTTCTGTGTGTAATGTACATTCAGTAATAACCATGCACTTATTGACCTTATGTACATACGGTACTATTTACTACTTACGTTTACGATATTTCTTCTGTCACTCTTGCCCTTTTATGACCTCATGAAATGTATCCTAGCCTTAAATGATCTGCTTAGGCCTCACCTGTCCTTCTGCTATCTCGTGTTACACTAAAGTTGAGCCTCACTGCACAACAACAATAATTGATTAGACACTAGTTTCTTTGGCTTTGGAAATCCTGTAAAGCAAATTTTGGAAGTGGTTTAATTTTTTTATATATATATATAATAAACTTACAATACCTAACAGAAGCTTTATATTTGCTAGTATCTTGTGTTGAGAAGAAGTAATTATTTTAGACAATCAAAAAGGTTTATTTCTTTGCAACAAAATAAGGATTCTCAAACAGTTTAAAAACTTTTACATAGCCATGAAAAGTTTGCATTTGATATGCAAAGGTAGTAAAATAGCCATTTCACATTAGTTATTGAACTCTGACCTAGGAGGGTAAACTTTTAAAAATTATTATTATAATTTTTTCCCCATTATTTTTATTAATTCAAAAAGACAGTTCTTTTTTGGTGCTTTATCGTATTAGCACAGCATATGAATGTTCCCAAATGGTGAAGGGGTTTGTGTGGCTGAATGAGGACTCAACAGGAATACTACTGCTCTCACAGAGAGCTCTTTGTGTGAGCACACTGCCCCTGAACCAGTACGTCTACTAGAACCCTGTGGAATCTTTGTTTAGTTAGTCATCCTTTTGTTTATTTCACTTCCCTTTCAGGTTCCTCACTCAGACTACAAACCATAGAAGAAAAGGGGCTCAGCAAAATGACAAATTAATGCTTTGTAGTGAGGAATGTTTGGTATGATACTTGGTAAATGAGTAAAATAAGACTAAAACAGCAGTTTCTCAAACTTTTTTCTTCTTTTAGTAGACAGAAAGAAAAGGTATTTCTCAACATTGTATTCTGAAGAACATAATGATATGGGAATTTGGTTAGAGTTAGGGACACAGTTCTTAAACAGTTTACATACGATAATACAAATCAAAGATCATAAAATCAGACCTTAAATAATAGTACGAACGACAAACTACAAAACCTCTATAGTGATTGTATGTTTCAATGTATGTATATTGATAGCATTTTAACTGTCTGTATCTTTTTGCTACTAAACTTTGATTTCATAGTGTTTTAATGCATAAAACCCTGCCCTTTATTTTACAAACTTCTTTCTTTATATTAAGCCACATTTCTCACACTGTAGTGAAGCAGAAAACATTTTCCTTCGAGGTCATGACATCAATGGTAGGAAAAACATTTTTCCAGTGCTTTGTTTTCATAATGGAAGATATGCAGAAAAGTGCACATCGTTTTGCAATATGCAAAAACATGAAGCTTTAGACTTGGGTTAAGAAAAAGAAGGAAAAAAAAGCTAAACACAATGTGTTGGTTGGTATCCGCCGATTGTTGACAGATGAGATGAAACCGCCCAAACTTGCATGCTTATAGTTAACTTCTCTAGAGCCAGTGACATCCTTCCAGCTGGTGGCTATGGTGCCAAAACAGAGATGTTTGCTTTCAAAACACACTCCTGTGATAATCATCATAGCAACCAAATGACCGAAACCTAAACTTATCGGATCATTCTGCACACGGACAATCTAAATCCACTGAAGCTGACACAAACAAGTTCAACAAATAGGCAGATTATCAGGCAGAAAGAAATACAGAAAATGTCATCAATAAAGACCATTCTGCAACACAAACTAGTAATGCAAAGATCTGGGTTCATCTTTGAGATGGTCTGCAGCAGCTCGGGATAAGGAAACAATTTCTTAGATCATTAGGTTGTGGCTTTTTGACCCTGATTGAGTCAGGGCAGATGCAGTCAGCATGAACACCTTTTTGATAATGTACATCTCATTTTACTCACACATAGCCTCTCACATAGATACTGTAAATACAGAGAATTTGATGATTAGTGCAGCATTTAATTAACTTTTTAAATATGAACTTTGATTTTAAGACTATTTCTTTTTTGCAGGAAGTTTAATCTCACAATGTAAGTGAATGCAAAGGGTGGAACCCTTATCAAGTGCAAATTAACAGTTTCACTAATAAAAATCTGCATAATTCTGCTTTGCATTTGCTGTAACAGCACAGCAGGAATCTTGATTTACAATTTTTATAGATTATCAAGATGATCATTTTTAGTGGATCTTCTTTTCTGACCCTAAGCCCTAACCATTTAATAAGCAAAGTTACAGGTTTTATGTTTGTTTTATTTCAAGTGCATCACATTTACAGATTCAGATAGACCTTTCTCAGTGACACCACTGACTATGACCGACAGTCATACTGGATGTCACCCCTCCTCACCCCCAAAAAGGGAAAGATGAAGTCTGCATTATCTACCATTGAGTAACATGGTAGTTGTTTTTTACCAACTACAATTGCACTTTAAAGAAAGATCTTTGCATAAAAATGTCACAGCATTATTTATTTTGTTAATGTGCAGACTAACATAATTATAGGATAGTTTAAGACGTTCAAAAACAATCTGTAAAAACTGTCTAAAAAAAAGGATTTGGTGATCATAATATTCATACATCACCTAAAAACAAACCCTAAAACAGGGAACGAGGCACTCAAACTATAATGTCAGGATGAGCAGATTAGGAACAAACAGCTGAGTCATCCTAGTGTTGACTATTTAATTGTATTTTCATGTAGAAGGTCACAGTTTGATGCACAGATGAATGTCAGGTTTTTACACTCCCATGTCCTTTTTAATACTAATATGGTCAGAGCAGTTGAGTGCACGTTAACATTCAGATGAAGCGTATGAAAAAAAAAACATTTTATAGCACAAGCTTAAAACAGAATGAGCCAGAGCCAGACAGTGATTGATGTGATAAAAATAACGTGTAAATTAGTTAGCATATGATCAAGCAAATCCATGCTTAATTAACTTGTTGCATATTAGAGTAATCAATTTGTCTTCATATCAAGCTTGTGGGCTTAATTTGATTCAAAATTGAATATACTGTTTAGCCCTAATGGATATGCCAATTAAAGAGCAGCGTGAGGACAGGCAGGATGTGACAAACAATGGAAGAAATGCTTCCACAATAACATCATGAGCGATGGCTCTCAACTGGTATGGAAAATTACCTTCTTAAGCTTATTTTAGGAAACGGTGCAGTTTGAACCAGTTATAATACAGAATATAACATCACAGAAAGGAAAAAGTTAAAAAAACAAATGGGTTGCAGTTTTAAAAAGTTAACAAATTGTCACAACATACTGTATTATAGCAAGTGTAAAGAGATAGAAGGCTGCAGACTAAAGAAACTCCCTTCAAAATTAAATGGCACTTAAAACTGACAAAAGTTAAGGAATCACATAATGTTTAATACAGTGATCATTTTGACAGCAGATTCTGATTTTGTCTTAATTATAGTCATAGTCTTTTGACTAAAATACAACTTAGTTTTCATCAAAACTTAGTTATCAGGACAATTTCAGTTATAGCCTAGTTTTAGTCAACTAAATGTCAGCTAAATCTAAAAACCTAAGAGTTAATGGATTATTATTAAAGCTTTAATTACCATTTATTAACCTAATATGGGTATTAAGCTTGCCCTGCCTTGCATTTAACAAAGGTAGTTTTGAGTGGATATTTTTCAATAAAGAGACTTAGTTGTGATTGGATTTTGTCCCATGTGAACATTATAGTTTAGTTGTTCATTAGTCTACAAAAAAAACTGTATATTCTGATTAAGTTTTCGTTTGTATTGTTTTTTAAATAAGTCAGAGTCTCTTGTGTCTCTTACAAAAATATAGTTAATGAAAGCTATGATGAAAACTTTTTGTCAACAAATATATAAATTTCAACAAATAACAGTTGTTTGTTTGCTAAAGACTAATTATCTAAAGGACATTTATGTGATTTGTTGCACAATGCTTTATTGAAGTGTCATTTTAACAGATTCCAACAGAAAAAGTTCAGGTAAAGATGGCAACAAATCACATACAATGCTGAACTTGCTAAAAGTAAGGGAACATGTACGGTATTTGTTTTTGCTCTGACTTACACACACTTATTTACACATGACAGCCACGATTTATCTATTAATATTCTATTTGTAAAAAAAAAGGTTTAAAGTGCAATTATTATAGCCTTTGGCTTTTAGCAATAAAAATACTTTATATGTTTTAAGCACTTGCTAATGTGCCTCTGTGTGCCAGACAAACAAAAATCTTCACATTGTTTTAAAGGGGTTTTATATCTTAATACATTTTGACTAATGACTTTCAGTTTTTTCTTTTGCCACAGCAAAATACTTACTAAGTTTAACACCACATTCTCCTTTATTAAACAATTGTCGTTACATTTTAATATAAGTTTTTAAATGTGTAATTTGTTTTTCACTATATATAAGCTATTCAATTTTAGGTGACCAAGAAAACAGAAGGAAATCAAAGAATTAACTCCCTGAAATGGAAATAGCTAGGTAAGATGGAATGTTCCTTTACCTACATGTTAGATGTGAGAGAATATAACACATTTTCACCATGTTTTCCTCTGTTAAATGGATTTTGAAATGTGCAGCAAGTGTTTTGGAAAAAAAAAAGAGACATGTTAAATATGGGGCTTAATGTTGTGCTTTGAAATTTCACGAGACCACCTAATCATGATCAATCTCACAAGATCTTGCAATACTTGAGCATACTACTGTTTTGTTCTGTAATTCTGAAACATTGACATTTATTTGTCAACAAAATGTAACTTCATCCCTATTAAGCATTTTTAGCACATTTAGGATGTCAACAATTACATCAAATTAGGAAAAGTTGATAAAATAGAATTGGGTATACTGTTTCCTAAAATGTCAACCAACATAACTGCTTTACAGCTTGTTGACTTGCCAGCAAGAGAAAATATTCAGTTCCTGAGCATAAAAATTTGAAGTATCAAATTGGATAAAAGGGTGAAGCACCAATAGACTGTTTATTTTGGACTTTGGCAGGAGCAGCAGTGGAGAGCAATAAGTTAAGTGCATCTGCGGCCTCAACTTGCTCACTTCCTGTCACACAGGAAACATGGTGAACAGCTCTGCCCTGCCCTTCCTGTTCGTAATCACATGCATATAGTTCGCAAAGGTTTAGTCTACTACCTCTTCTCATTTAGGTTGTTCTACGACAGCCATCTCATACAACAACTATCCCACAATCAACAGAACACTACAACATTTTAAGAGCTTTATTTATGAACCAGGTTTTTGACATCTATATGTGAAGACATAAAGCTAAACTCTTTCAAAAGCACTGAAGTCCTTACAGCTCATGATAACCACAGCTCTGCCTTCTACTCATATTCTGCATAGTCAAACAACCTTGCCTTTGCTCCTAAACCACAACATGAAACCGAGCCAATCAAAACCCACAGACGCAGCACAGAGGTTTGAAAACATCAGGATTACGCATGTGCCTGTCCTGAGCTGAAATTGAGAATAGCGAACAAAACCGCTAGCAAAACAATTTTCCTGTGAACACAAATGTTCTTTAGCTCCCTGTAAAAAGAGAGATAATAGCCTGCAGATTGATCCATTGTCTCAATTCATCATTTACACACAATTTTTAATCAAACTACAGCTGAAAGGGCAAGGCATTTTTCACCTAACAGCCAGAACCAACCTGGATAATGTAAAAAAACTGGGATTTAGCCAAGGTGTGAGGCAAAAAAAAAACCTAATTAAAATGTTCAAAAAGTATATGTGTATATGTTAACTATGTAATGAAAAAGTATTTTACACAACCAAGATGAGAAACCTGCAATATTGGCAGGGCTGGAGTGCAAGCATCATCTTTTAAAAGCTTAGAGAGTGATCAGAGTGAAGATCCACAGAAAATCTGAGAATCAGAAAGTACAGTCATGACAAACACCTAAACAAGTTAAAAAGGCTTATGGGGAGAATATTAAAACAATTTTAATCATCACAATTTTCCAATCTAAGTTAAAATGAAGATGACATTATATTATAATTTGCAAAAGAAATGGAAGTTTAAAAACTGTTTCGACGAGCCTCATGCATGGATCATTCTGGTGAATGGGCCCAGCGTAGCCTGTACACGAGCTATGAACGTAGGCTTTTTAATGGTGGCATGTGCAGGGCTCGACAATAACACTTACCCACTTGCTATTGGCAAGTGAAAATTATAGTGTGGCAAGCCATCATTATCCATAACTTGTCCGACAGTCCAAAAGAAACTTACTTATCGCCTGGCCAGAGCAGAGCTGCTGAGCCACGTTTTACAGTACACCTGTCTGTTATAGACAAGTCTGCAGCTGCTGTTTGCTGCTGTGTCCTGGGATAAGCTTGTTTTGCTTATTCGGCCAGTGCAGCTGGGCGGTAATAGAGAACGCACTTTCAAACATACTTGTGAACTAAAACAGACTGGTCCCCAGCATTATGTGCCACGGAACTCTTCTATACCAGTCACCTTTTCTTCAAACCGAAGGGAAATTCTGAGAGCAGAACAAATCACATTTCTTCTTTTCTGTCTGTAAACGCAGGACTTGCCCCTCACCTCCACAATGCACCTGCGAATAATATAATTTTAGACCAGCCATGTTTTTTGCATGGGTGCACAAACCAGTACCAGTCTGGAAATTGGTGGTGGGGAACTTTTTTCAGAAATTCACAATTCACATTTTTACTGGCTCGATGGTGCTGCCATTCACATACAGCTTGCTTTTTGATTTAAGTCATTTCCTAAATTTTGAATGAACAAAGTACCAACGTACTGTACATTCCAGAAAACACAGTAGATCAATAGATATATATATATAATTTTGTATATTATCTAACAATAAACACACATAAAAATAAAGTCCTATTCTTTTAACTAACTGAACTACAACAAGGCAATTACTTCTGATTAGATTATTAATTTTCACGCAATACTATAATAATTAAAAATAGGGGCCACAGAGGTAAAAGCTCTTTGGAAAGGTCTTTAATGTTTCATATGGCTCGTAAAAAACTGCAGCCAAGTAAAAGCAGAAAACCGCAGTCAAAGTCAATCATCTCAAACTAATTTTTGTTCAGCTGTCACCCCTCTTCATTTCAACTGGCACAAGTTCATTACAAGCTGACATTAAGACACACAGCTTGGATATCAGTGCTACATTAATCAGTGTTTACATTTCTTCTTTCACTGCCCTCTCTATTATACATTTAAATTCTACATGCATTTTTAGCACAGTATCTAAAAAATTGAGAACTGCTACTCCTGTCACTTCAACAAAGTTTCTTGGTCAGTCTTTGTTTGCTGCCTAGAACTAAATTTTGGGTATGACAATATGCCTGTGAGGAAATTATGCTTTATTAATGCACAGGGATGTCCACAAATGCAGGCGGTGGGCGGAATCACCTACTACTCTCTTTCTGGCTGTCTTAAAGATGTTCATTAATGATTTCGTACCCCTTCTGCACTGAAGGAATCGTTGAAATCTATGAAAGATTGAAGTTTTCTACACTTTGAGCAACTTTTTTCAATGCTAATTCAGTGGCCTTTTTATAAATCTCGCGCAAAGTCTAGTGAGAGTTCATCTCATGCTCCACCTAGCAGCTAGCCTGGCGAAACCACACCCACTTCCTTACTTGTTGTAAGGCAGCGGGTTTGGTGATGCCGCCGTTTCTCGAGCCGAACTGGAGAAAATGTCATATCCCATGTGCTAAGCAGTATCAAAACAAACACGGCAGCCGACACGGAGAAGACGTTTCAAACTGAATGAGAATGACGTTTCAAACTGAATGTGCTTGTGTTAGATATATTATGAATATTAATGTGCAATGATAAAACTAAATATATTACCAAAACCAACCACAAGCAAACCACACAAAAATTATGTTAAACATGCAGATATGTTACAGTGCCAGACAGCATTCTACAAAGGACTACTAAGAGACTAGGGGTGTAAATCACCAGCTTCATTACGATACGATACGATGTTGATATGTTTGGATGACAAAATTATGTTTGCCAATATCACAAAGTCTGTCACGATACGATTTTGATTTGATTCAATTCACAAGCCTGCAATCGATGTGATGTGATGTGATATATGCCCATCTCACACAATCATTTACATGTATATCAACTCACAAAAAACAACTGAAATATGATTTGACCGTTTCATTTCTTAGGTCTTTCAGGTATCAGGCATTAAATAAATAGTATAAACAGTACTCTTAAGTAAAAAAAATAATATTGTTGAAGGCGATGGGGGGCGCAGGAAATGGTGACACGGACGTGTGCTAAGTGAATTTTAAAATAAAGGCTTATCTTAAAAGGGACACATTATGCTATTTTTCACCCATCTCCATTTGTTCTAAGAACCCCAATACCATAGTGTTTGAGGTTTATTTTCCCAAACCCGCCTGTTTTCTGGAGTTTTAGCCATCTGAAAACTGAAAAGTCACTTTCTGACTAATTCTAAAACTGGGCTGTTTGAGTGGGTGTGTCTATAGACGAGGACTCCACACAACAGTTGATCACTAGCAACTTTCTTTTGCTATTCACACACACTTGTTATCGTTTTCAACCAAAAAACTGCACATTACAGTAAAATACATGGATATTGTGATTGCAAGTCAGAAAAACACTGTTTCTTGAAGTGTGCGTGCCGTGCAGCAACAGCAGCTTTAACAGCAAAAGCAGCTGTTTCAGCTGCTTCAAACACTTACCGAAGTTGCTATGTTGTTTTCTTGTCATAATCTTGTGTAAAGATTATATGATTAGTCTATTCAAGGTGATAGTCTACTGCTTTGTACAACCGCTGCATCGCATTGTGTCACAAACGGGTTTGTGGTTCATGTTTGGGCTGTTTTTATTGCAATGGCCGGATTCTGAGATGTGATTGGGCATCGTCAATCTGATCTGGCAGTACTGATTCCCTATTTCACTTGTGATGTCACAAATGTAGAAAATTTAAAACAGAGCAATTTTCTCTGTGTTCTAAGACTTACATAGATCACAAACAAACGACCGGATGGTTTTATTTCACATTTTATGTGCTGGTGGTCACTCAAGTTACCGCATATGTGATTAAAAAAAAAACTGCAAAAGTAGATTTTTCATAATATGTCCCCTTTAAAGATGATGTGGATCGATGTTGTCATTGTGCATTGATGTAAATGGATCGAGCATACCCCCCAACCCCCCTGAATGTCACGCGTCATTAGCGCGTTGCTGCAATGATTTTTCACCGTAGGTTTTAGTTTTCTACTTTTCTTTAGCCTACTCAGGGCTCGAGACTGTGACCAAAATGGTCGCATATGCGAGTATATTTCCAGTGTGTGCGAGTGAAAATTTTATCTGGTCGCATCCGTGCGAGTACGTATGGTTGACCTTATTTTGGACGGAGCAGCTGAGCGCTCCGTCACGTCCCTTTGTATTCAGTGGTTAACTGATGCCGACATTTCCCATGGCCAAGAAGGCATCAGGGTTACGTGCAGCTTTCTCTGCCAATGTGTGTGTTGATTGGCTGGGAGGCTGGGGAAAGGACGGGCGTAAGCGGGGAAAAGAGTGAACAATTCTGTTACCACGGTAGTGTGGGTGTGTTCTTTGTGTGTTTGATTGTTTATTTTTGGCGTGTTACTACGACTTCCATTAAAGCCAGGAAAACTGTGAAAATGGCCCACGTTACCTTTTGGGCTTTATTATTTTAAAAAAAATGTTAGGTCTTCTTTTAAAATTATATAAAATAAATTACCTGTTATTTCAGCCACTACTTGTTGCAGAAAAACTTAATATTGTCACTAAAACCTGAAAACATTTTGCAAATATCTCAAGTCATTGTCAATCTTTACTTCATACAAAACTACAGTACGCCAGTTAAGTCAACAATTCATCAGCATGCGTGGCTATGTTGTTTTTTTTTTTTTTGGAACATCACTGAATGCAACAAACATTCAAAGAATTAAAATCACACAATCCGCCCCAGTTTACACGACAGAAACCATCGCACACTGCAAATAACTGTGTCAGATTCTACAGTTTCTGCCCTCTCTTGTATAGCCAACACTAACCTCAGCTGTTTTAATGAGACTGTACAACCAAGTCAGACAGTGCAACACTAGTGATTTAATCCAACCTATAATTTTGGTAGTCAGCAGCCAATGAGTGTGTGCAGTTTCAGGAACCAGGGACTATTTGTGGCCTTCTTCAGTGTTACACCCATATTTTCATCAGTTTTGAACTTGGCACAACTCAAGCTGCACAAGATGGTACAAAACCCATTACTATTGTGTGTGTGTGTGTGTGTGTGTGTGTGTGTGTGTGTGTGTGTGTGTGTGTGTGTGTGTGTGTGTGTGTGTGTGTGTGTGTGTGTGGATTTTGTCCAAGAAACCAACAATGACTAGTACATGACAAGTGACCATGACTGAAGCAGTGGCAGTAGGATCTATTACCAGTGTCTAGTAGCACAGTGTGCACATGTGGGGTGCAAGTGAGAGTAAACATAAATAGTAAACAAATAAATTATTCTCTTTATTAGTAGAAATGTAAGTAAAGTACTTACGGGTGGACTGTAATTTCTGTATGTTTGTGTGCCTGCACGCATGCTTGTCAAGTGTTAGTGAAGGTTACAGAGAAGAACCTGATGATGTTGACGTCTGATTTCATCACATACAGTATAAAATATGCGGTCTCTTTTTTACACATTTGTAAAGATTGGGTTGTTACCTGCACGGCAGTAAACATTCCCCTTTCACAGAGTGACAATCTGTCTTCTGTACTGTTGTGAAAGATTAAAAAAGCAATTTGTTAAATCTGACAAGTGTTGTTGTTTGAGTCAAACATGAGCAGAGAAACTCAACCTAAAATATAATTAATGTAAACCTTGATTATGTCTCATTCATTTAACATGCCATGTTTTAACCGTTTCTGCATCTGGATACTTGTGAGGATTCATGATGATACTTTGTTTCCTGTCGAGCTTTTACAATAAGTGCTGGGTTTTTGGTTTAGCAGGAACAGTTAGCCATGACCCCTAGTCCCACCCTCTCTCTGTTCTCCTACTCAGTATTCCCCGGCTAAAAAGGGCCTCAGTGTGGGAGCACACCAAACTGAGGCCCCACAGAAAACCACATAATTACAAATCACAATAAAGCCCTCAGTCCTGTGTTCCTGCCAGAAGCTCAGCTGCACCCCGCTGCAGAGCCCCCTCCCTCTGACACTTTCTTTCAGTCTGCAAACCCACGCCTTCCTTCCCTCTCTTTTTGCTAACTTGACCCTGCTACGAGTCTGTTAGTGCAGTTTCACATTACAGATACAAAGCAGTTCGCACCAGAGTTGGCTTGCTACTTATTTCTAGGACACATACTAAGGCTGAAAAATATATAATTTAAGTATCGTCACCGCAATGTACGTGTTCGCAATAGTCACATTGCATACATTTGTCCAGTGAAAGTGGCTGTCACGAGGCAGAATTTTGTACCAACCATCATCCCTGAATTGAACTGGCACAGCCATTGGACATCTCCATGAACCAAACATTAAAAAAAAAAGCTTTGAAAGTGATGGGAAGAGTGATGCACTCAGGCATCACTAACCCAGGATGGAAGTTCAATTGGAGTTAAATAGTTAAAATTCAAGTATTATTTAATATCGCAATATACGGTAGTGTGGACAAGTGTTTACCCCCTCCCTGATTTCATACTTTTATACATGTTTTCCAGACCTAAATGTTTCAAATCAAACAAATTTAAACATTAGTCAAAGATAACACAAGTAAACACAAAATGCAGTTTTGGAATAAAGGGTTTTATTAATGAGGAAGAAAAAATTCAAAGCTACATGGCCCTGTGTGAAAAAGTGTTTGCCCCCTAAACCTAATAACTGGCTAAGCCACCCTTAGCAGCAACTACTGCAATCAAGCAATTTCCATAACTTGTAATAAGTCTTTTACAACACTGTGGAAGAATTTTGGCCCACTCATCTTTGCAGAATTGTTGTAATTCAGCCACATTGGAGAGTTTTCGAGCATAAGGTCACAAACAGATGGCCGAACATTCTCCTTCAGGATATTTTGTTAGACAGCAGAATTCATTTTTCCATTCATCACAGCAAGTATTCCAGGTTCTGAAGCAGCAAAAGAGCCCCAGACCATCACACTGCCTCCACCATATTTTACTGTTGGTATGATGTTCTTTTCCTGAAATGCGGTGTTCCAAAAAGTTCAACTTTTGTCTCGTCAGTCCACAGAACAATTTCCCAAAAGTCTTGGGGATCATCAAGATGTTTTCTAGCAAAAATGAGACCAGCCTTAGTGTTCTTTTAGCTTAGTAGTGGTTTTGGTCTTGGAACTCTGCCATGCAGGCCATTTTTGCCCAGCCTGTTTCAAGTGATGCCTGCAGTTCTTTAGATGTTGTGGGGTCTTTTGTCACCTCTTGGATGAGTTGTCGCTGCGCTCTTGGGGTAATTTTGGTCGGCTGGCCACTCCTGGGAAAGTTTACCACTGTTCCGTGTTTTTGCCATTTGTGGATAATAGCTCTCACTGTGGTTTGCTGGAGTCCCAAAGTTTTAGAAATTGCTTTAAAACCTTTTCCAGACTGATAGTTTTCAATTACTTTTTCTCATTTGTTCCTGAATGTCTTTGGCATGATGTTGGCATGATGTCAATAGCTTTTGGGGATCTTTTGGTCTACTTCACTTTGCCAGGTAGGTCCCATTTAAGTGATAATCTAGATCGAGAACAGGTGTGCAGTAATCAGGCCTGGGTGTGGCTACAGAAATGTGATCAACCACAGTTATGTTTTAACAGGAGCTGAGGGGCAAACACTTTTTCACACAGGGCCATGTGCTGTAGTTTTAGATTTTTTTCTTCCTCATTAATGAAACCCTTCATTTAAAAACTGCATTTTTTGTTTACTTGTGCTATCTTTGACTAATATTTAAATTTGTTTGATGATGTGAAACATTTAACTGTAGAAAACATGCAAAATGTAAAAAATCGCTATGTCAGTTTTTCTTAATATAGTGCAGCACATAAACTTCAGATATATATCACACCTTTCAAATCAAGGTTTGCTAAATATATATCCTTGGTCTTGTACACACAAAGTAATTAAACGAAACATGTAGGTGACAATATGCACCTTTTCAAGTTGGTTGCAACACACCAATAACCAAAAAACAAAGGTTTTGCTAAACAGTAATAGAGGTAAAAATTAATTAATAATAATTAAAAAAGGATACATTAATCTCTACATTGGAAAAAACCCTCAACAGAAAAATGTTCATTTAACAAACTAGTACAGTGCCCGTCGGATGTATGCAATCATGTGGGACCGTAAGGGGCATAATTGTGTATTTTTGTATCTTTCTGTTGTATTTTTGTGCATTTTTTGTATAATTATTGTTTTTTTTGCCATTGCAGTGTGATTCTGGAATATTTTTGTGTATTGTTGTATCTTTTTTAGTGTAGTTTTGTGCATTTCTGTTGTTATTTTGTGTATTTTTGTATAAATATTTAGTTTTGTGTATTTTGAGTCATTTTCATATTTTTGTTGTTTGGTGTATTTTTAAGTAATTTTGTGTGTTTTTGGAGCCTTTTTGTATATTTGTATGCATTTCTGTTGTCATTTTGTGTACTTTTTGTATAAATATTGTTTAGTTTTTAGTTTTATTTTACTCATTTAGTATATTTTATTATAAATATTGTGTGTGTGTGTGTGTGTGTGCGCCAGCCATGTCCTCCGTGCGTTATCTATCACACATGCACGCGCGCTTCTTGCACGTAATCCGTCGCAGGTTAAGAGAGTTAAGTCCACTATTGATCAGCATGTATGTCTATGCTGTACACCCCCTCGATAACAGATAAAGTTGGTCACACCAGTGCCACCACTGGATAAGTTTGTGTAGAGCCCTGATAATAATAAAGATAATGATACGGATATAATATTATTAGTAAAAATAGTAATAGTAATAATAGTAATGGTCATATTAACAATAATAGTAATAATAATAGCAATAAAAGTAATATAATAAGAATCTAGTAACAATAATACGATAAAAAAACAATATGAAATAATGATAAGGTAATATGATAATATAGCAATGCTAATAATACAATGACAATAAATATGATAATATAGCAATGATAATAACACAATGATAATAAATATGAAGGTAATATAGCAATGCTAATAATACAAAGATAATGATATCGATATAGTATTAATAATGAAAATAGTAATAGTAATAAAAGTAATGTTGCAATGATATTAATAGTAATAAAATAATATTCTAAAAACTATTCATAATAAACAAAATTAAATAATTATAAGGTAATATACTAATATAGAAATGCTAATAAACCAATGAGAACACCAGTAACAACAATAAAAAAATATTATAATATATATAATGAAAAAGAATATAATGGTAATTATAAGAATAGCAATAACTTTAATACAGTAGTAGCAAAATTAACGATAATACAAATATTAATAATGAAAAACAATATAATGGTAACTATAAGAATAGCAATAACTAATAAAATAGTAGTAAAATTATACAATAACAAAATATAATAAAAATATAATAAAAATCCAGTAACTATAATACACTAACATAAAATAATAGGGTAATAGCAATAATAAAAAATAAAATCAGAATACCAGTAACTATAAGAGAAAAGAATAATAAAAAAAGAATATAAGAATAGCAATAACAACAATACAGTAGTATAGTAATAGTAATAACAGCAATAACAAAATAATGTAATGAATACCAGTAACTATAAGATAAAACAATAATAAGAAAGACTAAAAATGTAGTCACATCATTCATTGCTCCGTCTTTGGCTGCAGCAGTCGATGCACTCGAGCACCATATGATAAGCTTTAGCTTAGCTTTCTTAACTGCCGATGCCGACATTAGAACTACGTGCATGTTTAAACAGACTTTGTGGGTTTGTCCGGGGATTCGCCCTGTGCGCTATAAAGGGCGCTCTGCTACGGAGAAACATGCATGTTTACTTACCAGAATAGTACGTCCCACAAAACTGATTAACGCCGATAGATGAACAGCTGTTGATTCACAGTTCGTCTGTTTCGCCTTCAAAATTGATACCGGAAGTCGTCTCTCAACAGATGGTGCGCTAGCGCCCCCTCACACCCTGAGGTCAAAAGCTGAATAGGTTTCATTTCGGGGCCATCCAGAAGTGAAATAAAATTAAAATAAACATTTTGAAATGACCAAATTACTCCAAAATAAAAGGTACACACACTCGGGGTATTTGGAACCCGTTGACCGAGTTTCAGGTCGAACTCGCACCGCGTCTGGGAGATATTTGTTCCACACACACACAAAATCACTGAAAATCCTCTTACAATAAGAAGTGAAAAAGCAAACGGTTAGTTCATTCATTTGATCAAAGGTTTATTAACTTTGTTGATGTAAAACTATGTTACCATTGTTGTTTGGATCAGTAATTGAAAACCTCACTGCACTGAAATGAAATTAAAAGTATAGAAAATGATTTTTCTGCAGAGACGTGCACTAAAGCACAAGTTCATAACTGCTCACAAACTTAACACAAGGCTAAAGATAATAATATAAATCCACAGTTCTAATGCACAAGCAAAATAAATCAAAAGCTTTCTTTATCCAAAGAGTGCTGCCACACACAAATGACCTAATAGGAGCCAATAAAGAGCTCAAACCAAAGAAAGCTTGACAATTTAATCTCCCAAATGGAAACTGACAAGAGAATGCCCTTAAAGACAGTTGTCAATAAGTGCTGAATTTATGACAAATGTTGAGAAAGGAAAGCAGGCAACACAATTTTAGTGTACGTAGACTTTAATTAAATTAACAAGTTGTGAAGAAACAAAGATGTTGTGCTACCAATATTCATACAGTACAAAAAGACCCATCGAAATACAAGTACTGGATATGTGTGACGAAAAGGTAGGGTAGGTGATTTTCAAAAGCTAGCATGATTTTGAATGTAGCTTCCCCGAAAGCTCCGCCTTCACCCCCCTCCCCTCTGTGCTCCGTCTCATTCACATGCACGAGCGCCGGTTCTCCAGAAGCAGACCTCAGCTCATCGCTTGTATTGTGTAGAAATGTTGTTGTCTCATGTCTCATTCAGCAGTAAGTAATCACTAAACTTTATCATTATATACAACTCTGTTTTAAGTCCATCACCGGTGATGCGCGCTGAGTGTGGGCTTATGCACACGAGGGATCGAGAACGAGCAGGGAGATGTGATTGGTTAAAAAAAACGAAGCGTCTTTTTTCATTGGTCAAAGTTTTTACAGGTTTATAGCTGATACAGACGACAGATTTTCTTTGTTCCTTTTTCAGAGCACATAAGATCTTAATTTCCATCAAGACATAAAGACAATTTCAACCAAAAACTTTTGCCATTAATCAATGTCAGATACACAGTTCTCATTAAGGTAATGAAGCTCTGGACCATAACTGTTCTTTACTAGGGGTGCTCATTGTTATTTACCAATGCTCAATAACTGATTTATAACAGTTAATAACAGTGCATGTGTGCAAGGCCCTGCTCTTTAACATTATGTGCATGTGCATGAATAGTCAGACACCGCTATTCTATTTCTACAGCATAAAATCAATTTCAATAAGTTTTTATCAAATACAATAAAATAATTTAATATTGCTACAATCCTGCAGGCATGAGGCCTGCAATCACAAACTGTCAAATAGTGACAATCAAAAACTGTGAATCATCAATTCAAAAGTAGGGACGTCCCGATCGGATATTGATATCGGTCCAAAATCAGCCAGAAAACGAATATCGGATTTATCGGACTGCATCTAAAATCTCCGATATATATCAGATGATATTTATTCAATTGTAGAATACTATATATTATGTTGAAGAATAACATTTATGTAACCAATTGGATAATAATCAATGAGTCAGTTTTTCTCATACCTAATGTTGCTGACTATTGTTCTCGGTTTGAGTAACATCACTTTTTCAAGCCTTTTCCAACATTCCACACTACAAAATAAGTAATAAAAGTATGATTCGTGCTGATATTGTATCGAATGGATATTGGTATCGACCAATACTCAAGGTTGCAATATCGGTATTGTATCAGAAGTAAAAAAGTTTTATCTGGACATCCCTATTCAAAGGTACAGGACAAAAAAGGGTTTCCCGTTTGGCTTTATTTTTGCACTTGCAAACAAGCATGAACAACAACATGAGGAAACAGCGCTTCAGAACGAACCAACACCTGACTGCTGAACGGCAATAAATAAAAACAGGATGTCTCTTAATTTATACTTTTTACTTGTATTTATTAAGACAAAGCAACATGTTAGGCTGATTCCACAGTCATGCTACCCCTTCAAGTTGACACTGTAGCTATGTGTAGCTCTCCGCGTTGACGCAGACCCCTACGCCGTAACCTGACGTATGCCTCCTAAAAATTCTGACTTTGCGTCGAGGTGACGCTCTAAACCTTACCCCTGGTCACTGGAGCCAGTGGAACGCAGACCTAATGTTATCTTTAAAATCTATAGCTCGATTCACGACGGTGAAAGAATATAGATATTGAAGAATAAAGCACACATTTTGAAACCATTGTTTTCATGTTTGTGTCCAACAATACACACACAGTTAAGTAGGTAAGTATCGATCCTGAAATAAATTGTCATTTAAATTGCTTAAAAAACATAATATATTATATAGGGACATTTTAATGCTCCACGCTAACCACACATACAGCCACAACCCTCTAGCAGCATAGAGGTAAAGTTGCAGAGTGACGCATTCTCTCAACACAAAATTCTTGTTGGTCAACCTCTGCATCACATCAACGCCATACCTACGGCGTAGGTCCTGAACATGGTTCAGGTTTTAAACGTAAGACCCACCCCTCTGCTTCAGCTGTTGACTGGGATCATGTAGGTGGACACAAAATGTGGATCCATCATCCGGTCTAGCCCTCTCCCCTCATCCTCACATTTCCTCTGAGTCTCTCTCTCACAGGATGGATATCATACCTGACCTAAATCCGACCACTGCACTCGTCTAGTTTGCATAATGTGATTACACTGATTACATAACCATTTCAAATAATTTCATACCTTATATTTTGTGGTGTTTTTTTCTGTCATCTGTAATTTAAATAAATTGATGTACGAATTAAGTAAGCATATTGAGATGTCACTATGTTACCCCACAGCCTCAATAAAGTGTCTGATCCACTGCATATAAACTCCATCTTTCAAATAACCCAGCCATTATTATCAGTACTTAATAATTTGTCATTATGAATACTCCTCTGCTGCACAAAAAGGTGTAATACTGAGTGAGCATAAGCAGCTTGAGACTACCAAATGAAAGATTGGACTTTTAAATGCATGTAAACACAAAAAAATTAGCTCTAGCTCTGCTGCAATTGGACAATCAGTAAGTCAATTAACACACCCAGATAATGCAATTGACAAGTGAGCAATTAGTACAAGTATGCACATTAGCTGAATACTAAACATATGTGCTGCATTCTGCACCTTTCACCGCTTTTCCTCCTGCAATCATCCCCCGGAAGAAGAATATTGTGTAACTTCCAGAAAAGACGCACTACTAGTAAAATGATGAACATGTTGATCTAACAGAGTAAAGGAGCCACAACATACATACCAGGCAATAAAATTGAAAACTTAAATGTTCCTAAAATATGTAAATGTATATTATTATATGAATTCAAATATCCACTCGTTTTATCTGTGGATTAAATTGTAACGTTCTTGGTTTTTACTGTGGTAGATTTTTTTGCACTTACAGTAACACTTCCAGTTTCCACCTGATTCACAAAGTGTGAAAGCCTGCTGTGTTTTAAACAGTGTGTTTGAGATTCAGAGGTTTGATGTAAAGCTGCAGGGTTGTGAAGGAGTGTGGGGAAGTTTGTGCTGTGATTTGGGTTATTTATCATAACCGTTGTGAAGCGATCATTAAATAATGTGTTATTTATCTGATTCAGCAGCTTTCTTACTCCTTCTGCTCTTTCTCTTCTCATTGACTATATATGTGAGGGTTAAAGATATTCCTGTTATCTAAAGATCACCGCAGGTGAAAATAACCCACTCATTATAGTTACTATGGTGGTCGTTTCCATTGTGCAGCCAAGGCATATGTGTGGACATGCGCCGCTACCGTGTGAAGGGGCGGAGCTCAATCATTACAAAGATTAGACTACAATTTCATTTAGTAGACGTTTTTATCTGATCAAATAGAGATTTTGTTTTAATTTGCCTTTTCAGCTCTTCTTTAATTTATGTTTTCATCACAAATTAGAATTAGAAAAGGGTCGCTGACAAAAGGTGTTAGTTTAAGATACTGTCGACAAAGTTAATACTGCACACAGGGAACATCTTGTGATTTTCCAAAAAAAGTTACATTTACACCCTTTTTAAAGCTCACATTCAATTTCATTGTATGATTATCAAAAAAAACTAAAGCTCTCAAATCTTTCTAGCTGGCTTCGATTACCATTTTTAACATAGTTGCCAACTGTCTAAAGCTGTTTATGAGTTACACTCCACCCCAATCTGTCGCTTCCTCTTTTAGCTGGCAGTAAAAGAGAAGTATATGCAAGCCTTTTGTTTGGCTGGTAAAGGAAGCTAGAACGCCCATCCTGTGTCAGTAGCCCCACTGTGATATGCTCATTTCTGGCAGCAGTGTCTTGCTAAAATCAGCAATATTAATTGATTTGTATTTATTTTCTAGCAGTCTCTGAATGATACTGTATATCCAACGCTGACAATTTTCAAGTATGTTCATGCATTTTTTTTTTTTTAAAGTGGCTGAGCAGTTCTAAAGATTGTCAACTCAGTCATAAAATGTATCTGCTCCTTGGCCAGATGCTCACAAATGAAATTTCATGATTATAGAGGGAGTGGAAAAAGAGTGAATTTTAGTTTTAAACACTGATTCCCAATTCAGTTTTTACCCGAGTTTTTCACACCATTTGGAGTTGGTAAAGCATGTATTTGCTCTCATAATATTCATTCACTGCCAATATTTGTTTGGGTATGGGCCTCAAGCTAAAACATAAGATTTCTAAAAAGAATGTTGGAAGGCCATAAAATCTTTTCACTGGTGGTGTGTCACTTTTATATTCCACCAATAAACAAAAGACACCTTGGCGCAGCAGTCTTTGACAAAAATGTTGATGAGACCTTATACCAAGATGCTTTAGGTTGCAACCATGTATGTTACAACTTGTAATTTAGACGCACTGTGTGTTTTCTAGGGTATAATTACGCTTGCAGGAGGCAGCCTGATATTCCCTTAACTAAAGAGCAAGACAAGTATTTAACTCGCTATCAAAATTTTCCTTGAGCGAAAGGTAGTGTACAGGTAAATGCCCTAAACATTATGATGGAAACAACAAGAGAAATACTACTTAATAGTGTTTTCATTGAATTTTTACAACATTTTTGACCCATTTTGATGCCAAAGCATTCCACCGAAGCGTTGCTTAACAAAACTATGAATTTAGGGATTCACAAGCAAATGCAATATAGTAACAACAACAAAAAAAAACAATTTTAAAGAAAATGTGTTGAAAGCACTACAAAAAAATAAAATGGAGAATCCAAGAAATCAGGTGAGAGTCAATGTAAACACTGCACCTGAATCTTGAAGACTTGGTACATCATCCTGCCAAACATGGCTGCTCCTGCTATGGAGCAATGCTCACAAGTTGAATAAGGAACTTTCCTCTTGTCGAAGTATACATACAGGAGAGGAAACTGAACATTTTGCAAACTCTGTCTAACTCTGCCTCGATAGGTGGTGCTTTATTGTTTTCAAAACTATTAACGTTGTTCTGGTTGACCCTAAGAGAAGGAAAACCAACAACAAATGAAGATGGCAGAGATGATAAAGCAATTAACTCCATTCCACTGACTGGTTTTTAAACTTTGTAGGCTACCAGATTTTTTTTTCTTTTTACAGCTTCCCCAGCACCAGTGTTAAGGTTAATGGTTTGAATCTAATTTGAGGTTAGCTTTATTCTTGTAGGTTGTAAGTAATTTGCTCAAATATACAGAAAATCACTAGGGATTCACCAAATATATTTGGCAGAATATCGGTTTAATGAGTTAAAAGCAAGGCCGGATAGTAGCGTGTCGGAAAAGTGTGCGCGCGTTGCTGTAGAACCAGCAGCAGAAGCTCCTCCTTTCCACACACAAACACAGCCAGACTCTCTCCTTTCTGCTCTCCGTCACCGCGTAAAAGTTGGAAGTCGTCCAATTCCACAACCGAGTCCGTTTTTAGCGCTGTCAGCCACAAATCCGTAAACATCCCCATCGTTTCCTCCTTACACTACACTGGGTCTAGCTGCATAGGCTGGTGCTAACAGCTCATGTGTGTGAACAATGGGTTTGTGGCTCCAAGCAGAGACTCCCAACTCGATTGGCAGCAGAAAAAGTAGTGCAGTTTGTATTTACATATATGGCTATAAAGAATAATATATATTCTATATTAAACCGCAGTGTTTGTTATAGTTTGAGAGAGAGGAGCTGACATTCTAGGAGGCGTTAGGTGACGTCACCTACCTACATGGGCAAAATCCAACTCGCCCGTATGGGGGCGACTTTGTTTTTTACAAAATGTCGAATAACAAAGGAGGGAGGAAACAGAACTTTTTACACTTTGGCCCTCTGAATAATGCTAAAAGGATGTATATCACTATAGCAAAACCATTATTAAGTGATTTTTTTCATCATACCTCCCCTTTAATGGACTTTAGTTTTTTTTTTGGATGCATGTTTTGTTTTATTTGAAGGGCTAATATAAATGAAAAACTTTGTTGTGCTTTTTTTGAAAAGAAAAGACATGTCTAAAAATGTATTCTAGGCTATTTATGCACAATTAAAAAAATAGTGAAAAATTTAACAACCGAATTTGGTATTCGGCCAAGCGTTTATATTTTATTCGGCTTCGGCCACAAATTTTCATTTCGGTGCATCCCTAAAAATCACAACTTGTAAAAAGCATGATTGGGTTTTGCACTTTTTCTAACAGGCCATAGATATTTTTCATTAAACAGGAGTAGTATGGTAAATCATCATAATTTTAACTAAAACAAAAGAAAACTAAAACATTAAAATGTGAATACATAAATCCAGCTTTGATGAGTGACTACGGCTAAAACAAAATTAAAAAATCTGCCTGTGTGACACTAAAATGAGTTAGTTACAATTCAAAACCCTGATACAAACCCATAGTGCTCAAGTTATGTTATGCATCTCACTGGATGCTCTTTATGCTATGTAGTACACACTACACACCTCACATGAACTAAAAGCCTTGCAAAAACAGCAGCTGGAACCTGGAAATGAGAAAGTTCAAGGAACGTCCTGGTGAGAAAAACCTCATTATACGAGGTGCTTTGAGGACTGAGAAAGCTAAGGTGACACATTGGATAGCCAAAAAGCAGTTTGAACTTTGAGTTATACATTTTTTCTTTGACAGCTTCACTATATCACAAACTCAATCAAGCATACCGTCAGTGAGTACAAGATGAAGATTAACTTTTGAGAATGAGTTATCCAACAAATCTATGAAAACGCATTACAGTGCGCGTTCATCCAAGTATTTGACTATGAACCTAGTTGACCGAAGCATGGCTTCACTGTGAGATAAACCTAGCTTTAAAACCTGTGGATCTGTCGAGTGACTCCAATGATTATAGTCACAGGTTTTTCAGGGGCGGGGATTGTAGTGACTGAATCAATACATCACAGCAACAAGATGGGTAACTGTCATGGTTGTCAAACATGATTGCAGCACAAACCCACAGGTGATTTAAAGTCCTACGAGAAGGACATTCCATTAACTTAACTTAAAAAAAAAAAAAACATGCACCGTTTGTATGCTAATGTAAGCAATTGCCAATACTACCATGACAGATTCAATTCAACTTTATTTGTATAGCGAAATTTACAACAAAGTCATCTTGATGCGCTTATCAAAACATAAAATTCATAATAAGAAAGAGAAAACCCAACAAGATCCACATGAACAAGCATTTAGCGACAGTGGGAAGAAACAACTCCCTTTTAACAGGAAGAAACCTCCAGCAGAACCAGGTTCAGATGTGGTAACCATCTGCTTCGACTGGTTGGGGTTAGTCGACAGAAGGACCAACAGAACAGGATAGAGAGATAGAACATCAGAGTGTGACTTGATTCTGGAGCAGCGGTGCTCGTGCATGTGAGTGAGATGGCGCACAGATGGGCGGGGGGAGGGGGGTAATGGCAGAGCCGTCGGTGAAGCTACATTCAAAATCATCATCATGCGAGCTTTCAAACATCACCTACCCTGCCTTTAAAGCTCAAACAACAAAAAAGAGGCAAAAAAAGTGCTATGCAAGCAATAAATGTAAGTGGCCACATAATCCGAGTCACAAGATAATTGCATTGCATCAAAGCCCCATCGAAATCAAAAAAGTAGTGCCCACTTCTCCTGTGAAACAGGATCTGCAACGCATAGCAAGTCCCGTTTGTCTGTGGCTAACATTTTGATATTTGGCTATTTGATACGTGTTCTTAAGTCATTTTTAAAACTTTTAATCTCGCAAGATATGAGTGCAGACTATTCCCTACGAAAACTAAGAAGCTCTATCCTTTCCAGAGCAGAAAAAAGACAGGATAACCTGATGAGGACAGAGGAGAAGTGAAGTGAGCTCATTTCCTATAATGGAAAGAAAAAGGAAATGGGTTGTGGGAGAGGAGAAAGCATAATGGCTTACTTTATGTGTGCTTAATGACATGGTCAGACAAAGACAGCCTCGACCCCTGGCAACACATTGCCCAAAGGCACTTGAAATGTAAGCAATATATGAAGGCAACTCTAACTCCAATAATGCTGTGTGAGGTCATGAACCTCAGGAGCAAAATTTGGTTTACCAAGTCTTTAGAAAACAGTCAGGTGAATATGGCAAGTGTAATGTTACGCAATCCCAAAACAAAAACTTTCACAGTCACTACCAAACACTAAATGTATATGATTTTTAACAAATCAGTTTTCCAAATATTAACACTAGTTTTTGAAACAATGTTTAGATTTCCATGCACCATTGTTTAAAAAAAAGCCCAAAACATTTGAACCTACTGCTTGCTTAATCTTTGTGCCTGCTGATGAAAAGACCTTGCACTTCTAAAATGTAATCTGATTTCTAAACGTAAGACATCCCATCAATCAAGAAGAATCATGAAGCTCAATTGGAATGAACAGATCTCTTGACAGAAGTTTGGCTTCGTATATACGGTACATACTAAAAGAACCTTTAGTCATCATTTTGGAAAGAGTTGAGGTGCAGTTTAAAACTAATAAAACAAAGGCTGAAGATCCTTTGCTCATTTTTTCTTTTTGCTTTAGTTTATCAAGCAGTTTATTCTCAAAAAAGGCCATCGCTAAAGTCAAAGTCATTTCATGTCTTATACGTTTGAAGATGCAATCCTCCGATTTTTTGGCGTTTGCCTTTAAGGCTTCTTTTACATCAGGATAGTCCTGGACTCAGACCAAATGGGCAGGAAAAAAGCCTGTCATTTACAAGAGCTAATCGTTTTTGATGCACGTTCAGTGTGTAAAAAGCAGTAGGAAGAACAAGATGGAAGTGAAGTGCAGCTCTCCAGAGGTGCGAATTCGATTTAATTTGTTCTGAGACCTTAGATAACAATAACCCGTTTCAACTTTTTAGTCCTGAAAAAAAAAATATATCCAGTTACCACCTGTTTATTGAAAACATCTTGACAAAAGGTTTTGTAAGTCTGTAGGGTCTGCTTTAATTGAGCATTAAAGCCTAGTTGAATGACAATTCTGTCACCTGTGTTGATACAATTATCTCTAAAGGCCTTAGCCGTGACAGTCCATCAGGTAAAACATTTGACCACTTTGTACATACCGCATCTTTGTGAAGGAGAAAACTGGTATAAAAATAAAGCCATCTGTAGGTCAAGAGCAGATATGATGTGTGCAAGTAAACCAGCTGTGAGAAAAGCAGTCTGAGCGAAGGATGCTTTAAAGATCTCTTCTGGTAATTGATATTCTCTCTACACAAACAATCATATGCCATCAAGTGCGTCACTCAGCTAATTAGGCAGCACTGTGGTGAAAACTGTTACTTGAACAGGGTAAAAGCCACCCACAAACCTTAGGCAACAGCTTGTTTGATAAGTAAACAGGTGGATATATTTGTGCGAGCTTATCACCCCATGCACTAGAGTAGACATGGAGATCGCTTTTTGAGTGCTTTAAGTAGTGATTTCTGCTGTACGAAAAGTTGATGAGGGTTGTTACTTTCAATGAATCAGGTCGGCCCAACTTGTTTTCCTCTGTGAAAAGCAGGTTTCCATGAAGAGTAAAATGTAAATGCAACTTTAATGAGACAGAAGACTCAGTGTGTGCAGTTGTGACTGCCGAAGTTGACCAAGAGATAAGAGTTCTGTCACAATCATCCACACAAAATGCTGCAAATGTAAAAAAAATAAAAAAATAACACACACATTGCATTCCTTTATCACAATTTTCAGATAAGAAAAAATGTCTCTGGCTCACATACAGCTTTAGGTCAGATTTCTTTGTACGGCTCATTATAATTTCGACAAAGGATCAAAGCCACTAGATCACTAATCTACTTCATCTCTAAAGATTGTCTTCATAAGCACATGCAAGCAAGAGATAGGAAGAAATAGGAAAATACAACTGATACGTCATCAATGCATTCAAGCAGCAAGAATAGCACAAAAGCTGGTAAATGAAAACCCTGTGAGACACAAAACCCACAAAAGGGATAAAGGATTTTCATACACCACTAAAACAGTTAAATTGTAACGTGCCGCTTACCTGAAAATGTTAATAATCAGACAAACACTGCAGATTAATATTCATTATGACATTTTAAAATCCTGTGTAAAGCAAAACTTTCAGTGTCTAACAGTCTATCACTTCGCATATGTCAAAAAATAAATAAATTAGATTTATTTCCATTCTTTTTCATAAATGATCCAATATTTGATGTACAAGTCCAATTTTGTGATTTAAGTTTCAGTAACGTGCAATCAATTAACAACTAATCTCAAACCCACATGACACTTAGGACAATTTCTGTGATTCTTGTGACCTGAAACGGCTGATTTTTCAAAACATTGCGGCAAAGGTTGCAGTCTTTTAAGGCTTCATTATTTTGTATAACTTTGTATAAACTTGCAAAAAAATCTGACTGCCTTTGAACCTAACTCCCCATTTCCTCCTTTTGGATTTTCAAAATAAGGTCACCCTACGCACTCGCACAGATGTGTCCAGATTCAATTTTCACTCGCACACACTGAAAAAAAACTTGCATATGCGACCAATTTGGTCACAGTCTCGAGCCCTGGGAACAAAAAAATGTGCCACATGAGAGATTCAGAATGACCAGGTTAAACTGTGACTGTAATATACAAAGAATCCCAGGACTTACACCTTTCCACAAAACAAGACAGCTGCGATCCCTGATGGGAATGAATTACTCTGCTGCAAAATTAGTTGTTTTAAACTCACAAGAGGAAAAAACTCTTAATTTCCAATTTGATGACACGATGACAGAGAGGAACCTGTAGCAACATTTATGAACTGGAAACTCAACTAAAGTTAACTATGCTAAGCTAACACACCGGGCACGCAGAATAATCTAAGAGCTAATGCTAACCACTCCATAAAAGGAATAGACCTAGTAAAAACATGACTTAGTGTCATAAAGCCACAGAGATTCACCGATTTGTTTATCGTAAGATTTAACACTTGTATGGAAGGATAAAAGCTAAACATGTCACACATTGTGTGAAATGTCAGCATAAATACTGCTGTGATTATTCATCCGTCCCAACGTGTGAAGCGCAATTTTTTTTAAATATATTTCACGTGTTCCCAAGACAAAGCTGGCCCCATTAGACTAATGTAACTATTGCGATTATTGCACCAAAATATACTGAATGATTAAATCATCAGCTTGTTCTGGTTTATTTATAGGAAATTAGAGAGTTATTTATCAATCATAACTTTATGTAACTCATTATCAAATATGAAATGAACAAAATTCATCAGCAGTTATTCGTGCATTTCATGTACCCCTCATTTCAACTGAGTAAAGAAATAAATTGCATACAATAACACTAACAGTGACCCACATGCACAAATATATTCCATAATCAGCTCATAAACTCTGAGTTAGTAGCTATTGTAGCCTTGTTGTTGTGTGTAGTGTTGATGTATTCATATTTATTTGTTTAGTTGTGAATTTTTTTATTAATAGTTTTTATTTATCGGAATTTTTATTGTTATCCTGAAAATACCAGAAATTATTTGATAATAATTTTTTTTGTCAATATCGCCCATCCCTAGTGGGAAGCAGTGTTGATTTAGAGACAGTGCAGGAGACTAAATGTGAATCAAAGATTGTTAAGGAATGCCAAAGCCTCAATAGCACCAAGTTCTCATTGCTAAATTAAATAACGGCTCAATCTGAGAACACAACAGTCAAGTCTACCTTATTTTGTAAAAAAAAACTAAATGAATAAACAATCATAATATGTGTCCTTGCACATTTGCATATAGAACGACATTTCAAGAAGCGGATGTTTCTGAGACTTTTGGTGGTTAAACTTTGTCTAAAAGCCAAAAAGAAAAGCACTGTCAGAGACATTTGATTGTTATTTTAGAGCTGCGTAGGAGGACGACCCTGAACTCCACGTTTTCTCTCCTCATCGGTTTGCAGAGCTTTTCAATTTGTAGTTAAAGAACAATAACTCGCCTGCGTGCTTTGAAGGAAGTGGTGATACTTTTCGCAGACAATCCCGCAGATAATATTGCAAAAGAAAGATAAATACATTTAATTGCTTTTCTTTATATGAAATGTTTTTTTTATAAATAACTTTTCCTCTTCTGGATGCGTCATGTGACACCTCTGGATGGATGCAACAGCTCTGTCACACAGTTTTCTCCTTAAGACCTTAATAACTATTCAAATGGCACTCAGGTACAACACAAAGTTGATAAAGGCAATTGACGTATATTAATGTCATAAAACATTTTATCAAAACAACCCATATCGTTTGCACATGTGCACATACAAAATATGCTTAATTCCTTCTGAGACTCATTATAAAAAGAAAGCTGTCCATTAACACAACATGTTTAGCATAAAATAACCAGTGCAGCTGACACTAGCTGTGACACACGTTTTTCAAACCACGTTAATGTTTTTTTTAAACGCCTTTAAATGTATGACGTGGTCGTTGCGCACAAACTCCCAACTATTGCTGTAATTCCTCAAAACCCGCAAAAACTGCACCAGATAGTAATTATTGATGCTAAACCTGCTGCTTAGAGCAAACTGTAATCAACCTTCCAACCAGAGGCACAACCATCCCTCTCTTTAAAGATCCATACGGAAGAAACTATGTACCGGGATTTTTATTTGTATTTGATCCAAAGAGGATGTTTTGAGTGTTCTTGTGCTAATAAAAAGCCAAACTGCAAATAAGACATACAGAGATGTCCAGAAAAAAGTAGTAGTAGGTTTAAAAAAAAAAAAAAAAAAAAGTACAATGCTAAAACTTGCAGCGTTACCGCTGCTGCACGCCGATTACGCGCAACACCGAGTGGGGGTCGGGGTACATGCCCCCTTCGGAAAATTTTACAAAAATGATGCTATATAGTGCTATATGCTCTGATCTACCTGATCCACCTACATTGACTGGCATGGTTTGAAAGCTCCATGCTCCATCAGTGGGAATAATGTGCCTTTTCATATAGTTTAGACAATAATTACAGTCAAATCAGCCTAACTGAAGCAGCGAGAAGTGTTCACTTAACACTACTTTAATTAGGTTGGCATTTAATGTGATGACCTATGGTCCATGTGCACATGGCAGTGGTAGGTATTGCATTTGTACAATTGTCACTTTTGACTACAGTAGCTTTTTGTAAAAATGAATAAATAAATATACTATGTCTAAAAGACTTGTTAAGCAATTTGGGTGATTCTTGAGGTGTTTTATATCAATGCTTTGGGTTTAGATCAGTGCCCATTTAACAAAATAAAATCAGTGACATTCAGGTTTTGACATGATTTTCTCACTCTGGAGGAACAGTTCTACTTCTTTGTGCATCACTTTCATAAATATCTAAAAGATTTTCAAATATTATTAAAAGAGCTTGCCCATAAAACTATCTGAAACAAACACAGGAGGCTGCACGTCTGTTACACAACAGCAATCAACCATAATATTAAACATTCCCAAATCCAGAGACAGAAAGCTCTAACATTTCGGGAGACATTTTAGGCTGGGCTAAAAGTCATTTCCTCTATAGCTATTGTCTGTATTTGCCTGAAAGTGTGTGAACTGGTGGTCGCAGTCAGAACCATGTACACTCTGTCCAAATGCCAACCCCCTCATTATCAAGCAGCCCTTGTCATGTCTGACTTCTCAGTGCAGGAAAACCCTCCAAACTTAACATGACCTTAACAGAACGGCCTCACTGATTGTCTCACAATAACGCTCATACTCTGCAGCATGCTGTGAAATTGGCTTCAATATTTTTCCCACATGCTTGTTGGAGGAGAAACCTGCTCTGCAGAGCACCCATTCCACTCCAAACTTTCCCAAACACTCTGAGTGCAGTGGTTGTTTGTATCAAAGCACATCTCCACCCTGAAGGCAGGTGACACGAGGGCATGGCCAACATTGGAACTTCTGATGCTGCTGATGACAAGGTATTTTTCCAGGATTAAAAAAGGAAGAGAGAGAAAAAAAAAAAGGAGCGAGTTTGTAATGCTAAAGGGTTTACAGGTAAAGAATGTGTGAACTTGGAAAGACATACAGCTTGCTCCAGATTGTGGATGACCATCAAGTTTTTTTTTTTAAATGGGTCAACATGATGTCTTTAAAAAGAAAAAAAAAAGAGAGAGAGAGATAGATAGAGAGAGAGAGGTCAAAACAGCTGATGGTCAGTTGACATGAGTTGGACTCTAATTCAAGGTAGAGACCTGTTTATCATTTGTTGATATAGCCGTTATCACGTTGGCTTCACAGTAAAGGTCACATGTTTGGTTCTGCTCAGTGTAGGACTTGGCACCTTCCTGTGTAGAGTTTCCATGTTTTCCTGCACTTTTGTAGGGTTGATCTGCATCTTTTGGGTTTTAATCAAGCATCAAAAAATGCATGGTGATAGAAGTCCTAATCTTAAGGATAAAAAACAATAGTTAAACCAGTGAATCTTTACCTCACAATAAACCACTGATAAACCCGTTACATCAAGCCGATCAAAACACAGTGTACCACTGTAATCTAGGTTAGTGGTTCTCAAACAGAGGGTCCAAGTTGAACCGCACTTTGGATGCCTATGAAATGTATTCCTGTATTATTAAACAAAAGTGTAGAACTCCATACTGGGACCAATGCTCTGATAAAACACATTTACATGTACAGTATATAGATACTGGACATGATGCACTGCTGTATTACTGTGAAGTGTGATAGTTATAGCAATGGCTATAAAATTGTCCTCCTTTAAAAACACAAACATTTTATGGTGTTTGTATTTATAAGACTAGACCAGGTACTCCAAGTTCATTTCTCCAAAGATCTTAACATTTAAGTTGAAACGGCTAAAGCAGTGGTTCTCAAACTTTTTTAACTCAAGTCCCCCCTTTGTCCAGCTACAACATTTTGCTCAGAATACTAAAAAAAAAAACAAAAAATAAACTATAGAGGATAATGATGGAATGGGTTAACACGTTTTAAAGAATCGAACTTTGTAAATAAATAAACAGTATTTAGTGCCTCATGAATAGATTTGTATAATTCCCAGTAATCTCCCACCTGGTGTGGGACCAAGACTGATCTTTGCTTTAAATTATGTCTTCTCTTATCAGGGGTCCCTGGATCCAAAAAGTATGAGAACCTCTGATCTACGTGACAACAGTAGTCCATATTTTGTGTTTTCTTCTTCTTCTTAGGCCCAGTCTGTTCATGGTTCATAGAGTAGGACGTGAAATATTTCAGTGGATTTAGTAGACTACTGGTTTAAGTCATTAAAAAGAACATAATATAAGGGAAATCTACTTTCTTGAGAAAGGCTTGAGTGTTTGTACTACTTTGTCATGTTAGCAAGAGTCTTAGCATGCAGTTGCGTAATTCGTCTGTAGCCATTGGAGTGGCACTTTTGCAACTCAGTGTCAGTGTTGTGACAGAAAAACTCACCCAGAAGCAGCAGTTTCACTTCCCTGGCCGCCTTCTCTCCATCTTCTCTCAGGTTTTTATCAATCATTTTGGACCTCTCGGCCGCTGCTTTATCTTCCTGACTCACTGTACAGCCCATGGTTCCCAGTGCGCGCTTCAGGTCTGCTGATTAGTGGGGAAATCACCTGGGAGAAAAAAGTAAATGATGGCCGAGTGAGGAGGCTCGACTCCTTGTTCTTTTCTTGGTTAAAAGCAAGAGCTTGGGTGTACGTCCCCTTTTTAAACTAGTGCTAACAGGCGAGAGGGAGTCCGTTTATCCACTAAAAAGGTCAGAGTATCCCAAAAAGGCTTGATGAATTCCTGGCAAAGTCTCGAACACTGGCTGGAAGAAGCACTCACTCGCTCGGCATTGGGTTTGGTGCTGCTTTCTAAACGGGAGCCACGAAAACAACTTTAGAGGTTGAGTTTTAACGACAGCGAGTCATCGAAGCGGGTTAAACAAACGCAGACGGCCCGCTAAGTTGAGCCAGGGGAAAAATGAAAAAGTAATCCAGCTGTTCAAGAGCCAGCTCACGAATTCACCGCTGCCAGCCCCAGGACGCTGTTTGGAAACAGAAGAAGGTGGTGGTTGTTGTTGTTGTTTAGGCTGCTGCCTCTGTCGTAATGTTAATCCGTGTTACCGTTACGTTTTCTTTGGCTCCGTGTAGAGATTTATCACGTTTGAAGCCACACCCGTAACCGCAGCGAAGTTCCTCTGAGCCCGACAAAAAGCAGAGAGACAGCGCCGTTACCTCCCAGTCACAGAAGCAGCAGGGCCGACCTCCACCAGAGAACAGAACGCCCACCCTAGTGCTTCATGGGAAATGTAGTCAAAGTCGAAGCTAGTGGCTTTTTTTTCCCTAAACTCCAAAACAGATTACAGAGGTGTAAAGAGTACTGAGTAGGGCTGAACGATTTTGGAAAATAATGAAATTACGATTTTTTTTTCCCACCTCAATATTGCAATTTAATATGTAATTTTTTTTCAAGGGCATCTTGTCATGTATTTTTTAATGAACACGAGCAATAAATCAATCTGTTTCATAATAAACTATTTCAGATTTATTCCAACTTTAAATAAATATAAAATATAAATTGTAAAGCACTGATTACAACAATAAAGCATGTGGACTGCACCTGTTAAACACACTCTGAACTTAACAGGACAGTACAAGACAGGACAAGAAAGAAAGAAAAAAAAAATGCAGCCTTTGCGATTAGAAAATCACGTTTTATGATTTGCGATAACATCGCAAATGCAATTAATCGTTCAGCGCTAGTACTGTCATAAACTACCAAGTACTGTTACATGATTGAAATAGTACTCAGGTACAAGTAAGTCATACATAAAATAGTACTCAAAGTACTCAAAGTAAATGTTACTAGTTTCAACCCCCACGTTTATTGTTGGTAATAAATCTTGCCACGGTTCCCTTGCATACAGTAAACATCTATAAACATGTATAAAGTTAAAAAGGAAGAGACCAAATCTTACACAATTAGAACTTAATTTATTTTCCACAAAGGCATCTGTATCAAATAAATGTTTTGCCAAAATGTACAAGTGTTTTTTTTTTTTTTTTTTTGTTTCTAAAGTAACTAACACCAATTAATTCATTTACATTTATTTATTTATTTATTTTTTTGTTAAACTGTCAGGCTATACGTATAAGTAAATCTATGAACTCTAAAACTCAATTGTGTTTTTGGCGCGGCACATTATGTTTAATCTGGTTGGTCGGCTATGATGGGACGCACTTGATTGTATTGTTGTCTGGTCATTTCATTTTTTGTAATTTCACAATGTCTGTTGATTATTTTAAAACAAAAAATAAAAATGTACTCAACTGTTGGACACAGAAATGTAACAAATTACTTTACTTCTTTTAAAATGTACTTAAGTACAAGTATAATTACTGATTTCAAAATATACCTTACTCAAAAAAGTACAAGTACCCATAAAAACAACTCTATTACAATAAGGTGAGTACCTGTAATATATTACTTTCACCTCTGATTACAAACATTTTGAAAGTACATCAAAAAGCTGTTAAAATTGTAATTTTAAGATTGTTTAACTTGTACATTTTCAATTATTTTTCTGGTCAGCAGGTGATCTGTAACTACAATTTAAAGAAATAAGAAAAATAAATATAAAAAACAAAAAATCATATTTATGTACATTGGATCGGGTCAAATAAACAAAGGTTTTTTTTTTCAACAGCAGATAGATAGATGGGTAGATAGATTGAATGGAAGGCTTTCTGTAAAATGTTGAATGGTTTGTGTCACAGAGCGCTTATGTGATCAGGCACTGATGTTGAACAAGAGTACCTGCTCTTTGATAAAGGCCAGTCAAATTTTTGAACTCCAAACTTTTCAAAAACTGTATTTTTATCCTGTTGGGATTAAAAGAAAGGGAGCATCAACAAACTGTTCCCACAAAGTCAGAATAGGTTTGATTTGTATAGTGCGTGGGGTGGTGGCGTAATGGTTAAGGAAGCAGGCTTGTAATCAGAGGGTCAACGTTTAGAATCCAACCTGGGCCTTAACCATGGGATGTTGAGAAAGTCCCTTAACTGCTCGTGTTGTACATCGCTTTGGATAAAAGCGTCTGCGAAATGAAAATGTAATCTTCATTTATTTGTTTTTTTATCAGTCCTAAAGCAATTTACAACATCAGCACATTCATCCACCAATGGGATAGAGCTGCCGTGCAAAGCACTAGTTTACCAAAGACAGCAGATTAGGGTTAGTGTTATGTTCAAGGACTTCTAAACACATGGACAGGTAAAGCTTTGGGATCAAACCCCCAACCACTTGATCAGAAGAAGACCTCTACCACCTGTGCCATGGTTTCCATTAAAGCACAGAGTTGTCCAGAATGTCTTGGTATTGAAAGGCCAAATACTTTTGTTTAGGATTAGAAATGTTTTCTAATTTTAACATTAGTTTATAGACCACCTTTGATTACTCCTATCACAGCTCTCTGGCATCCCCTCGTGGACTGAGCTTAAATTGACAAAAACTATATACAGTATGTCTGTTTTTTTTTTCTTTTTTTAGAGGGCGTGAAACAATATGTATTAAAGGATAAACTGGACTTGAAATTAAATGACCTAATTTGATGAAGCTGCTTGTTGAAACATGTTGGATTAAAACACACACATCTGACGCAGCCCGTAAACTTCAAAAACCACAATTTGAAGACATTTTGAGGGGTTTTTTTTTTCCCACTGTCACTAAATGCTTCTTCATGTGGATCTTGTTGTGTTCTTTCTGTCTTACTATTGACTCTATAAATAAAGTTGAATTGAGATTAATTGTTGAAGCACAGTTAATCTGCTGTATAAAGGAGGATGCTCAATGGGTTAGGCATCACTCATGTAGACATCATGAATGGAACAGCGTTTTTTAGTCACGTTTACAGTGAAGTTGTGTAAAACTTTCATGTATTATTTTTCATTTTTTGCTCTATTTAGCTAGAAGCCACCAATAAGAAATTGTATCCTATAATAAAGCAGATTTACTCACAGTTGCACACATATTGTTTGCAGCATAATGTCCTATCACAGCTCTCTGGCATTCCCTCGAGGACTGAGCTTCAATTGACAAAAACTATATATATATGTCTGTTTTTTAGTGTTGTTTTTTTTCTTCTTCTTATTAAACATGTACAGATACAAAAAAAAAAAACTATACATGTAGATTAGAATAGCTCACAGTTTACATTACAATGTTTTTTTTTCTTGTTATGAAAATATATTTAATAGTCCTATTGAACAATGTGGAATGTTTTTTTGGTTGTATCTTGTTACCGATACCTACAGCACATCCTACTAAACACTCTTTTAAGTCAGAGACTCAAATTAACAATGCACGTTTTTGGACTTTAAGAAAAAACAGAGTTCATAAAGAAAACCCAGTATACACAACGAGAAAGCAAAAACTGTACAACACTATAAGTTTTGGATCAACCACTTCTCCATCATTTCTGATTTAAAAAAAAAAAAGATGTTAAGAAAAGTTTGGATGAATATTAGACACACACACACAATCCATACGTTACCCCATTATCTTTATTGCAACATTGTTTACAGTACAATACCTGCCATCAACATATTAAAATATATCAAGATACAAGAAAATAGACATGAGTTGAAGGACAATGAGGTTTAAAAGCACTTTGAAAATGATTACATTTATATATATATTTTTTTATTTTATTTGGACTATAACTTTGATTTCTATTTACATTATACAAACTAGATATGAATATAAAGGGTATACATTTATATACATTTTATTTATAAATGCTGACCAACGGCCACATGTATTGTTACTTTTCACCCATACACGTTTCCATAAAGCACACACAGAGGGAGAACATCAAAGATGTAGCGTACAATAATCCCATGTATCATGTTGGATCAGCCATTGACCATGACTTTTTGTTCATCTGTGTTTTTAATGCGTCTCACTTTGTTAATCAATCCCATCAGTACAAAGAAAGCCCAAGTTAAGCCTGTTTTGAACGGGAAGTTGAGGGAAATATTACTGTGCTGTATTTATAAGTGACTGGTTCACATGATTTCTCAAGCATTATTTTGAATAAAAGGGGATTCACAGATGTTGAACAAACATCCATACGACACCATGTGGTTGTACGGTGTGTACTCAAACTCACCTAACAGGTCCACTGTATGAATATGATCAGTACATGGTCTAACTCTACCACTGATGATTTCATTACCACTCACTGTAAAAGAAACGTAATAACCATTATATGCATTTCATCACTAAAACAGATTAAATGGCTAAAAAACACCAAACGTAACATTTAAAACAACAGTTAAGCTATCAGTGGAAGAAGACGATCACTTGACTCATACTTTTGATCGGATTATAGACGCAGGTTAAACAACACAAAGGCATATTATAGCTACTATAGTTAAAACACCGTGGAGCCATGTTTCTTTAAAACACCACAGATGAACCTTCACCAGTACATCCATATAACTGGTCGTTGTTTGTCACAAACGGACCAGAGAAGGAAACAAATGATTACGGGGAGATAACAGGGAAGCTACTTTCAATGTAATCATTTCAAGTAATGTCCAACAACCATCGATATGTCACTAATGCAAATACTACATTAGGCTGAAAGATTGATTACATGTTTAGTTGCCCTTAAGTCATATCCATCAACATGCTTAGTGTTTCACCCTATTGACGGCTAGAGGATGTTGTGCTTAACAAAGAAAGGTGCTATTGCTAACCACAGATGTTATAAGAAACAGACATGTCACATCTGTCGTCTTTGTTAGAGAATCAATCTTGTGCTGAATGCAAAACTATTTACAGACTGACAAAGTGTTACGAAGAACTTCATGAAGTGACCCTGTCGATGTTGATTCACACACATTTTGGTTCCAGGTGAGTATAATCATTGCTCCATAATAGGAAACACTGAGCAGTAATAATAATGTTGTCTCCTTCATTACAGTCATCACTTGAATCAGAAAAATCCATCATATGAGGTTTCCAGTACCATTAAAGGTGCAGTCTGCAACTCTTATAAAAGTGACTTTTTGTCATATTTGCTAAAGCTGTCACTATGTAAGGACAGTTTTACATGAAACTCGTAGTTTGTGTGAAAAAACAAACTCATTGAGTCCCCCCTGCGTCTCCTGCAGCTTTTGGCAGATTGCCAGAATGCACCACGACCGAGCAAAAAGAACCAATTAGAGCCAGGATTGTGTTTGATAGACTGTCTGACAGCTGTTGCTCACAGGCAGCGTCCCTTACAGTGTATGGTCTGGAGGAGTAGAAGATGGAATTGGTGACTTTTCTGCTTGAAAGGTAATTACTGCTGCTTGATTTACATTATGTTTGATTTGTAATTGTTACACTAGAGCTCTGTAGTGCATGTGTTGTTCATGTGCGCGCAGCAGCCTCCGTGTGGGCTGCTGTAAGTGACACTGTGTTGTTGCTGCTGCTGCTGCTGAGGTGTGTGCACAAAGCGAGAGAGAAGCGCTGCAGTAATATGCTTTTAACAGTGCATGTTGTATTACTGTGATGTTGCTGTTTGGCTAACGTTAGCATGTTAGCTCCTCTGAGGGAAGGACTTTGGAAAGTTTGAAGTCAGAGCAAGATAGCAGCGGGGAGGGAGGGGGAGAGAGGGATCTGAAAGTCGCTGACTGCACCTTTAATCAATGTGTAATACTGAAAAATAAAACAATTCACACATTGTAGGGGAAGTATTGAACATTGTTTAGTTGATAATTATCCCCAGGTTTGATCAGGTAGAGAATATGAATAAACATGCATATCAAGGTCATATATTGTGCAGGAATGCAATGGTAAATGTGCTTACGTAACCCTGTTCTAGCATAGATGAGTGAGTGCTAACAGCCCTGAACCCATTAAAAAATACATGTGGCAGCATTAAATTATAAAGTCAGAGCTATAGGAAAGAATACCAATGTGGACCTTTTTCTCTCTCTAAATTTTCAGGGAAAAAAAGGTAGTGTGTTGGTTTTTTTTAATTATGATTTAGTTTATACTTTGCTATCACTTTCTTTCTCTGTGGCTGCATGCCATGGAATACACTGTGCATTGAAATAACTTCATTAAAGTAGGTTTCAGGCCCAAGTTCAACGAGAGGTACCACATGTTGTGCTTTACAGTCTAAGCAGCATTTTTCAGTGTGAGGGGAAGCAGAGGCTCATTGGTAGCAACAGCAGCTTGCTATCGTGTTGTTTGTCTTTCTATCTTTGTTTGACGTCCTTACGAAAGCACAGCCCAGTTGTCTCTATGCACCTCACCTTTGTAGCTTTTTGTTAAAGTTTACTGGCACAGCTGTGGAGTCACGTGTTGGCAGAGCGGACAATACAACGTGACCTTATGAGTGTGAGACCATTTTCAGTAGAGTGTGTGCGGGCTATGTTCTCTAATTAAAAAGGTTTGGGAATCCTTGACATCAGACAATGATGCGCAAATAAAGTGACGACAGATCTAAATTAACAATGCCAAACTTGCATCGATAGGAGAAGTTTAGTGACCACTTGCGGCTTTACTGGTGCCTGTTGTCCAGTCAATTATGATGAAGCTGAGACTCATTATCATAAACAGGAAGCCAAGCCCTGCAAAACACGCAGCCTGAAAAACAAACAGAATGTATTTTAAAGAAAGCAACATCAGATTATTATTATTATTATTATTATTATTATTATTATTATTATTATTATTATTATTATTATTATTATTATTTGTATTATTATTATTATTATTATTATTATTATTATTATTATATAAAGTAATGATTCATATGCAATGAATACATGAAGCTATATAACATTAAGAACTCATTGGAAAAAAAATAAATAAAAATATATATATATATATATATATATATATATATATATATATATATATATATATATATATACATATGTATATATATGAATAAATATGGTCTTGAATTGTTAATAAAAGAAAAGCCAAATGCTGGCCCAAGTATAAGCTTTTGTAGCCATTTTTCTGCATAGAAATATTTTTGCTTCTGCTATGTACTATTAATATACACTACCGGTCAAAAGTTTTAGAACACCCTAATTTTTTCAGCTATTTATTGCTATTATTATACTCAAATTTTGTTCTATGCTTTCATTTCAGAGTGCAATGACACAATAAACTGAATAATATTCAGTAAAATACTGGAATAAGTGTGGTGTTCTAAAACTTCTGACCTGTTGTGTACATCAATCTTCTGATATAGTCAATACATTCCCCTCCCAGACATTTGGGATCACTGGATTAAAAAAAGGCAGTGGCTATCCGTACGTTTGCCGTATCAATATACCGACATTCCATTCGTACGCAGAGCTCCTATTTGGCCAGTTTAGGTTACGTGATAGGTCTGTCATTGGTTAGTTTACGTTGCATGACTAAGACTAAACCTTACCCTAAACCTAGCCCTAACCCTAAAAATTGTTGCGATATTGGGTTATAACCTAACCCTAACCTTAAACCAAACACTAACCTTAACCCTAAGACGCTACATACTTGTACATCGAGAACCGTACCAATAGCACCGGGGGTTGTCCGTACGGCAACCGTACAAATAGACACTTTCTTTAAAAAAAAACCACAATGTAGATAATTTATTTTCTAATAGCAAGCCCGCAATTCCAAAGCAAAGGTGTTTTTTTTCTTTATTTCAGTTACGTAAACTATCATTACTCATTCCATAATATGTAGATAAGGCCAAAATGCATTCAACATTGTTAAGTTTGTATAAAGGTTGGTATGTATACCAATTCTTCATACTCAAATAAATGTCCTTTTTAGTTTAGTTTCATAAAGTTATCTATTTAGTTTACTTAAATATTCTATGCTACTACAGTAGAGATCCACAATACCACATCAATAACCTTGTCCCTTTTGCTTTCATTTAAAAAATCCAAGTTGTTATTTCTCACCATGATTTTAGGGGCAGAACGCAATGGCTCTTCTTCTTTGGGTACAATGCGAATGTAGAAGATGGCAGGGAAGATGAAGATTAGACAAGGAGCAGATGTGGCACCTGGAAAGAACAGAAGAAACAAAGGGATTTAACTATCAATTCCTGATTAATTCAGATAACAGTAAGTCCTGCAGACCAGTAGGTTTTTATTGAAATACTCATTGGAGAAGAATTAGTGAATGAAAATTAAACTTCATTTTCTTTTTTTCAATGTTTCCAAAACTGCTTGACACGTAGAGGGCGTGAAACAATATTTAATAAAGGATAAACTGAACTTGAAATTAAATTATCAAATTTCATGAAGCTGTTTTCCTTTGTCTAAACATGTTGGATTAAAACACACACGTCTGACGCAGCCCGTAAACTTCAAAAACCACAGTTTGAAGACATTTTGAGGGGTTTTTTTCTTCCCACTGTCACTAAATGCTTCTTCATGTGGATCTTGTTGTGTTCTTTCTTTCTTTCTTACTATAGACTCTATACTTTGTGAAGCGCCTTGAGACTACTTTGTTGTATTTTGCGCTATATAAATAAAGTTGAATTGAGATGAATTGTTGAAGCACAGTTAATCTGCTGTATAAAGGAGGATGCTCAATGGGTTTGGCATCACTCATGTAGACTTCATGAATGGAACGGCGTTTTTTAGTCACATTTACAGTGAAGTTGAGTAAAAGTTTCATGTAATATTTTTCATTTTTTTGCTTTATTTGGCTAGAATGTATCCTATAATAAAGCAGATTTCCTCATTGTGTGGTTCATCTTATCTACGTCTCAGCCAATGGTGATCCCTGAGTG
This sequence comes from Gouania willdenowi, assembly GCF_900634775.1. NCBI lineage: Eukaryota > Metazoa > Chordata > Actinopteri > Blenniiformes > Gobiesocidae > Gouania > Gouania willdenowi. The sequence goes on along the minus strand of NC_041048.1, from coordinate 19,811,599 downwards.
CCCTCTGCTGGTCACATTAGACAATTTATTTATTGGGTTTTACCATTCTCTATGAAATGTATGAATGAGCGGATTTGGAAGCGATCAGATATTTAAAATGTATGTTTACGTTAGTTGGTCCGTCACTGTATTTGAGTTTGGTGTTTCTGTAAGTTGTCTTAGTCAATCAATTGTATTATAAGTTGCGTTCTCAAAGACAGTTGCACACATATTGTTTGCAGCATAATGTCCTATCACAGCTCTCTGGCATCCCCTCGTGGACTGAGCTTCAATTGACAAAAACTATATATGTCTGTTTTTTTGTTTTGTTTTTTGTTTTTTTAGTTTAGTTTTTTTTTTCCTTATTGAACATGTACAGATACAAAAAAAAAAAAAACTATATATGTAGATTAAAATAGTTCACAGTTTACATTACAATGTTACAAATAAAAACATTTTGCTCAGAAATATAGTTTTTATGAATTCCAATCATCTCCCTCCTAATGTGGGACCAAGACTGACCCTTGTATTTTCAGTTCATGTTCTAATCAAGATCATTTCTATCATCATTTTGTGTGTTTCTGATGTCATTTTGTCAATTTTGTTGTTGTTTGTCTGTTCTTTTTATTATTCAGTATATTTTGCTCTTATTTTGTGTGTTGTTTTTGTAGTTTTTGTGTGATGTTGGTATTATTTTAACAATTCTCTCTTCGTGTGTTGATGTTGTGTGGTTGTTTCTTAATTCTCTGATTTTTTTTAATTCTAATTTAGACAGAGTCAAAAATAAATAGTCTCCTTCGACAATGTCGAGTCCAGTGAAAACAGAATCACAGAATGTGAAGATTCTGTGTCTTTTGTATGAATTATATTTAATAACCTTCGTATATTGAAGAACAGTTGTCTGTCTTTTATAAACTTGTGTGGTTGTTTCTTATGTTGTTTTGTATGTTTCTCTATTTTGTAGTGATGTATTTTTCTCTCATTTAACGTGTCTTTGTTGTCGTTTTGTGTGTTGCTGATAATAGTAAGTATTCATCGCTCTAATTAGTGTGTGTGTTTTTGGTGTCATTTTGTGTAATTTGTTGTTTGTTCTTTTTATGATTCAGTATTTTTTTTATCTTATTTTGTGTTTTTATTGTAGTTTTTGTGTGCTGTGGTATTATTTTAATTATTCTCTCTTTTTGTGTGTATTTTGTAGTGATCTTGTCTATTTTTCTCTCATTTAGTGAGTCTTTGTTGCTGGTAATAGTAAATATTCATTTCTCTTAGTGTGTGTGTGTGTGTTTTTGGTGTCATTTTGTGTATTTTGCTGTTGTCTGTTCTTTTTATGATTCAGTATATTTTTATCTTATTTTGTGTGTTTTTGTTGCCAATTTGTGAGTTGCTGGTAATATTTAGTATGATTATAATTCATAACTAAAAATAAACATGATAAAACCCCATATTTTAATGCTTTCATTTGTTGATTTTAGTCTCTCAAGTACCCCCCTGTAGTGCCATTGTGTACCCCTAGGGGTACATGTACCCCCATTTAAGGAACACTGGCTTAGAGAACACCATACAGACAGTTTTGTTTGGAATTTAAAAGAAAACATGACTTGGTAACCCACTTGTCCACAGAGATTATCACACATGTCAGTTTTTCAGAAACGTCTATATCAGATTTTGGTTTTGTGAAAATTAAAACATCCTTTTACATGTTTGTGTTGGTTGTTGGTTCTGTTTGAGTTCAATAGTTATTGTACAGTATCTATTAGATATATTCCCAGTATTCAAACACATTTAATGTTCACCATCAGTAACTGAGAAACAGTGAGTTTCAAAAGGTTGCCATGACTTACCGATGACCCCAAAGATTCCCAGGATGTTGGGGGCAAAGATGACAAGCAGGTTGATAAAAGTGAGCAAAACAAATGCAATGGCGATGTGTCGAAGCCAGTTAAAAGTCTTGTTGGGAAAAATCATCTGCTGGATCGCCCTCCGAACCTGATCAGAACCAAAGCAAACCAACGTTTGTCAGATATTGTTTTTTGTTACATGGCTCTGTACTCATTCTAGTGTATTTAATTCTCCTTATACTCACAGGGAAGAGGACGATGGGTACAGTCAGAGTGACAGCGGTGAGCACAGCCACACGCACACACAAAATCAAAGTGTCGTATGGGTCGATGCGGCTGTAGGTGTGAAGCAGCTCAGCTTCCACTTCACCTGAGACAGAGTGACAGAAAGCAGATTTGAGGAGGATAAACAACTAAAGAGGAAGAACATCCCTAAAAAAAAAAAAAAAAAAAATCAAAATTTTATCACCACATTCACTTAGTCCAGTCCAAACTGGGTTGTGTAAACTCAGATATTTTCATCATAAGAAATTAGTGAAAGTCCTGTTGTTTTTTATAGGCTACAGTGTAAAAAAAAAATATTCCAAACTAGTATTATGGACAAAGAAACAAAGTGCAAAAACCCAGACTCACTCGCCCAAACGTAGACAGAGAATAGTGGTTTGTTATTCCACAGAAAATTCTCCACTCTAGCCACTGCAGCCAGCATGTGTGCATTGCACTTGGTGATGTAAAGCGCTGATATAGCAGCTCTGCCATGCAAACAGTTAGGTGCTCTACATGGCGTACTGGTACTTGAGCAGAGGCCACACAAAGAGACTACAGAACAGTTAGGAATGCTTGTGTGAGTTCACTCTGTTTTATACCTGGCCTACTTTTTGTTTTCAGTTGTTTCCACTGTTCTAAAATACTAGAAGGAGCTTGACTATGGCATATCTATCACAAAGGAAATGTCACGTAGACATATCACAATACCATTGAATTCAATTATTCAATATGACATATGACATAATAGTTTGATATAGTACAATATGATATAGTATAGTATAATATATGATACAGCATAGTGTGATATAATATGATATAGTATATAATATGATATAGTATATAATATGATATAGTATATATTATGATATAGTATAGTGTGATATAATATGATACAGTATAGTATAATATATAATATAGTACGATATAAGACATGATATAGTATAGTATAATATATAATATAGTATGATATAAGATATGATATAGTATAGTATAATATATGATATGATATAGTATGATATAAGATATGATATAGTCTCGTATAATGTTATATGATATAATATGATAAAGTATAGTATGATATGTATTTTTATACAGCTGATATATTGTGATTATGATATATGATATAATATAGTATCGTATGATATAATGTGATATGATGTAATATGATATAGTATAATATGACATAAAAGACATGACATATGATACAATACAGGCCATCTGATGTGGTATGATGCAGTGTGATACATACCAATATCATACTGCTATAATTTGATAATCATGTGATATGATATGATATGATATGATATGATATGATATGATATGATATGATATGATATGATATGATATGATATGATAAGCCCTCACCATAGAAAGTAAGGTATCCAAAAAGAGCAGCCAGGAAGTACATGACGTACATAACTGTAATGGAGATGTTGGCCACATGCTGCATCTTTTTCTGAGTGGGACTGAAATCAGAAAAACAAACAGGCTTACACACAAAATAATAGTCATCTTAAATTTAGATAGCCTGGAAACAGCCAGTTCTGTCCTATCGTGATATAAAGTCTGATACCACTCCACAGCTATGCTTCTTAGAAGAAGATGCAGGAATTCTGTGCTACATTCTCAGTCACTTTTCAAAATCAAGCAGAAGTGTCTCAAAGCAGGATGAATAATTTAAACTTAACATGCTTTGCGAAACGAGCAGTGCCAACGCATTTCAAAATAAAGTGTAAGCTGTGCATGTGACTGAGCTACGATCAGCCAAGCATAACGCAGGCATCGTTTTCCATCTTGTTATATAACTGATTCCTATTCAGAATAAACTTGGCAGGAGGTTTACATCAGAGGAACATACTTGCGAAGCTCTGTGTAGATAGGGAGGACCTCAGGGTGGCACACAAAGGCAAATGCCAGGATGGGAATGGTGTAGGCCGTCTGAAAATGAACCCCAACAGGTCACCATAGATACAGCACCGCTATTCCAGACGTCTTACCACCAACCTTGCGATTTACTGCCCATTACTCCCTCTGACACATTACAGAGAGCTAATTGTGTCACTGTGATTAACTTGGACCTGGCTGCCAACCAACTTTAGCCTATTTAAGAATGTCTTGCTTGTAAGCTGATAAAAAAAAAGCACAAGGAATAAGTCTTACAGCACCAGGAAAAAAACATTCCCATACTTTTTTTTAAGTAATGATGAAACACAGTAAAATTTTTATGAAATATAGAAATATAATTAAATAGATTAAGTAGTTTATACTCAAAGTTAAAGAGAAAGTTCTACTAACTTAATTATGTCAAGTTGGTGTAACATGTTCTTCCTTTTTGAGTAACATTAATCATTTTTGAGTAAATGGAACTTTATTTTTTTTTATAAGTAAGCATAACTTAAAAACACAACTAAAGTACAACTTAATATAATTAAGTAATTACATGTTAAGAATGATAAAGTCATGTTATGTCTGTTGTTTCAAATAGGGATTATTTAAAAAATAAACTTAATTCATATAGCACTTTAATTTAACTGTTAACAAAAAGTACAAGTAGCCAGCCATTGTGGAAAATTTTGACTTTTAAGTTAATCAACTTAAAAAAATTGAGGCAATCGACTGCCTACATTTTTTTGACTTCTGGTAACTTATTCGGGTTCACAGTGTATAATAAGAGAAATGGCTAGGCATTTGTTTTTTCAAATGATTACTTTTCTCAGAGCAAATGCCAACATATTTGTACACTATGTTTCATGCATCACTATATTTAAAGCTCACATCAGTCACTGAGGATTGATGAGCAAGAATAGCAGTATAACATTCCCGTACAGCAGCTGTGGGTCAAACCAAAATGTCCATGCTTGAATTGTGCAGGGGCACCGTCACCATCATGCTGAGGACGACTATAGCATAAGTGGGAGCCTTTCAGTGGCCAAGGCAGTGAAAGTGTGCTGGTAGTTTTGAACTGAGAAACATGCGGAACATACTTGTGAGTTGAGGTTTGCCATTTTGGGAATACAGGCAGGATCCACTTCCCCACCAGGATCCATGGTGCTGACATTTACTGCACTGACAGTGCTGTTGAATGCAAAGTCCACAAATGGACAAGGAATATTGAACTTCTTGTAGATGACCTGCACGGTTTGGAAAAGAGACGCGTTAACCAGGTTTTTAAAAAGCTGTGGGTCACTGGGAGTTTAAAGACAAAACAGAAAAGATATCAATGAGAGTGCCAGAGGAGAAAAGAGAAAGAACAGTGAGTGGATTAGAGTCGAAAGAGCTCAAACTGGGTCAGAGTAAAAATAGAGAACCAGCCTAAAAATGCAGAATGAAAACTTTGGACCACAGCAGTGAGCAGAGAGAGAAAGGAATACTGAAGACGAACAAGGAACATCATTGTGCTTCTTAATATGCTATGAGTCAACAGAAAATAACAATGACAGACAGAAAGATGAGACAAATTTTGAAAACCCAAAGAAGGCAACTTACAGCAGCAAGGAAGAAAACCATGCAGCTCAGTGAAAATCCACTGGTATAGCCCAGGTATCCTGAAAACAGGTGACATTTTTTTATCTTTTTCTAAGATTTCTCATTGGACATTCAAATATGGAATGAGTGGATGATTCAGCTTATTTACGTTTGCCTTTTGGATCTTTTTCCATCATTGATTGTGCAAATTTATGAGATAAAACTGATGAGATTCATCTTCAAATATGATCAACAACAATAAAAAAAAAAAAAAAACAGCAAAAAGCCAAAGGTTGCTAGGTTTAGTAAAATTCACCAGAGCTTTGTCGGGGTCCTACGCAAAATGATGTTTCCGGGTCCCAAGTTTGCATATGAACATGGAGGGTCTCCTAATCATTACATTTTCCACTAATTGCTGAATGAGGTGTAAATGTCAGTCATTCAAATCATACCTGTCGGCTGACTTACACACTAGTCGACCTTTGAATCCAACAATTTTAATTCAATTAAGCCTCCAAAACACAACCCTGATATAAAATCAGTTTATTGTGTTATTTTATCCTACATTTACTTTTGAGCATTATAAGGATTAATGGGTCTATTTCACTCTTCTAAAATGAGGCTGAGGACTCAGCTTTGGGGCCCCCTTGTGGCACATGTTGCCCTATGCATTTGCATTGTCTCCCATAGCCAGAAACGCTTATGAAATCCACTCACCTCAAGATATACTGTATATGTAGTATATAGACTTGTTGCACCAAACAATCATGACAAATTTAATCCACAAATGTCTTGGTTATGATATCAGGGTTTCTCAAAACCAAGGGTGTGATTTGCTAATGGTTAGCATTGGAAAGAACCTGCACTTATTTGTAGGGCTGCCAACTTTGGTCGTTTAGTCGACTAATTGGTCGACCAAGATTTTTATTGGTCGAACAGCCATGATGTCAGTTTCAATACCGTTTAAATGCAATGCGCTTCTATAGTTGATAAGGATAAAATATCAAATATACTGTAATTTATTTAATGCCAAAACATGGATCTATGTCATGGATCTGAGTGCTGGCTGCAAAAAAGACAATGTAGCGCAACACTGACGGGCTTGAAGCACAAGCATCCACTATTGAATCAATCCTTTTTCTGCACAAGAACATGGATTATCCTTATATTTGATACGTGGATTATGTAAATAGATCCACTGCTGTCTCTGGCCCCGCGGGGCTCACTACGCACCTGTGTTTGACGTGCGTTTGTTTCCCCGTGCGCTGATCTGATGTTGACATTAACAGTTGTTTATTCCTAAAAGCAGGCTTACCACTGAAACAAACGATAATATATTATTTGTATGAGGATAAAATAGGTTTTAGGTCGGGCATGGATATAAATACCTAATGTCTGTCGGACCTGTAGGTTTCACTTTTGCTTTGTTGGGTTCTGATCAAAGCTTGAATAAGGTCCATATCATGAAAGATCTGTGTTTAAAAGCAAATCGGCACCACAAAACGACAAAACAAAATATTTGTCTCTCTTTTTCTTTCTCCTCGTCCTCCTCTGCACCTGCTCATTCATTCTCCGTTTTTTTTTTTTTTTTGGTCGACTAATCGCTACGTGTAACATGGGTACAGTGAGGATTGCTTCTGTCAAAAAAGGCAAACTAAGATCAGAATATACATAGCGTATTTGTCTCTAATTACATGTAAAAACTGATTTACCGAACCTGTGGCAGCTGTTTTTAATGGCGTATTTAATTAGCACGTTTGACTAGCAGGCGTCACCTGTCGCAGTTTTACTCAAAGATATCTGCAGTTATTGTTGGAGAAGGAGACGTAGGCAATGCGATACAACATATTCTTATTCAAGTGTTTCAAATTAGGGTGGGTGGAATTGTTATGGTGAAAGATTTGTCACTCCAAATTGGAGTTGTTGAGACATTTAGCAGCTAGCATTAGCAAAATAAACTCACCTAGCTGCTTCATGAGTGCTAGAGGTAGTATCACTGCGATGGATACAATGATGACGAGGTAGTTTCCGTTCAGAAACCATTCACTGCAAGGAAAACCATAGACACACATGATTAAATGTATTCATTATTTACTAATCGAGCTAAACACACCCCTTAATCTGAGTGCTAATAAACATGTGTTTTATCAGATATTGGCTCAATTATATTTGGCAGAAAAGCTTTAATAACCTTAATACAGCCACGGCTCAGCAAAAATAAATAAAAAACATATTTAGAATGAATCTTTTTTACTGCTCAGGGAAGTGGACGCTTAGAAGACTTTGGCTGGAGTTAAGCCACGGTGGTCATGTCCTCAGCAATGTACAAGACTTTGTTTTAAAGGAACGCTATTATTGTCTGACCTCGACTCCCTCCTCCCAGTTCCCTTCCCTGTCATCCAGGTGTAACACTGCCCTCTCTTTTTATATTCTCCCTTCAATAAAGTTTAAATAAAGTTTCTTACCCTTGCTCAGGGAGGGCTGGTGATGGTCACAATTATGCAATAAATTCATTTATTCATTTGCAATAATAAAACATGCATTGCTGTCACAAAAAGACACTACACATAATCTTGACCTTCAACAGCATGTGCAGACAAAGCAGAAAGAAATAATCATGAATAAATAAATAAATCAACAACCGTGTATGCGCGACTCGGCCCCCAGGTTTTTCGGAGCGTCAGGACACAGACCAACGTGCCATTTGCAGTGAACACGTGGATATGAAGTTTATGAAGATGTGATTTAAAATTTGAAAAGGCCAAAATGCGTTTTCAACCATTATAGCACTACCTAGTGGTGCACTTTTTGGTATGGGTGGTCCGTGTGCTCTTTTCGATATACTCTGTAAATTTGACAGCCCTCAACATAATATTTGAGCTGAAATAAATGTTTGTTGTTTATGTTGTAATAAGCCATGCCCACTTTGACCAAATTTTATTAACTTCGAGATATGGCCTCAGGAGCAACCCAGGGCCATACCCACCAAATTTGGTAAAAATCGGCCATGCCATTTAAGGGATATAAATTTTTGATATTTGCAGTGCCCCCTAAATTGTTCAAATTTGGCTCATACCCATAGCCAACCAAGGATCTCAGATTTGGTGGTGTTAGCATTTGTTTTGACCGAGATATGCAACAGTTTGCGTTTTCATAGATAGCTAGAAAATTTTACTCGTTAATAGTTTTTTACGAAACAAAATTCTTTACTCAACTTTAGATCAAGTCCAACTGAAGACTCTACGTGCCAAGTCTCACGCTGATTGGACAAAACCCCAAGGAGGAGTTTGAAAAAGTAGTTTTTCCAGTTTTTGCGATTTCGCGCCAACACAATTATGGGCGGAAATAGGTGTGGCCAAGCCCAGGTGATTCAGTGCTATTCAGGGAATTTGTGGATATGAGCTTTTTGAATGTGCGACAAATATGGTGTGAGAGTTAAAGGCCAAAACGCGTTGACCTTGGTTATAGCGCCTCCTGCAGGTGGATATTCACCAAAATTGAATAGTCTCATTTGTGCCCAAAAAACAATTAACAGGAAAAAACTGAAGTGGAATCGTCAAAACTTGAGGACACTATCGTGTACACAAACAGACACGCAAACAAGCACACACACACACACGCAAACATGACAATCAATATACAAATCAATAAATAAATAAATAAAAATAAAAGAAAACTATTATAAGATCAAGTGATGCATTACAAGTGCTTTCCTTTTAACTGTTTTTGTATTAAATCGATCTTTATAAATATATACATAGGTTTTCATTTGTAAAAATCAAACCCAATTCATATAAGTTTTAGCTGCACCACCATTTAAAAGAATCCATAATAGCGGTTATTAAAAAGGAGTGAATGGAAGCAGAGTAACCAGTAAAAACAGCAGGTGAAGCAGCTTTAACTGTCTGAAATATTTGAGACATTCTTTCTTGCATCAACTGGACTTAAAAGAGAAAATAAATGAAGGCTGTTTCCTTACATTATAATTAAAGATGGTTTAATTAGGCTCTTCTGAAATTGTTTGTGTAGTGCTACCTATGAATTGGGCTAAATACTGTGCTGAAACAGTCACAATCAACATATGGTGAGCTAAACCTCAGTGACGCTTAATGCCAGCGTCACATGTCTATAGGAAAGAAACCTCTGGAGCTATTTTTAGTGACACAGTGGGATGATTAATTTCTTGTCTTCCATCAGGTGGGAGGCATTGAAGAGATGCGGCATCTGTTGCGACACACACTCACACACTCGTTTTATAAAAGGAAGAGGCTCATCTGTCCTGTTGTCGTCCTGCCCTACAGCCATCTGTCTATAGAACACAATCATTCACTGATAGAGAAACAAAAGCTCAGGATCTCTCTGAACACCCACCGATGCACAAACCATCATACATCCATACATCCTCCAGTCCAAGAATTGTACTGTTAATATGTTCATTAAGTATATGAGGAATGTCCTACATGATAATTATTTCATGGTCAACTTTCAGTGCATTTCAGGCCAAATAAAAATTTTCAAGTTTTATTTTCAAGTTTGTATTAAATTGTATCATTTCACTATTCATTTATCCATTAGTACCCACCCATTTTTTAATTAGATTGTAACCTAGCTCTGCTTATGAGGGGCATTAAATCAGAGTCTACCATACACATACATGGTAGCACATATGGTCTATCAAAGAAACAGACACATAGATCTTAAATGATCCATTCACAACCAAAAACAATTCAACAAAATCTAATTAAAACACACAAAAACACCAGTGACAGAGTGCTTAAACCTCTGATCCAATCCTGGGGGCAGGACCATTAATTCAAAATACAAAATAAAAGTTTAAAAGTCAAGGATTTAATGTTGCGTAGATTCTTTAAATTATTTTCCACAATTCTTATGTATTTATTCATTTCTATCCTAATTGCAAGGGCTGTTAATGGACAGGTCTGCAATCAAACTAAGTGTTAATAACAAGATTATCCAATTGTTTACACACTCACATTTATATCTTTGGCCAGCCAGAGTCAGGGTTGGGGTCAATTAAATTTTTCAGTTACAATTATATTTTCAATTACCCATGTTTATTTACAATTGAATTACGATTACAGTGACCAGCATTTTTTCCAATTACAATGAAATTACAATCGTTTTTTATCCACAGAAAGTCAATTGCAATTATGTTTTCAATTACTAAAGTTCAATTACAATAATTACTGAGCCTGAAATAAATAACTTAATAAAAGTTAACCTTCCTCTTGTGTTAGCTTTCTGTTAGCATCTCTTGTGATACCTGGTCCTAAATCAGCTGTAAAATACACTAAAAAAAAATATCTATCATCTAATTTCTTTCTTATCTATTGGTTACTTTGTTAGGCTTCCTAATCAATGAACATATAGATTATTATATTTTTGGTGTGGACATCTGAGCCTTTTTTGTGTCAGTAAACCCCTAGATTTCAAATTTTTGAAATTGTAAAACGCGAGAAAGCTCGATATGAAACATATTTTAATAACTTTTAACTACGAACCACTTTTGCGTTAAATTATAATTGACAATGTTTTATAGGATTTTCATGGCAATTACAATTACATAGTCAATTATCTAAACTCAAATACATGTTACAATGACGACAGCAACAGATTTTTTAAAATTACAATTTCAATTAGAATTACACCATAATTGTAATTAATTATCAATTACACAACATCAATTATAATTTACCCCAACCCTGGCTCAAGTAGACCTATGGCCGACCGTGCCATCACTGTGTATCATTGCTTTTTTTTAAAAGTACAGATTTCATTCCTGCAGTGCTCGTGATACTTAGTAACGCTATGTAGCGGAGATAAAACCCTGACCATGAACAAAGCCTTGTTGTCACAACAACGGCAACAGGACGGTCCAGTCTATCATTTTAAATTAACAGAGCGTCTTCACCATGGCTCACAGCACAAACAGTGCCACACAAAGAAATGTGAGTTGACACCAGAAAGTAATGTGAGTACACTGTCATATCACTGCTAGTGTGATTCTGCCATTGGATATATCAATCTGGTGCTGTGTTTGAAATGGCATATTCCGTATACTATGCACTACAAACTCTGAGTATATACTGTCTACTATATACTATGAGTATGGTTAGGAGGATTAGGGTGATGACCGTTCCCACTGAAGTACTCCAAGTTTCCCAAAAATGCAATTCAAACATACAACGACAAAAACCTGAAGCACACTGAGGCTAAATATCTCCGTTGATTCTCCACCTTTGAAAGTTCTGAAAGCATTTTAAGCGAGAATATCCACATCTGGTCATTTGAGCAGTAAAACTTGTGGAAACACATTTCATGCCGGCATTTCTAAGATTTTCAGAGACCCACCATTGTGCTATTGACTAAACTTACAGTAAATTTCAAAACCACAGCCATATTTACAAAAGTGTTAAAAACTAATGGACGACAAAAAGAGATGCTTTTGTTTTGAAATGGGGATGTTTTGTTGATTTTTAGCTTGAAACCTGTCCCCGGGACAATTTGACATTCTGCTCGCAATGTGTCATGGGGCAGTTGAGTATGATTAGTGGGCCTAGTGCATTCTTAAAATATATATAGATATATTATACATCCGGGTATTTCTCACGTACTCAGTCTTTTCATAATATCTAATGTGAACGCACTACATACTAGCTTTTAATGTCACTTTGAGTAGCACGTCAGTATGACTTTTCGAACACAGCCTTCATGAGGTGAAGAAGAAGATCTCAAAAATGTTTTTATTTGTCAGTGAATCTTGAAAAACATAGGTTACATTTTATCCTTCATCCTATATTTTCACACGACTGCACCAAAGGCATGAATGTTCTGAAGACTTCTGTGCTAACTGGGGTAGTGGAGTAAGGGTTAAGGGAAAATGATCCCAGTAAGAATCCCATCTTAGGAAGTGCATGTTGTTTATCTCCACAGCCACCTGCTCAGGCCAGTGATATCCCACGGTTTACGTTTTCAGCTGTGGAGTCTCACTGGGTTTTGATTCAATAGCTGTGGCCTACTCATCCTCTGGGGTCACTACCAAGGCCGTGACACCAGGCACTGACCAACACTGCTCAGCTGTATAGAGTTTACACACTTCAGGCCCATGTTAAAAGGTAACAGATACATTAGCAGCTTTTGGTGTTGTATGTAGAAAATATTTTCATCAACAGAAGGAGTCCCAAAATGACAATGGCAGTAGAGTTGCTCTTTAAAGGGCCCATGTTATGCTAAATGGACTTTTCTGTGCTTTAAACATCATAAAGTGCTATTTGGGCTTCATACACATGCCCAAAGTGTTTTTTCATTGATTCCCTCAATGGTTTGTTAGAGGGTAATTTGCTCCTTTCTTACTGCAGGGTGAGCCCAAACACCTAGCTCCAATTTGATGACGCGTTCCCACTTTGATGAGCATTTCAGCATCCTTCGCGTAGTGCTATGTACGTATTTTCTACAGTCTATGTATGTACTGGTGAACGCCCCGCCCCCACGCTCTGTCTCGTGTTTATAAAGCAGCATGAGCTCAGCTACAGAGTAAGTGGGAGCAGGGCGGGCCCTCCTCTGGCTTCACGTCACCGTGTGGGGAGGAGGAAGTCAGTGTCCTGTCTATGGACACGCCCACTAATGAATATGCATAAGTAGGCCACAAATCAGCCTGTTTGTGTAGAGTTGGTCAGAAAGTGACTTTTCAGAGGCTAAAACTCTGGAAAATAGGCGAGTTTGGGAAAATAAACCTCAAATACTGTGTTTTTGGGGTTCTTAGAACAAATGGCAATGGGTGAAAAATAGCATGACATGGGATCTTTAAGAATACATTTTACCGTTTGACTTGAAGTGGAACTGTAAAACAGCGCTTCTGCGCGTACTTCACATTCTACTTAATGACCAACAAGGTTTATACTTCCAAATTCATACAAATGTAAGTCAAGCAAACTGTATATTTATAAGTTAGATTTTTATAAAGTTGATCAAGATGTATCAGATACAAGAAAAATCATATATCATTATCTAATGGTGAGGTTTTTATTTTTTTAAAAACAAGTCAATTATTTGCTCTTTAATTTGAAGTTTTATATATTGCTGCGGACACAAACACACCTAATTTTTAGACATGTATTAACTAATAATACTTTCTTATAGATGGTGGAAAAAAAGCAGAGAGGACAGACCAGCGTACTAACTAGTGACCGGCACTCAAACCTAAGATCTTTAACCGATAATATCCTTTTATCTGATTTATCATACATATCTGATGTGATTTTTATGTGTGTTGCTACAGTGTGAATAATTGTTATTGTCTAAAGATTGCACACTCACCCTGAAGGCTGGTCCACCTTCAAAAACGCCTGGATGACCAAAGGAAATTCATACTTCACTATGTAAAGGTAACTGGACATAGCTGTGGAGGAAAGCACACAATCAATACAATTGTACTGTTGTGTGAAATAAATAATAAAGCGATATGCAACTCATCACATTAATACACTTCATATGATCAATCTAGACTGATGGACATTTATGCCAAGGGGGGAAATTTGGGTGTCACAGCTTGTATATATATTTAATGGATAAATATATGTCATATATTTAAATATATTTTTATATATATATATATATATATATATATATATATATATATATATATATATATATATATATATATATATATATATATATATATATATATATATATGTGTATATATATGTTTCAATTTAACATTTTAGATCATGGTTACGTGTTATCAAGTTCCTTGGTTGTTATGACATTATTCCTAAGAAAATCAAGAGCATCATGGTGGACAGATTTTGACAATAATTATTTTGATATAAAAACATACAAGATCTCAACCTCAAATTATACTTAAACTATTCGTGCATGCCAACACGACTTCCTCATTTTTTTCATGCTACGCGACACGCAGCATGTAAACATTACTTATTAAGCATAGCTAATAAATACCTTGCACGTAAAATTTGAGGAAATCGCGTTGCTAAGCACAAAAAACTAATCAAAGTCAATTTTGTGTCAGTGTCACAAACCTTGTAGGGCTTGGCTGAAACACAACATGTTTTTTTATTAGTAAAGGTGACGGCAGATAACAATGGTTGCAAACTTACCGCCAATGTTCTGCAGCGTGATTGCAATACCTGCCGCCATCTTTCCCGGCGTCCCAAAGGCTCTGTAGCCGAGCTGCTCGTATGCACGAATACCTGCGGGAAGAAAGAAATGACCAGTGTCACAACATCGCATCTATAAGGTGACAATGAGAGAAAATAGGGGATGTGTAGCCGGTCACATACCTACAATACCAGAACACTTTAAAAGTAGATGAATGGAATAGGAGGAAAGGACTGCTACCACTGTTAGGAGAATCCTGAAACAGATAAAGGAAAACAGGCACGCATTACCACCTTTACATTCTACAAAACATCCTTAGCTTACAGTCTGTTTACACAGCTGCTGTGTCGCCATTCATTTACATTTTCTGGATACTATCATGTACAAAGCATATGAAAGCCAAAGACCCTGTGGCTCCACTTTACTGTGGATTGTTACTTCAGCTGCACTGTCAGCCCCTCTGCCCTCAGCCATTTAATGGCGCTTCACAAAAACACGGTGTGGTCAACCTAACGAAGTGAATATACTTGTGATGATCTTTTGATCACTTAAATGTTTTTTGAACATCAATGAGGGCTCCAAAAAGTCTTCAGAGAGCAACCTAACAATATGACTGAACTTACTTTCAGCAACACGTTACTTTAAGTTTTATACATTGTTTTGTTTTTGTTTTTGTTTTTTTGGAGGGAAGCCATCTGCATCAATTTTTTTTTTTTTATTCTGATATTGTTTTTTGTATTATTGCATTTGTTCTAAATAAAACAGTTAATCAAAAATACATAAAGGCTGACATTACGCTGTCATTATTATGAGATGACACCTGTCATGAGCATGAATTGGTTGTCAGGAAGGCTGTCATTAAGTGTCGTTTGTTACTCTGACCCTACATTACCCTAACCCCAAACCCTAACCCTAACCTTAACATTAACCCTAACCCAACTTTACCTTAACCTTAACCTTAACCCTAACCCAACCTAACCCTAGCCAACCTAAACTTAACCCTAACCCAACCTAACCTTAACCCTAGCCAACCTAACCTTAACCCTAGCCAACCTAACCTTAACCCTAACCCAACCTAAGCTTAACCCTAACCCAACCTAACCTTAACCCTAACCCTAACCCAAAAAATGCCAACATAGATTCAAAGGTGTCATAATTTAGCAAAATGTGTCATAATTTGGTGAACGACACTTAATGACAACTGAATGACAGCCTTCATGACACCTTATTCATGCTAATGACAGATAATGATAGCGTAACGTCAGCCTTATGTATAACACTTCAAGTAAAGTGTTACCAAACATTCTAACTGAGCAAGGCTATAGCAGAGTCGTCTATCGCAAGGCTGGCATACAGAGACCGACTATCTGAGAACAACCGGTGACGCATTGGTTTATTATCAATATCTTTTTCATAGCTTGTAAGAAATGTCAATAGTAACTTTGTCACACTCAGATTCTGCCTCCTTATTGAAAAGTCTCCATTCTTTCTCTCACTCCTGGGTTTGTTTTTTGTTTTCCAGCGATAATGAAGAATGTTGAGCTGACTTGTGGGCGAAGGTTTAGTCAGTGGAGTGGCAGTGGGAGGGCAGATCTGCTGACAATCTGGGAATGGAACATGGTTCACTGTTGTTCAGCTTACAGCTTTCCAACCCAATGTAATCCCACCCAAAACAAGCTTACTGACCCGGTGAGGCCTCTGTGGGTGAAATAAGAGAGAACAATGGAAACAGAAACAAAGGCTTTTACCAAAAATGTATAAAGTACTGTTAAAGTAGCTGGACTTCAGGGACCTCTGGAGGTCCACAAAATACTTTTGAAAAACTCCAGCTCTGGCATATTGTAAAAATGTAACAAATTGTAAAAAATAATAAGTAATTACTTAAGGAAAATATATATTCAATGCTTAAAACTCCCACATATACAAACTTACAGTATACATTAATCCAGACATACTGTATACAACTTGTATCACAGCGGGGGCCACAAAGGTGTGATTACCTAATTCAAGGGCTACATTTAGCTGCATTTAGACTCTAGAATAATAACCAATTTATAAATTATTACAGTAAATAAACAAAGGGTTTGCATATTTTTCAGTTTTTGCTATAATTTTGTGTGAATGGATGTGAGTCTTTTTTTAATGAATGTTTTCTGTGTTTTTGAAATAATTTACTGTATTCAGCCATTTTGTGTAGTTTGTGTGGCTTTGTGTATTTAGAAGTATTTTATTAATTTTGTTGTGGTTTTGTGTGTTTTTGGATTAATTAGTACATTTTTGTGGTGGCTTTGTGTGTTTTGAGAGTCATTTTTTCTAGCAGAAGTCCTACATTTTGAGCAAACACATTGAAATGCGTTTAACATCTCATTTACTTTTCAATCTACAGTAAAGGTCTGCTGCAGTAAGTAGGATAACGGTCTCACGGAAAACCATCTTAACTCACACCTGGTTGAAACACGAAGGTTATTTCTGCTCCAGTCGAGCCAAATGTCAAAGCCCATCACTGATCGATAAAAGAAGGTTCAAGCACTTCTAGTTTGAAAGGGTCCACACGTGCACACACGCACGCATGCACGTACACAAGCAGATCAAAGTAAGGAGCTTTTTTTTGCCACGAGGGAAAATCCTACAAACATTACCACCTCGCAAGTTAAATGCTGTCCTTGAATAGCATTTAATTTAATGTATTTTTATTTTACCTTTATTTAGGCGGAAAATTCAATGAGAACAAGTTCTCATTTACAATGATTTTAGCATGAGAGGTTAAGAACATTGTTTGAACACTGAGTTTTAAGTACCTCAATCATTATTTTATTTTTCTGTCACAGTAGTTGCATGGGTTTGGGTTTTATTTTCCTCTGATATTCTTTAAGTTGTGCAAGTGTTGGATTTGGTTTGGTTTCAGTTGTGTCTAATGAAGGTCAAGGGTTCAAATCAAGATGCAGTTCTTTTTTAGTTAGGTTTTTTTTAATTACTCCTGTTAGTCAGTTTTTCATTAGTCAATAGGTTAGTAATTGTTCTGTTAGTTCTAAGCTCTTAGTTTTCTTTGTCTGTGGGTATGGGGTATATACCACACCCCCTGTCTTACGTACGGAGTGCAAAGAGAATGAATAGGATTCCCACCTTCCTTTTGACTCCACTCAGTTGTACCCCAACTCCTGATTACCCTCCCTCACTACTCGCGGCAACATGTCTGACTCCGCCGATGGCAACCAGCCAGAGACAGCTTTGGCTGGTTGCCATCGGCGGAGTCATACATGTTGTCAGCGAGTCGCGCTATCAACAGCTGATGGGATTAGGCGCACCGATGACGTTGACGGCAGCGCGGATTGATGGAAACGGAAGAGAAAATAGTGCCGATTAAAACTGGAGGTATGAATTTTTTTTGTGGGCGGTTTTGTGATGTAAATGAATCAAGCTTTCAAACGCATATCTTTTTTTCTATTAAAAACGCACAGTTTTGTGGCCCCGGAAACTAACCGGGACAACTTTCTTGACCAACTTCAAACGGCCAGAACTCGGACCAGGGAGGTGACCACTGAGTGAAACAATGTGTATGCACTATAGTGCTGGTGAGGATTGCATACAACGTCATGTCTTAAATAGGCGAACTATCCCTTTAAAGTCTTGCATCGTGAAATCAATGATTAAAAAATGCCACTATGAAAAACAGGCTTGTTGGTTAGGGTGATAAATCTATTCAGTGGCATTGAGGTTGATTTCCCATGTGCAACAAAACCTAAAAATATTTTATAGCTCTGCAGAAAGGAAACATTACAAACTTTGGCTGAATAAAGTACAACACAATCATTTTGATCTATTGTATGTCAGTGCATCCCTTTGGAGGGTTGAGCTATCATAAATCGCAATGAAATCCACACCGTAAATTGTTCCTTTTCAAGGAGCAGTTTTTAAAAAAAACAAATAAAGGCAAAACCCACAGACAAAAATTTATACAAGACAAAAATCTCAATAACAGATTGTAAAATTAAAACTTCTTGTTTTGAGCACAAAACAAATAGTCAAAGGAATAATATATATAAATATAATAACACCATAAATCAAACACTGCTAATACAGAGAGCTCTATGTAGCTTCTAGAAACAAACTGCTGAGAAATCAGTCAAACACAAATGATCTGACTATTCATTTTCTGAAATTCTGATTGTTCATAACACAAGCAAATGACTTCCACTGTAATTTAATTCAGAATCAATATCCATCAAACTAAAGCCATGGGTGTTGCTAATTTAGTGTTATCTCATGAGTTGCAGATTTGTATGATAAGTAAATCAGATGCAATCTATGTGAGGCATCACAACCACACTGTACAGCATTGTAATTATTTGCTGCCAATATTTGTTTTCTTTGACATGTACATCTGTTAAGAAATACCTGAAAAGTTTTTTTTCTGACCAATTTTGTTCCTTGAAATACAAACAATGGGGAGCAGACATTTTTGACAGGATTTAAAGGCAGGGTAGGTGATTTTCAAAAGCTAGCATGATTTTGAATGTAGCTTCACAGATGGCTCCACCTTTACCCCCCCCCCCCCCCCCCCCCGTCTCACTCACATGCATGAGCACCGCTGCTCCAGAAGAGGAGCTCAGCTCATTGCTTGTATTGTGTAGAAACTTTGTCGTCTCATGTCTCATTCAGCAATAAGTAAACAATAAGCTTTATCATTATATTTGTTAAAAAACGTGACCAAAAACTCTGTTTTAAGTCCGTCACCGGTGACGCACTTTGAGTGTGGGTTTGTGCACGCGAGGGGTCGAGAACGAGCAGGGAGACAGGGAGACGTGATTGGTTAAAAAAAAAAAAAAAACATCTTTTTTCATTGGTCGAAATTTTTACAGGTTTACAGCTGCTACAGATGACAGATTTTCTTTCTTCATTTTACAGAACACATAAGATATTAATTTCTGTCAGGACAACCAAAAACTTAAAAAGTGTATCTGGAGAAAATCACCTACCCTACCTTTAATGTGGTAAAATTGATTCAGGGGCAGTGTTTTGCATTAGCTCCCACCTATTATCTTTGATTTTTGTCTTTATTCGTTTGTAGTTCTTTCTCCACTGTATCTTTAAAATATTTTTTCTTTATTTTACAACAAAAGAATGTGTGTTGGAGCTACTTTTGCCTTCTCTTTAGCTGTTATTGCAACTTAGGATGCACATCAGAGCAGCCAAACCTGGCAGTCAGCCAAAGTATTTACACTCGGGATCCCCGGCTGATAGCTCTGTGTGACAGAAGTGACAGGGAGATGCCTGACAACCCGGCAGAGCAGACAGAAAGAATGTTATGGTGATTCAGAGGAGGAAAAATCAACCACAGATTTGAAACAGCAAATCTAATACAACAACGTTACTACCAGCCAATGAAGGAAGTTAATTAGTACCTGTGGGTCCGTCACAAGGACTTAATAATAATGAACATCTGATTAAACCTCTTGCATTATGTGATCTTTTGATACAGCCTGAAATTAAAGTACTCTACAGGTACCCTTTACATAAAATCTAAAAAGGAGCGTTACTTACAAAAACAGGATAACCCCTGTGTTGGCCATTGCATATGCAAGACCCAGAATTCCACTGCCCATGATCGCATTGCCCAGGTTGAAGACCGACATTCCAAATGAGGTTTTTCCTTCAAACTGCAACAAACACATGATAGAGGAAAACAAGCATGTTTGGTGATTACCCTGCAATACAGGAAGAGTAAAATGTATGTTGTAAATGAGCTGTGTTTGGACTCACGTCTGTGAAACGTGTTGTCTTTTTGTCTTCCACGGCTGACAGGAACTCCTGGCTTTCTGGTAGGTTGAATGCTGCATTTTCAGCTCTGTGGGGACTAAGAATGGAAAACACTGAAATAAGAACATTGGGAAAGCTTACAGACTGTTTGGAACTTCTACACAAGGCAAAACCCACCAGTCGTGAAACCGATTCTGACCTCAAAATGGAATCGTACGTACCTAGAATTCTGGGCACTATTGGTTACAGTTTCCCTACAAGCAATGTAGAGGATAGCCATCCATCATCCAACGAGAGCACAAGGTGAAAAAAAAAACTCTCTGTCATTTAACAGTGTGAGCAAAAGCAACACCAAGATTTAATCTTTGTAACGTGCACACTTCAATTGGTTATCTCAGTCATCACAAGAAAACGTGTAATGACTTATCAATGAACTTTCTAATTCTGGAGTCTGTAAATAGTCTGACAACATCAAACTTTCTCTGGAAACATTACCATTGTGTCTCAAACTAAATCTATGTTAAGTGTATCCCCATGCACCAGGACCGCATGTACCTTTTGTAGAGTTGGTCAGATGCTACATGCAATAACAAACGTAACTGAGTGATCTTTAATCAAGGAAACCCAAACACTCACTTTTCATCATCTGCCGCTGGTGGCGTTTTAGCCGTAGCCATCACATCGTCCCCAGGCTCGTGGCCTTTTCCGTTGGGAATGGCGGTTACCTCAGCTGGGCTCGTCTCCGCCGTTGCACCTGGTTTGTCTTCACTCATATTTGTCAGTTTATGTTACCTCACTTTACTTCTGGTGAACTATGGAAGAAGAAAAACACAACATGACAACACTGTCGCACTAAACAGATTGATTGTTAGGAAAAAAAACAAAGCTACCATCTGGTATTTTTGTCACAGTAAAACACGTGATTCCAAATCTGTGTTCATTTGATGCAAGAAACTCTGCGAACTCAACAATTGGGCAGGGTTTTTCTTAACCCTCACACAACAAGCAGAGTGGTGATCACAATTTTTTTCAAATGTCTAATTAGCTTTGTCAACACATAGAGATAGCATTGATGTGACTAAATAAACAGACCCAACATTCTTATTAAGAGTGCTGAGAAAAAGGAAACCTTCAAATTGTAAAGAAGATCATGGAATTGATTACTTTTCATGTGCAATAAATGCTTTAAATATAACAGTCAGTGCTTTCAGTTCACATGGACAGATTTGTATCTAAAAAGAAAGTTTATCCCTTTTAAAACGCTTGACAATGATAAAATGTTTTGGCAAATCCCTTGAATAATTGACACATTAAGTGAGAGGTCTCCATTCAATATAGATCTAGCTTTCAGTTCTTCATGACACACTGGGCCTTGTATCAGGCCTCTGCTTCCTGTGGTACCCTGTTGTGTTGTCTGAGCAGACCTGCTGGCATGTGGGGCCCAGAAAGGCTCTTGTGACACGCATCTCCAGGATGATGTTGACCAAAGCTCGCAATCTGGCTGCTCTTCAAAAATGTCAATTGCTCTGCTGCGTAAACAGCAGTGGAGGCTATAGTGGTTGCCACGTTGGGGGCCTTTAGGAAACACAAAGGGTGATCTAAGAGTATTCAGACAAAAAAAGAAGAACCAGCCAGGACCTGCTCCAAACCAGTTCTAGACATCTTTGTGCCTCTATTTTTCTGCATGTCACTGTTCTCCTGGTTTCCTCTTTTATTGAGTTAGGGTGAGCATGGCCACAATGCTCAGGGATTTCTGAACCGCCTTTTTTTGCAAACACTTAGGTGTCCTTGTTCCCTCTGGCTTCTTCCGCTTCCTTGCTCTTTGAAATGTAGCTTTTGGTAGAAGTATTTCAACACGTCACATACAGTGTGAGATGAATGAACCCTGAGCCTTGCTTAGTAATCCTCTGAACCTGTCCGGCAGACATCATTGGCAAGAGCTTCCATGCCCAACCAGGACTCACGGCAGCTCTAGCTGAAGCCAATCAACGTGGTTGGGCAGCAAAGCACAGCACACAATGGCACATGTTGTGCGGTTTCCTGGGAACGGGTCGAAGAACAGTGGTACCATTGTGCTGGGCATCATTATACTGCCTGGGCCTCTTTGGCTATAGCTCGCCAGGCCACTCGAGAGGCTGAAAAGGTATTTCAGTGGCCTTTAATTGAAAAGATGCCACCTTGAATTCAACAAATGCCAATATCCTGTATTTATGTGCAGTTGTAGAAAAGTTGTAGAGGAGTTGCTGACGGTGGCAATGACAGAGGCAGGGCCGCTCTCGTGGGACTAATCACTGCAAAGCACCAGACTGCCACTCACACAGTCCACAAATCACGAAGAGGTTGGGGATGCTATTCAACGTAATACATGACGAGCTTTTCTCCTGCAAGGGGACCTCCTCAATAGGGGAGTTTCAAACACTGGGCCTGATTGGCCTGAGTCTTTGTGTCTTCTCCTCTGATGGCTTTCAATAGAAAAACAAACACATCGAATCCTTGAGAATAATTAAATCCCCTTCGTCAGTCAGGAGCTTTTATTTGTAAAAGATTTGTATCCAAATGTCTGAGTACAAATAATGGAAAGGGGAACCAAAGGGCTCAGAGGCTAAAAGGAAAATGGTTAATGAATTGTAAGTACAGGTATCGACGCAGGATTGTGCTTCTAAAAGGTTTTTACTTACAGCGACTTGGCTTTGTACACTAGTAGAGTTTAAATTATCTATTTAGTCCATTGGATGAGGAAGAAAGGACACAATTTCAGTTTTTGATACAACCTTGCTTTTGATGAGCTGTTGCCACTCAGAAATATCTAGGTCACCATAATATAATTTACATTTTTTATTTCTTTAATAATTAAGGAAACAACTTATAAGGCACAGCGACCTACCCTTGGATTTTCAACATGTCAGCAGCACCTTAGGGTGCGTAACAATGTGAATTGTGATTGGCTTATTGTAAAAAAGTGGGCTCTGGGAAGGGTAAAGTGGAGCTGATTCACTGTAAAAATATTTAAATAGACTGTTATGCAGACATGGAGCAGTGAGAAGGAGCATATATTTGTAGAAATTCATAGGAATGCAATGAAACACCGTTCATCAGGAGACATTATGAATGGAACCATGAACTGCCCACATGTTTGAGAAAGCTCTGAGCTCTGAGCACCATAGCACTGAGCCACTTCGAAGTAGCCTAACGCCTGGGCTTGCAAATCATAGCCCTGAGTGACATCCCAGATAGCACACATACAAGTTGCATCGGCGAGACGTATTATGGAGAGCGTTTGCTCATTGGGCAGATGTTACGGAGACATCAGCATGGCATGGACATGGCCGATGGATTAAAGATGTTCAGCGCAGCCTCTCTACTGCTTATATTAACCTTTATTTAGCTCGGATCATTCGATTAGTATAAATATCTCTATATCCATAGTCGAGTATTTACTTAAATCTGATAGGAATATGGCAATATCACAACAACAACAACAACAACAAAAACTATGTATGGACAAAATAAAGAGAGTTCATGATCATAAATGTATTTTCAGCAGCATAACAAAAGAACCCCAGCACAAAAACAGTTTCATGGACGTGACATTATACAGTTCTACAATTTTATAAGTGGTATCACAAAATGATGCATTAGGAGTAGAATGCCTACGCACGATCTGAGGCCGACATCAGCGACACGTATGCGTGCTATCTGCAATATTTGTGCATTTCCTCAGAAAAATACTAAAATTCTTGGAAAGCAACCGATATACCAGTGCGACTTATAGTCTGAAAACAAGGTATTGAATTTTGTCATCTTGAGTGCCACAACAATCTGGTCTGGCCCGTGGACTATAAGCTTGCACACTAGCAATACACAATACACAGGCTTAACTAAAGAAATGGGTTTTTTTCATTAGTTAAGCCTAAAAAACTATTTCAACCTGTTACACCATAACTAGAGCCAAAGAAAAAACACAGAGCTAAAACAACTAAAGCATTAGCCACACACAGTTAAACATGATTACCAAAAAGCCTTGAGGTGGTATAGGAGCCATTTTTGTTTGTTTGGTTTGTTTTTTGCTTTGTTTGTTTGCTTTTTTGTTTGTTTGTTTGTTTGCATGAGCTTCCCATCATCCCTGCTGAGGGCTTAAAGGTGAGACACACAGGTGATGAAGGAAGGCAAACAGTGTTAGATTGCGTTGAATGGAGGTGTGAACGTGCCTGGAATAGATTTTGGTGTATTTGGAGCTCTTTTAAGCAGCATTAGTGAGCGGACAACTATTGGTTTAAGCTCACATCTGAAACCTACACAAGAATGTAAACAATTGCACACTAACATCTGTTGTCAGTGTGCAATGTCAGTGATTGTTTCTTTGTCTCTGTTTCAAGAGGGTTTGTTTTTTAATTTGGTGAATGATTTTTTCATTTAATTAGGGGTTACTTTAATTCCTGTTAATATTTTTTTTCCTTATCACTGTCTGTAGGTCTGGGTTCCCATTGGTTTCTGTCACTGTCACTGTTTGAGTGAATTCACTTCCTGTCTCTTGTTTCTTCAAGGGATCCTAGTTTCCTCTTAATTAACCTCCTTTCACTCTCTCAGGAACATGTGTCAAATCTAACACCCCAGCCCCTTAAAGTATGCATTATGGCCCACAGAAGAAAATAGAAATGACAGAGGAGAACATATAACATGATTGTGGTGTTACCAAATAATTCAGTTGCAGAAATCTCTGTCCCTCCAAATTTACAAATACAATGATACTTCACAGTATTGGCAGAGGCAAGCAATTTTCCCAAGCTTATATCACATAACGGTAGTTGTTTTTAATCGTAAATTGTTGAAATAACTCACCATTCTTCTAAAATCCTGCAGTTCCCACACATAGAATTCCACAGATTTCCCCTTAATTACACAAAAATTGGTCAGAAAATCTAAGAAATGTAAGATCCTGCAGGCAGTGATACCTGTCATTTATCTTGGAGATATTCTATTATTTATACATAGAAATATAAACTAGGGCATAATAATGTTGATGTTTCATTTCATTTCTCTTTTTTCCCACCTAAAATCTGCAGCTCACTTAAGATCATGCTGGTCCATATTTGACCCCTGAAAGAAAATGAGTTTGACACCACGCTCGAAAGTCAGTGGTTACTAAACTGGGGGTGCACACCATGACAGGGGCGCAAGAATGACCTTGCTGAACATTGAGCATGAAAAATAAATGTGCCATTGCACTCCAAAAACTTTAACATTACTGTTCTAAAATATGTGATTATACATGTTATGTTATTTTTTTACAAGTTTGGAAGAATAGTCCTAAATTTGTGTGTGAGGCTATTGATGAGGTGGGAGGTAGTTCGCCTATTTTCCTTTCCGGGGATGGTCTTTGTTTGATCATTAAAATCAATCAATTTTAATCTCCCACCAATCACTTGAAAGCATCATAATGAAAAGGAGAGGATCATAAGAACATAGAGGGTTTACAGATGATCTATAATGTCATTCTAACTGGAGAGCTCTCAGCTGAAATATACTTGTGATGAACTCTTGTGATCCAATTTCAAACTGGAAAAGGTGAGTATTATATCAGCATTATCCCATTACTAAATAAACAAAATCCTAAATATAATCTAAAACAGGCAGATCAAACAAACTAGGACAGATTATGTGGAGAAAAGCAGTTCCTCCCCACTCACTAGCATCAAAGGAGGGAGGACCGACACCAGCAAGTGTTATTCTTCAAGTTATTACCGTAACGTGCAATCCCTGATGCAATTCCATTATGTGTGTGGGTGTGTGTTTTAATTATACATGTGAATGTGAGAGTGTGTGTATGCAGCTTATGCAATAAGTCATCTTAAACTTTAACCCTGTCCCTTCTGCCACCTCTTAATGATGTTCTGTCAGTCCTCTGGTCTGTAAGCTTTCTCAAATGAGTTCTCTGAGTAATTTTCACAGTGGTTTAATTTGCTTTCGTGTGTGATTATGGCAGTAGCACTAACTCTAATACGGAAAACCTAAACATCACTACCAAGTTTGTATTCAACAATGCCTTTATTAAAAGTAGCAGTGACTGTGTAGCTATTTTTCCTGCACCTGTTATATGAAAAGACAGATTTCATATGTTTTGATGTTCAACAGTTACCCTGATGAGAGCTTAACAAATCCATCACTGACATTTTATGATAAAAACCAATAGTTCCGACCTGGAAGCTCTAACAATCAGGATGATAGGAGACGATCAGATTAAGCGCACCTCGTTCAAGCAGGAAATCAGGATCAAACCGCCTAGGTCACACATGCTCTCTTGCATCTGTGTAAAAATAGCAGCAGAGGAGTGAATAGCCTGAATGCAACCCTACGTCATGTCACAAACACAAAGCTGTGTTTAAGTGCCTCTGCACACACCAGCTGGCTGAAAAGAGCAGCAGACACTAAACCAATGTGGACAAATTGGGCTGCAGTTTAGGAAAAACACAGAAAGATACACACAACACATACACGTAGATGCAGCATAACACAGAAATATGTGCTGCTGTTTGATGACTGTCAGCGGGTTATTCCATCATCTATAGCTGTGTTTCCATTACCGGTAAAAATGCGCAAAATTTTACGCTTTAATAAAGAGGTTTTTCGGATGTTTCGATATTGAAATAAATCGCAAAAGCCAAATGGAAAATCTTTTTCCACAGGACGTGACGTACCGAGTCACATACGTGTGTACAGAAGAATAGACGGAGACATTTGTTAGCATTTTACTGAAAAACGATTACTGTCACATTAGACAGCAAACAACACAAGAATGCAGGGAAGGTTCTGAGCATCAAAATATTACTGCAACAAAATCTCACGCGATGAGATATACAAGGATCCTGCCCAAAACAAGGTTTAATGGAAACACGTTCAAACCGCACTCATACTTTGTTGACATTTTAGAAACATCGCTTTAATTAAAACTGTCATGGAAACACAGTTAATGCTGAGAGCATTTAGCCGGCATTCGTTTTGTATCTTGCAAGAAAGAAAGAAAAATCCCTTTTTATTAAGAGAATAAGATAAAGGAAATAGATACGTAGATATTTGGGTACAAATTGATGAAAAGTGTTAATAATGATGATCCTGTGATAATTCAGAGAAGCCAGCATTTTAAAATTTTCAAGGAAGTCTTTAAACGGAATCTTTTGGTGAACTTTGTATGATGAGTAACAGCTACTTACTCACTCAACCACTTCAACACTGAACTCAACATCTTTGTCTTTCTGTAAGAGCCCTGGCTATGGGTGACTCACTTAATAACAACTGATTACTTTAACTGATTATTTTATCATAAAACAGCTTGAATAATTTAAAAAAAACACAAGCATGATCAATAACTCTGCTATAGGCTATGGCTGGGTCGTATCATTGTGATAAGCCAGCGGGAGGAATAGGACTCGAGATTTTGTATGTCAGATTTTGAAATGCTTGTCATCTTTGGGATTCCTATAAAGTGCTATGAGGTACACACGTCACAGATTATAACAGGACAAATTATGTGGTTGGCAGCTGCTTTAGAAACCCTCTGTGTGGCAGAAGGCATTATCTCACTGCAAGTGTTTCTGACTGTCTCTAATCTTGTAGTCATTCTGTGTCCCACTAATCTACGCTCATGATTGGTACACCATAATGCACATCAACAACCCGATGATGGTGCATGGACTACATTGATCTGGAAATGTCACCCTTTTTTCTCATGGCATGTGAGCTATTCTCTCACGAAGTACAACGAACTTGAACAAAGTCCTTGTGGTTTAAAGGAAAAAGAATTACAGCAAAAAAAAAAAAAATGGCTGGTATTTTTTCCAACTAGTATTTATAGCAGTGGATGTGTACAAAAAGATTAAACTTAAAAAGAGTAAAGATATTTTGCACAGCTAATTCAATTCTCCTATCCCTGAAGACAGGTCATAAATAAGAATGAGAAGCATTTGTAAAAAATAAAAAAAAAAACAGAAGAACAAAGGAAATGACTGAAAAAGACAGCTATAGTTCAAAGCATGCAAAGAAAGGAGCACTTCCATAATTTACTTCAAGTCGAGAGACAACAATAAATGGAGTTGATGATGACTCTCCCTGCCTCTCGGTGGTGCTGTGTTTATTTGATCTGATTTTTTTTGTTTCTGTTCCTTTCAGCAGGTCGCTACTTCATGGCTGAGGAGCAGCTGCACCTGATCCTAACTCCTATCTAAGGTTTAGGGAAATTCCTTAGTTAACATTTTGTTCATTCCAACACTCCATCACATTTATACACTGACTCCATGACCGATACTACAGATGAACACATCTTATCCTAAACTTGAATTTATTTGATCCATACATTTCTGTGAGGCCTATTGCCTTTTTGTCAAGATCCTGGAGTTGACATGACACTGTCTGCCCTGCGAATGAAATGGAACCCTGTCCAGGGTGTACCCTTGCCTAGGGCCCATTAACTGGGGATAGGAACAGGAAGAAGCATGCCAGAAGATGAATGAACGAGTAAATTAATACTCAGTGGTTTAAATGTTCCCACTGTAATCCAAGTTTTCTTCAGTATTTAATGAGGTCACGTCATATGTGCTATTTTATCAGGTTCCCTCTATACACTTGTTCGGGGTGACATCAGCATCCGGGACACTTGACCTAGCAACGCCCGCCGCCATTTTAACAGCGGCTATTTACGCTACTTACCACGGACAACACAAAGGTTTTACTCAATGTTTTACGAATATTTTAGCAGATTAGAGCCAAAGGCCAAGCACCGATATGAAGAAAAGTTACATCTGGTTGGTTTACACAACTTTTTTTTTTTCTTACATCCATCCATCTCTCTTCTGAGTTGTTCCCGCTGTCGGCATTAATCTCGCGAGAACTGTCACTCAGGCCATTTCAGGTGGCAATTCTCACGAGGCGAGTGACAGCGTTCAGTTTAGTAAGGCAGAAAAATGTTTTTATTTATTTATCTAATACTAATACGGGACAATGTTGGGAAAGAGGGGTAAAATACTGGAGTTTCCCAGCAAAGACTGACAGGTATGTTTATTCCCCCTTTCTTTTTCTCTTTCTCATGGACCGACCCAGCGGCCCACTGGCGGCCTGGCCCACCGGGGAAATCCCCGATGTCCCCGTCCGCCCTTGCCTGTTACCATGCGTTAAGATTAATGGCGCAATTCATGCAAATGCTAACAACAGACACGATCTGTTCAGAACTCTACTAAGTGACAATAAGAATGTCAAGAATGACGGCAAAAATTATATTTGTAAAGCATCATAGTTAGGTGTAAACCCAGCATGAAAGCCCTCTAGTTAGGCCTAGCCCTCACTAGCTAACTAGCCGTAGATATTTCAGTCATTACTGAATAAATTACAATTTAAATGTAGGCTTATTTATTTTATTTATTTTATTTATTTTTATTTATTCAGTTCATTTCCGACATGGTTGCATTCACAGAAATTCATTTGACATTCAGAGCAAAATCACATCATTGTTTTTTTTTTTTTTTTTTTTTTTTTTTGTCCTTTTTCATGCCGGAAAGGGCGACGGAAAAAAGCATTATGCTTATCCAGATCCGTCCCCTAATTTGAACACAGATAATTTTACATCCAACCTCGTTTCTTCCCTTTTTTTTTTTTTTTTTTTTTTTTTTTTGTGATGTGTTCTCGTCTGCAGTCATTGTTCCTGCTGTTACTCCTCTTCACAGTCTTTTTCCCCTGTATTTCCACGAGCTTTCTTTTCCAGTCGTTGTTTACGTTCCTCCAACTCTCCAAACGTGAAGTTCTTCTTCTCTCTGAGAACCTTCATATCCTCTGAGAGTCGCCTCAGCTTACGATCCATCCGGAAGGCACATGCACAGACACATACCCCCATCATTAGCAGGCCAAAGATCATGACTCCTAGCAGATAGATGTCCTCCACATCTTCCACTTTCAGCTGGGAGAGACAGAGCATCTGGCTTCTCCCTCGTGCGTCCACGACATATCCACTTGGGTATGTGTCCTTTGGACACGGTATTTCGTGCTGAAGCAATTGCCTCGTTGAGAAGATTTTGTCAATGGTGCTCAATGACCAGTTGATGAGTTCCATGTCGTCGCTGTAGAGTTCAATGAAGAGTTGTCTTGAGATCTGTATGCATGTAGAAATGTCCTCCTCGTTTTCTCCTTAAATTGTTTCAGATTATCGGACTGTTGTGTCTCTGCGTCAAGGCTGTTCCAGAGGTTCATGGCTCTATACACAGTACTATGTTTGCCAACGTTTGATATGATCCTGTTTGGTCTAAACACATTATTATGTCTGAATTCATAGGGATTTTGATTGTATGTGAAACGTTTTTGGATTTGATGTGGTAATTTTTTTGATGAAGCCCTAAATGCGTGTATTTGTGTGTTATAGTGTATTATTTCTTGCAGTTTTAGGTATTTTGACTTCTCAAATAAATCGTTTGTGTGTGTGTTGTGTGGTACTTTATGTAAAATTCTTATAGCTTTTTTTTGTTGTTTAAATAGTGGTTCAAGATACGTTTTGTAGTTATTACCCCATATTTCGGAGCAGTAATTTAAGTGCGATGCTATGAGTGAAGAATAGATTGTTTTAAGTGATTTGGTATGTAGGATTTGTTGAAGCTTCCATAGGATGTAACTGCTTTTGGCAACTTTGTTTTTAACTATTTGTATATGTTTTTTCCAGGTCAGCTTGTCGTCCATCCACACTCCTAGTGCCCTATATTCTTTTACTTGTTCTATTATTTCCTTGTTTAGTTTCAGTCTTATATCTCCTGTTTTTTTTCTCTTTCCAAAGTTAATGAATTTTGTTTTACTGACGTTTAGGGATAGTTTATTTACATCTAACCATGTTTGAATTTTTAATAGTTCTTCATTTGTTGACTCTACTAGAGTTTTAATGTCTTTGCCTGAGCATAGAATGGTTGTGTCATCTGCAAACAATGTTAGTTTTAGGCAATTTGTGACTTTGAAAATGTCGTTTATGTATAGAATGAACAGTTTTGGCCCCAAAATTGAACCCTGTGGAACACCACATTGTATGGTTTGGCATTTTGATGTATGTTCTTCAAAGTCAACATATTGTCTCCTATTTGTCATATAGCTTTTAATCCATTTTAAGGCGTTGCGCTTTATTCCGTAATTTTGAAGTTTTTCTTCTAGAATATCATGATTAATTGTGTCAAAGGCTTTTTTTAGGTCCAGAAAAATTCCGAATACAAATAGTTTTTTTTCTAATGCTTCTCTTATATTCTCCGTGATGTCAATTATAGCCATTGCTGTTGAACGTCCTTTTCTAAATCCATATTGTCCTTCATGTAGTATATTATTGTCTTCTATAAATTTGTCGAGTCTGTTCATGAACAGTTTTTCCAGAATTTTTGATAGTTGTGGTAATATTGATATAGGTCGATAATTAGTGAAATTACATTTTTCTCCACCCTTGTAAATCGGTCTGATTTTTGCAATTTTCATTTTTTCTGGGAATACCCCATTCTTGAATGATAGATTACTTATATATGTTAGTGGCGGGGTTATTTCAGCTGTTATGGTTTTTATTAGACTCATAGTTAGATTATTAACGTCTCTGGATTTTTTTGAGGTACTGGTAGTGATTATTCTGTCCACCTCTGCTTCTGTTACTTCTTCAAGTACAAGATACTTATCAATGTCTTTCTTCTCATTGTCAAAATGGTTCCATTTAAGTGTTGGGTGTTTATTTATCTCTTTCTCTATGTCTTTTCCAGTATTTATGAAAAAACTGTTGAGTTCTTGTGCTATTATGTTTTTATTGTGTTCTTTTACATTGTTTATTATAAAATGGTCTGCATTTTTTTCTTTGCATTTGCGCATGGTTATGTTGTTTATTATTCATAATCAATATCATAAAATCGGTCAGGAAGAAATTAGATCCCCCAAATACACAACCTACCATTAACAAAATGTCTACTGCAAACATACAACCACTTTGATTTTGGGCTCCATGTAGTTCCGTTGTCATTAATTCACCTCAGTGCTTGCATCTGACCTTTTTCTCTCAGTATTCTGTAAAATGATATCTTTTTGTTCAGCCAGGCGTCATGACAGCCAAATACAGGATTTGGGCATTCAACGATAAAAATCTGCCAAACTGCAAGATCTCCACTGTGTTGTCAGCGGTCAATGGTGGTTGTCAAGCAAAAACATACCCCTCTTGAAATGGCGGCGCGCGTTGCTAGGTGAAGTGCTGACGTCACGTAAAAAGGTGTGTACACGGTAACGGTGTGGTTTAGTTTTATGTACTTGGGCTGTCACACAAAAATGAACCTAAAACAATGAATATAATTTGTCAATTTCTTATCAAAATCTTTACAGGGGACAGTTTACCTAAGAGTTGATGTAGACAGGTTGAGTCCATAACCGGTTCTGATTTACTGAGCCATTGGGATAACTTTTGTTTTATACTCTTCTTGTTTTTAGATGACTCAATTCAGACGTTTGTCCAAGTCCAGGTTTGACGGATGTGCTGCACATAAAGGATCATGAATCCCACAAGGTTAGGTTAGACCTTGGAAAGACAAAGGCATGAGGCAGCATGGACTGCCTTACGGGTCTCACAATCTGTCTACGTGAGAGCTCCAACACAATGACTCATCATAGGTTTATTTATAGAATTGCACAACACTTCCTGACAGTGTGGCTCAACTTTTACAGCCTCCACAGATAGAATGTAACTAAAGAGTAAAGGCATGTAAATAAATTGTCCAAAATGCAGCAAACTGCTTCTCTCGTCTCCTTTTTCGGCATGCACAAAAAAAAAAAAAAATGTAAAAAAAAAAAAGTGAATAGAACCATGTCGGAAATGAACTGAATAAATAAAAATAAATAAAAAAATTAAGACTATAACGAGGGTGGCAGGGATAGTTGAAATTATCAGATGACTTAACGCTTTTCTTCTTCTGGTTTCCAATTTTATCAGTGTTTAGCTCATCGTTTAATAGTACAAAGCGCACCGAGGGCAGTAGCAATTTACTTCTTTAATATCCACTTTGTGCATCTTTAGGAAACTAGAAAGCACCCCCTGCAGCAATGCTTCAAAATAAAACAATATACCACATCTGTAATGACTTGATATCAGTTTTACAGACTCTGTAGGAGTCATATTGGGAGCTGTGGTCACTTGCTTTTATTTGCATTGAATTGGTCTGTTGGTGTTGGGAGTGTTACTGAGCATGCTGTTAATCAGAGGGGATTTTATAAAGGTAGGCCGCACTCGTGTTTGGTGGTGTGAACATTAGGGTAAGTCGAGGAGTAGAACCCTTTGTTGACCGCACACTGGAATTGCACCGTGACCGTGATTGAATGTATTCTGAGCTCCTTTTGATCATATTAAAAGGTGCGAACGCCACAAGTGGCACTTTTGGCAGCATTGGAAACACACATTGGTGGTGGTGGGAGAAATAATCCACACAAATAGTCCAGTGGTGCATTAAGTGGTGGAGAACCTGGGCTTTCAATCTCTGCTCCACACTTTGGAGCCGAGATATACCATTTAACAGTCACTACTGTCCCGACACTTTACAACTACCTAAGTATCAGTCACATGCAGTGAGGTGTATGACTGGTGAGGCACTGACTCTGCTTTGTAAATTTATAAATAGGGAGCATTCATTTCCTTGTTCTTTTACTTTTATTGTATTTCATCCTTCTATTGCAAGAATATATTCTTGCATATGTTGTATGCATATCTTGCACAGAATTGGTACAAATTGAATATAATTTACAATAAACATTCTGATAATATTTTTATTTTGACCTCAATTGAAACATTTAGTTGTTCTAAAAGCTTTAATCCATTCTATATGTTTCAACAATACAACAACAAAAAATGCAGTGAAAATGTGCATCTAGATGCATTAATAGATTCATAATCAAATCACAGTCCCTATATCATAATGAAATCATGGGGCGCCTAACGATTCCCACAAATTGGACTCTGTTTACAACATATTACTGGGTTTAGAAACATTAAATAGTGATTTTTTTTTTCTTTTGCAAAATTGTAATAATAATTTAATAGCACCGAAGTAATCACAAAGTGCTTTACATTATCAGCTTGTTCACCCATTCACACTCACAAACTAATAAAAAAAAGCTGCCATGCAAGGCACTAGTTGGCCATTAAAAGCAACTTCAGGTTCAGTGTCTGGCTCATCTTCGAAACTTCCTGTGTTTGGTCTGAGCCAAGACCGTTAATGTTGGCAGCACACCTGACCCGCTCTAGACATCAATTGGAAACCCTTTGAGTCCGGCAATCAAATCCTAAAGCATTTGAACCACTTTACGATTCTTTAGTGTGAACGCAACTTTAGTTATAACAGATACAAAACAATGTAATTCAGAGTGCCTAAATGTAAGTCTACACGTAAGATAACTTCTACACATTAGGCCTGGGCCTATAACTAAGAAATCAATTAACCGGACAATGAATGAAAATTAACTCGATAAGCTTGCCGGCCTCGATATATTGCCATATCCATGGGTATTTGGCGGCGCCCCTGTCGGCTGTGGCTGCACAGGCTCGCGGATATAAAACAGCAGATAACTCAGTCATTTCTAATAATTCCTCAGTGAACCTGCAGTGTAATTACTCTAAAATAGTATACCAACGCCAGGCAATCTTAGATTTAGGTAAATCAAATAGTTATAGTCCGGTAGATGTGGGAACTCTGGACCATAGCTTTGGATTGCTACACCGGCTACACCCAGCTGCCTGTGAGGCAGCGGAGCCTCGTACCAGTGTCCTCCAGCAGAGGAGATGTAAGCTGTGTGATCGGAAGCAGAAGCGGGGATGCTGAGCGGGGCTAGCAACTAAGCTGAGTCTAAGTTTTTTGTTTTCCTCGTCTTTTGCCTCCAAACAGGCTGGATTACAAGGGGGTTCACCCTCAGCACCTGAGCATGTTTGTTCCATAGCGGAATGAACGGAGTAAACTTCCATGTCAGTCATCCAATATCTTTGTCTCTGTGGGGGGAGGCGGGGCCGCCAGCATTTTTGTTTTTACGAAGGTTCTAACTGGATTGTAGTTACCTGTTAAGGAATGCACGTACAGCACAACTATATACCTCTGTGCCTCAATGTTTAATATTTATTACAAGTGAAATTTTGTTTGTTGAGAGAGACTTGATAAACCATTTTATTTATTGCTTTGGTTGTGTGTGGTTTTGCATTTGAGGTGGGGTTTTTTTTCTTAACAGAGAGAGGGTCTGTTGTATTGTTTGTGATATTTATTAAAGTGTAATTTTTAGCTAACAGAGACTGAGAGTCCGTTTTATTTTAATTGTTTGTTTTATTTGTCTATGATATTTATAAGTTCGTGACATTCCAATTACAATGGAAAATAATACTAATGAGAAATACAAGTTGATTGCATTTGAAAGGATGTACTTGCATTTTTATAATAAGTTAGCATTACATTAGTGGTTAATTTGGTTTAAAAAAAATGTTGACAATAATATTGTTTATCAGGAATAATTTGTGGGACAATATATCATCCAGCAAAATCTGTTATCGGCCTAATACACATATAACTATACAAATATAGAGACAAATAAGGGTCTGTATTACATGTAGCCGACATCCATCCATATTTTTGAGAAATGTTAATAAACGTTCCCATACAGTGTAAAATGTCTGGGCCCAGCACCTCATAGAATAGCAAATAAGTGCCAGGTATTTTTGGAGGAAATTCACCTTTCCCTTTAAAGAAAAACTTGACGCCTAGCTAACAGTGTGGAAAGAGGAAACGTTTTTTCCCTAAATGTAAAATGATTATGGAATTGATTTATAGTACTTTTATGACCACTGAAGTAGTCCCAATGTGCTTTACAATATAAGCTCATTCACCTATTCACACACCAATGGGACAGAGCTCCCATGCAAGGTGCGAGTCGACCATTGGGAGTAACTTAGGGTTCAGTGTCTTGCCCAAGGACACTTTGACACTAGACAGGTATAGTATAGCTTTGGGATCAAACACCTGACCTCTCGATCAGGAGAGGACCCCTCTACAACCTGTTTTGAAAATAGTGTTTTTTTTATATATTGCCTCCCGAAAAATGGTTTTGGGAGCACGTGTACTTAAGTAGCTGGAGACTGATTCCACCAGTCGCAACTTTAATCAAGTCAATAGTTGGCAAATATTTATCTAGCTTTGCCTTTTAACAGTGGAGGCTATACAAAACTCACAGCAGGATGACGGTGTATCTCAAACAACTAGAGGATGAATAAATCCTATCTAAAGCTGACTCTATAACCTCATCTTCTAAGGTTTAATTTGGATTTTCTTCTCATTGATTCTTCAGTAACCTTAAAGTTTTTAGGTTAGATGAGTAAGGTAGTGAATAGATTTTGCCAATAGATCCTTTGTTCCAGGGCCTAAGTTTCAAAATTGAGTCTACAAAGGAATTTGAAGGCCGTGATGGGAATGAAGGTAAGTTAGATTGTATGAAATTATGTACGTTAAAATTTGAAAAAGTGTAATTTTGGAATGCTGTGTTTTTGTCTAAGCTGATCAAAGGACAATAAAACATTGTTGACAAAAAGAGAATTTGATGTTGTAACTGCTCCCTCAGCCCAAATATCAAAAGCAATCTTAAATCTCAATCTTAGCGCCCCTTGTCCAGGGATTGTAAATAGATGACAAACACTACCAAAAACACTGTTTTAGTTTGAAAAAACAAAACAAAACTTACATAAGTAGGAACAATTGGACAGAGCTAGAAACTCCTGCTAATCAGTACATTGTTCAATGCCAGCTCTGTCTTCTGTCAATCTAAAAACCATTGTTCGCTCTTTGTATCTGGCACCGAACTCCCTCCTAGTTCCCTCTCATCACATGGGTATGGTATCAAAGTGAGCGAAGACACAAATGCATTCATTCAGCCAAGAGGACAACTCAACTCATGCAGTGCGTAACCACCACCATGGATATCATAATACTACTCTCTCTATCACGTGGCACGGCACCCGCAAGGTCCAAACCCCAGTCCACTGACAGATAACTCCTAAGCACATAAAGCAGCATCCAATGTAATCAAATCAATGTCAAGTCAAGAAATAAAATCCTTTAAAGAAGAAGGTTTTGATCAGAAAAACATGACCAGGGATAGATGATCATCTTAAAACACAAATGTGAGGGATTCACTGCAGGAAAAAAATTGGACTTTGGGCTTTTTATGGTATGAAACAAGCCATCAAAAAGAAATAAATGTTAAGCTGGAATGGCATTTAAAATTCAATTTAGTCCAACATTCCCCCCTGGCTGAGGTTCTTGATATAAACACTATCTTATTACAGTATGAATGCCCTCTACAGTTTTCTCTTGATAAATGGATACCTGGGGGTCATTGCCATTTCTAACCATGTTGGTGCCCCAGGCGAGATTAGATTTTGGTGCCCCCTCCATATTTCAGTTTGATTACTTTTGTACTGAGGAGCAATTGATGTGCATACTCTTTTTCGAGAGCAAGTCCATTGAGACGTTCTTGTCCCAATGTAGACCCTAAATAGGTTTTGATAAGTTTAAGCCTTGAGAAGCCCTACTTTCAATGCATTATTTTGCATGTAAGTCAGCCGAGTACTCTCCCAGGATTTTTGTGCCCGGTGACCATCACAGCCAGCTGTAAGGCCGGCTGCAAATTTTGATACTGTTTTATTTAAAACTGCATTTTCAAGATATTCTGACGATCATTAGTTGGTAGCACTAAAAACACAATTACATAAATTTAGATTCAATAACTTGCTGCAAGACTGATACTTAGTGTTACCAAATACATTGTAAATAAATTACGTGTGATTGTGCGTTGGCAGTATAATAATTGTATAAGGGGCCTCTCTGGGCCCCTTTCAATCATTGATCCCTAGAATCCTTCTTCTTATTCTCCCCTTTTTGTCGCCTCTTGGTGCAAATCTGGGACACAGAGAGGGGTGAAAACATGACAGCGGATGCACTGCGTATTTTATGACATTGTTTTTGATACATGTTCTCCTCTTTTCATTAAAATCAGAGCACAGAGGGCTGCCGCCATCACAACCACGTGTTAAGGGGGCCTATTTGATAGGTTTTTGTGGGGTTTTTTTTAGAGTGACCAGTACAGCCACAGAACATTATATTCAGACATTAAATGACAGTTAATAATAAATATTAATCATTTTATTATACTATATGGCACTCTATGGCAATTTACCCATAAAAACAGCATAAAAATCAATAAATTAATGCAGGTAATATGCAATTTAGACACTCAACCCTATATAAATGGGTTTAGAGATTCACTTTAAAAGCTTCAAATAGGCTAGCCTAAGCCTAAGGGTGCACTCACACTAGTAATTTAGGCCAGGCTTAGGCACATTTGACACTTAAAGTCAACAAGAGTGAGAGTCTAATCCACCAAGAAATACATTTCGACTAAACAAGTAGCAATCATTGTAAGACTCGCTTCAGTCTAGACCTCAGAAACGTTCAGAGTTGGGGTGCTGATAAGCCTTATCTGTTTAGTCCTTGCAGATGAAAAGAGTTGGCATTTACACTAAGTGACGTGACCTTATTCAAGCTGCCCGCTGTGAGTCTTAGTACATTAGAGATAAGTAAAACCACACTACAGGGCAAATAAAAGTAGTTGAATGTTTTACGATATTAGCAGCACTATGCAGGAAATCCAAGTTATTTGTGTTTATTTTCTCTAATTTCCTGTTCAAACAGTACCTGTAGTAGTCTTGTTGTGGGTTTTATGTATTACCAATCCAGCACCTTCTTCCTTTCATTTTCCTCGTTATTTAAAAAAAAATAAATAAACATGCAGTCCTTAACTGATCCTTTATCAACCGCCTGTCAAAAAAAAGAGGAAAACTATTTTTAAATTATTATGGTAGCAATGCAGAATTTTTTAAACAAAACTCAGTTTTTGATTCCCAGATTTTGTTTTCTGGCCTGAATGAAAATAATTACAAGTTGGCATTTTTACATTTTAAGTTAAAGGGTTTCTCCATACTGATAATAACCATGCATGAAAAAGAGTCCTTATCAAATAATGACCCCTAACAAAACCCAAACAGAAACATTTGAAGGAGTTGACTTGGTACCTGTACTAGTCATGTTTGCATCATAAATTGGTTTCCACAAGAAAAAAACCAAAAAGTGTTTTTAAAGAAATTTGTTCCTTGAAATTCAACTGATAGGAAGCAGTCATTTTCAGCCAATGTGACATAGACTAGAGCTGTAAATCTTTTCCCGAACCCGACCCGGCGTGTAGGGTCATTTTAACACGGGCTTAGGTCAGGATTGGACGCTGCACTGTAATCAACTGCCAGGTGATGGGTTTTGATTAGCGCGAGAAAGACGCACAAATGGATGCTGATGATGGCACATGAATAAAATATGCATAAACGACTCGTTCTGGAGCAGTGTGCTACCATATAGTCATTGACTTGAGTCACCACTGATTTCAGATTTCAGTCTTTGTTATAAAGAGCGAAATTAATTTTTAGACTTTATGGACAATAACAACTTATTTCCCAACTATATTGTATTTTGCTGTTACAAGGTATATTCAAGAAAACGTCAAGTACTTTTTGAGTACGCTGGGTTCGGCCCAAGTGTCCTAAGGAGATAGGGAGCATTATAGTGATTCCGAGATGGAAAAATGTGTGTGACGGCAGATCCAAAACAACGTTGTTGAGCCACTATGAAATACTGTAGCTCCAACCGTGAGGAGCAGCTACAAAGTACCCTTGACTGCTTAGAAAAGTCTTATGACAAAATTGAATTCTTGCCATAAAGGTTCACCGCTGCTACCCTTTACGTTGATTGGTGGTCTCCAGTTAAATTTCTTCTTGTGGTTATTTTTGAGACTAGCACACAAACTTGTGAACTTAACGGTGCAGTCTGCAACTCTTATAAAAGTGAGCAGAAGATGGAATTGGTGAATTTTCTGCTTGAAAGGTAATTACTGCTGCTTGATTTACATTATGTTTGATTTGTAATTGTTACACAACAACTCTGTAGTGCATGTGTTGTTTGTGTGTGCACAGCAGCCTCCGTGTGGGCTGCTGTAAGTGACACTGTGTTGTTGCTGCTGCTGCTGAGGTGTGTGCACATTGAGAGAGAGAAGCGCTGCAGTAATATGCTTTTAACAGAGCATGTTATATTGCTGTGATGTTGCTGTCGGGCTAACGTTAGCTTGTTAGCTACTCTGAGGGAGGGGCTTTGGAATGTTTGGAGGCAGGACAAGAGAGCAGTGGGGATGGAGGGGGAGAGAGGGATCTGAGAGTTGCAGACTGCACCTTTAAAGAAAAATCCAAGCACACTCTGGACTTTATAAACTGGCTTTAAAAAGAATCAAACCAATGATATTTATTCTGCCTTCAGCTCAATCAAAGCACATTTCTGTGAAACTCCTGGCCAGACAGAC
Source organism: Gouania willdenowi (assembly GCF_900634775.1). Lineage (NCBI taxonomy): Eukaryota > Metazoa > Chordata > Actinopteri > Blenniiformes > Gobiesocidae > Gouania > Gouania willdenowi. The sequence continues at coordinate 19,770,700 of NC_041048.1, read as the reverse complement.
AGAAACTCATATCCTTTCATAGCCTATTGTAAATGTCAGGGTCACAGTGGGGTGAGCCACATGTCACCCTTAGGCTGAAAATCCCTTCATGTTTTCTTTTCATTTCTGCAGACATGAAGTAATACTGCTTTGGGATCATAACAATTTGCCCGTGGACCCGGAGCTTTGATCAGATTATGTGAGAACCTGGTGGCTCCCTGTTTTCTGATGCTGAACAGACCAGGAGTTAATGGATGAAGGCATTGAAACATCCCCTCCATTTACAGAAAATTGATTGAAAAGGAGAAAAAAACTTCAAGGATACCATTGATAACTACTTTAAATGGATGTAATGATGAGCACCTGCAGCGTGTACCTGTGAGTTTATTATTGTATCTGATTTAGAGAAAACCGTTAAGTAGTTTTTTCTTTTTCTTTTCCATTGCTAGATTTTGCAATAAAGGAAGGTGAGAGACATTGCCGAAACTGTCAAGCAAAAAAAGGTAAAGAGCAAAATCTACTCTTGAAATTTAATAACCAAAAAACAAGACATGATGAACATATTTGAGCTATGTGCAATAAACCTGTGAGGCAGTGATGCTTGTGCCCTGTCAGAAATAGGATTTAATCACAAAGCAGATCAGTGCTGCTAACACTCATTCCATCCTGGGATGGAAGAGGAGGACACTGGCTCCTCTGCTGGACACCAGCCTGTCATTCCCAGCAGTCACATTCTCACCTGCTGAGCACTTGAAGGGATTCAACATAGAAAAACCAGTTTTTGTAGAGAACCTTCACAGAACCTGCTGAGGAGAACTTCAAAAACACTTGGGGTGTCCTCCTGATGCAAGTTTTCCCAATTCTGATTCGATACCGATATTGCTACATGGAGTTTTGGATGATACAGCTATTGATCTCATACAATATCAGTACTTTGTAATTTTATCTGCAAAAAGCGCTTCATAAATAACTTACTAACTTACTTACTTACAAATCATACATACTTTTGTTTCTTATTTTGTGGTGTGGTATTGTTATACATTAGAAAAGGCTTGATTCCATTATATTACTGAAACAGAGAACAATATTGGGTATAAACAGACCCATTTGACCAAAAATAAGTTAGAAGACCCTGAAAACTAACCTCAATACATCTAATAAAAACAACATGGGTACAAATTGCTGATAGAAGTGCTGGAGTGGACTCAGCAGAGACAGCTGGTATTGGAGTGCTTATACTGGAGATTTTAGCTGCAGGCTGATATAATCCAATACTTATTTATTTTTGCCTATCGGACAATTTCCAATCTCAATATTGGACAGTAGGAGTGTGTCGATATCTGCAGCGAAATATTGTGATATATATTTTTGCATGATCGATTATCGATATGCTCGCGTTAAGTATCGATTTTTTTTTTTTCATAACCTTTTCTGCTTTGTCACTAAAATGTGCAGGTAGGTCTTCACAGAAATTTTGTCACTGTTTGTTGAGGGAACCAATATATTGTTTACTGGAATATTGCACTATAATGGTGTCACTGGTAAGAAAGACCCTATTTTTTGTTTACAGAAACCATTATTGGAGATACTTATTCATTTACATTGGTATGTTCACACTTATTTACAGAAATGTTGCACTAAAATAGTGTCACTGTTCATAGGACGCTTTTTCAATTTATTGTCTTTCAGAGATATAAAAAAAAAATATTTTTTTACTTTTTTTTCTTATGTCAGATTATCGTAGATTAATTTCTGACCAATATATCGATAATCGCAATATCGCCATATCGTGAGATAATCGTTATCGTGAGCTTTCTATCGTGTATCGTATCATGAGGTACCCAGAAATTCCCACCCCTATTGGACTGGTGCACCTTTATTAAAAATAGGATGAAAAAACGGACATTTGCAAATAATAATAATAAATTGAATACACATGAGGGAGTGATGTATCTTTTCTTTTCTTTTTTTAGAAATCCAAGTCCAAATCACAGATATATGTCTGTGTGTTGGGTGATCCCTTTTCTTTGGCATGTCCCCAAGAGTGTGAATATGTCCCTCCGGCTTTAGAAGGTCACCACACAAAAAGACCAGATGGTACCGGTAGACACACTGTGGCAGGGGGAGCCAGATGAGAGCGCTTTACCAACCATGTGACTATAAAAACATGACAGCCAAGCTGTGAGAAAAACAACCCGCCATCCCAATAAATCCTTTTCTTAATCCTCAGTGATACATGAAATATAAATAGAGAAGTTACAGGGAGTAGAGTTACTTTGGTCCCCCACAAAAATACAATGATGAGGCTCGGTGAGTGCAATGGCAGTGGCACATGCTTATTCTCACTGAGCTTTTTCTCCTCAGTACAATAATGACAGATAAAATTATCACAATGTGTCTCTCAACATCTTTTCAGGGATGTTCTGATACAACTTTATCATTTCCGATACGATAACGATATTGCGGCCTTGCGTATCGGCCGATACCGATATTGCTCCAATATCAGCATGAATCATACATGCTCTTTTTTTTTCGTTAATAAAAAAATAATAATTACTTATTTTGTAGTGTGGAATGTTAGAAAAGGCTTGATGAAGTGATGTCACTCAAACAGAGAACAATAGTCAACAACAGTAGGTATGAGAAAAACTGACCCATTTATTATTAACCAATTGGTTACATACATTTTAACCTTCAACATAATATCTACAGTATTCTACAATTGAATAAAAATAAATGAATAATTTAAATTTTGAATCCCCATATCCGATATTCGTTTACAAGGCTGATATCGGACCGATTTCCGATATCTGATCGGGACACCTTTACATCTTTTCATTGAGAATTTTTTCTAAATTATGAATATGGTAGTGTGGTAAAGAAATCCTGCAGACAGCAACACGTTTGTACATGTCCGCTCTCTGATGAAGACCTTGAACCTACTTGGATGGATCTGACGTGACTTCTATGCTGTCATTATAATGTGTGCACGACGAGCTTACGCAAACTCTGCATGCACATTCCCTCAGAGCGCTTTAACATCATGCTCCTTTAAGATTGAAACGCACTAAATACACGCGAATGCAACCAAAAAAAAGGAAAGAAAGGAAAAAGAAGAAAAGAAAACGCGCAGTCCCTTACCGGATTGGTCCCAGGGTCCTTCTTTCTGTCCTAGTATGTCCACACAGGCGCTCGGATTGTTGTCCTTCCCTCCACTCAGCACTAATGTCATGTGTTTCCAAGCAATTTGTCCTCGTATTGTAAGAGTGGGATGTGAAGAGTGGTCGGGTTCCGCCTACCGCACGCACGCACGCACGAAGCCCGATTGTGGAGTCACGTTTACAGCGCGCGCGCGTCCCTGTGCGCGCAGTGAACGTGCATTTGGCACGCGTGTTATATCATTCCTTTGTAAAGACGCAGGTAGAAGATGCTCGTTGTTTAACTGGTGACGATCGGTGAGGTTTTATATTCTACTTAATGCAGATCATCGATTTTCAGCGCGCGTTAGGAGACAAAGACGCGCCGAAAGCGTGACGCATGATTGAAACACATTCCCCTTTAAATGAAAGCAGGGTCCTATAGAGTAAAGGCATCCTTTGATTGAAAACCGTCCAATTGCGATGCGTGTGGCTGATACGCAACTCGTAACGTAAACATCATCCTGAGCAGTGACGCCTCACTGACGCACACACGCTCCGTTTCTGGGTCATTGGCGCTGGAGGGGTGCGTTTTCTTTTCTTTTTTTCTCCTTACAGCTCAGCTCAGGAAGAAGACTCACACACCTGCAGGAAAATCAGGTTCAAATAATTATATTTGAACTGAGAGGAAAAGGGGGCCCTATATAGCACATCATATACAAAGACCTGCTGTTAAATCACGTCAAAATGTATTGATAATGAATCTAACTCTCCAAAATATCATCTTTATTGACAAAGGACTCAAAACTGTGATGTTTTATCTTCAAAACCTTTAAAAAATAACATAAAATGAACAATCACATGTTTTAGTATAATAAAAATAAAGTTATTTTGAGTGTAAAGGAAAAACATTTGTTGCATGGCCGTTCTCTGTTTTTCATGATTTAGTTTGGTGTGTTGTGTGATGCAGTTGGTTTAGGTTTTTGCTCTGGTTGATCTATTACAGTGTTTCTCAAACAGAGGTACGTGTAACCCTCGGGGTACGCAATGGCACTACAGGGGGTACTTGAGAGAGAGAGAGAGAGAGTTTTTTTTTTAAGTTTACTTTTATTTTAAAATTATATTTATAATAATAATAATGATGATTTTAATTTTTGGTCCCACAATAGGCGTAATGATAAAAACTATATCAATAAATCTATTCAGGAGGCACTAAATACAATTTAATTCCACTTAGTTACAGCATGAGATTCTTTAAAGTGTGTGTTATCACTCATTAATTCCATCATTATGCTCTATAGTGTTTTTTTCACAGTATTCTGAGCAAAATGTTGTAGTCGGATAAAAAGGGTACTTGGATTCAGGAATAAGAGAAAGAGGGTGCTTGAGCCGAAAAACTTTGAGAACCACTGATCTATTATATGACTTGTCAGTTAATATTTGTTCATTAATTCCCGTCTCTGTGTGGTGCAAAGTTCTGTCTTGTCATAGTGTTAAACCAAAGAGAATGAATACAATTCCTGTCTCCTCTTGTCTCTACACAGGTGTACCCAATTTCCTCATTATGCCCTCTCACTATTTAAAGGAGGTTTGTAACACAGAATATTTCTGGTTTACTGTGATGTCACCCCTTCTAGTCTGGATTGCGTTTCATGAATTGTTGTCAGTGTTGGTTTAACCCTTTCTTTGTCTATACTTTGTTAGTTTTGTTTTAGATTATTTTCTTGTCTTATTTATATATATATTTTTTTATTTTTACAATTAAATAGACTTCAGGGTAATATACAAATCTTCCTGATATCTGCCTCCACCATCTATGCAATTGGGTCTAAACCTCCCCCTTACTCCACCCCACCCACTTGCAAAAAATATGACAATTTATTTTATTTCTTTATATCACTTTTAAATAAAGCTTTGATGATTAAACTACTAATGAGATTATTGTATCGCCGCCCGAAATGCAGACATTGTCCTGATGCACCAACGTCTCATCCTTGGTCAGGAACACCAAGGTTTATGGGGTTAATTAGTGGGGTGTCAATACACAATCATTTACATTCTCCAATATGTCTGATTAGGTTCAAGCCATCTCATTCACTACTATTGCACATCCTCAGGGTTCCTCTATTACAAGTGTATTTGTTTATTTTTTTCAAGTTGCAACATTCAACCTGACCCTGTGACAATGAGGGGACTCTAGCCCCTGGGTCAAGCCTGCATGAGGCTGACCCAGCAGGGAAGGGGCTGCCCATAGAGGACAGAGCCAGAGATGCTGAGAACTGTCCCCCATGCATACCAAAGTTCACCAGAGGAACTCAACAGATGTATGCCATAGTTCAAAGAGTGGATCTCAACTAAGTAAAGGCAAATGAAGCAGCAGAATATGACTATTTCATTGTGAATGCTAAGGACAATGGTAGTTGAGTACATGTCATTAAAGTTTTTAGTAATGACAAGTGTTCATACTTTTATCAACAAATTAAAGCTGTGATTTTCATAAAATCACACTGTGATGTAAACAGGCTGTTAGGTTTGATTGTTGAAGACTAGACCTCAGACATTTCTGTGTTAATTATTGCGTGGGTTTTCTCCTGGAGAAATCATTTTCACCCTGCCCTGGCTTCTTCCCATCCATCCATCCATCTTCTTCCGTTTAGCCGTTTCCGGGTCGCGGGGGCAGCATCCTCAGTAGGGAGGCCCAGACTTCCCTCTCCCCGGCCACTTCCTCCAGCTCTTCCGAGGGGACCCCGAGACGTTCCCAGGCAAGCCGAGAGACATAGTTTCTCCAGCGTGTCCTGGGTCTTCCCCGGGGCCTCCTTCCGGAGGGATGCCCCCTGAACGCCTCACTAGGGAGGCGTTCAGGGGGCATCCTAATTAGGTGCCCGAGCCACCTCATCTGGCTCTTCTCGATGTGGAGGAGCAGCGACTCTACTTTGAGCCCCTCCCGAATGACTGAGCTTCTCACCCTATCTCTAAGGGAGAGCCCAGCCACCCTACGGAGGAAACTCATTTCGGCCGCTTGTACCTGCGATCTTGTTCTTTCGGTCATGACCCAAAGCTCATGACCATAGGTGAGGGTTGGAACGTAGACCGACCTGTAAATCGAGAGCTTCGCTTTTTGGCTCAGCTTCCTTTTTACAACGACGGACCCGTGCAGACTCCGCATCACTGCAGACACCGCACCTGTCGATCTCTCGCTCCATTCTTCCCTCACTCGTGAACAAGATCCAGAGGTACTTGAACTCCTCCACCTGGGGCAGAACCTCATCTCCAACCCGGAGAAAACACTCCACCTTTTTCCGGTCGAGAACCATGGACTCGGAATTGGAGGTGCTGATTCTCATTCCGGCCGCTTCACACTCGGCTTCGAACCGATCCAGTGAGAGTTGAAGGTCACGGTATGTTGGAGCCAACAGGACCACATCATCTGCTTCTTCCCATAGTCCAAAAATGTGTCTGTCACAATAACTGAAGTGTCCAAATGTCCTGTAGGATTGAATAGGTGTGGGAATAAGATGTCGGGTTAAAAGTGTTGTCCTGGTGCCTGTGAACTCAGAGATTTATGATCTGGATGTAAGATAACAAAAACCTGCCATCTCTTGCCGCAGTTGCCTCAATTTTGCATCCACATGTGGCCCCGTGTAATAATAAAACTAAATATCAAATTCCTGTTGATTTATCAGCAAATAATACTAATAGAGTGGTTATATGCATCAAATATTTCTAAAAGACCATAATATGCAATTAACTCCAAACCTGCACTGAACAGCTTAGCATGGATTTTATAACAAAGAAGTACTGTGACTTCTGGGAGGTCAGACCAATATGTGTGACTGTACGATGGCTTATGACTTTGGCTACTGGTTTAACTGCACGAGAGGATTTAATCTGCAGAGAAAGACTTTGAAGGACTAAGGGGTTTTCTGTACAAGTTTCAGGTCAGGAGCTTTGTTTTTGGCCTCCTGTCTATCAACCACAGCCATAATTATGAGAAACAGGATACAGAGATTCCATCACAGACCACTAAACCCATTCAGTTTGTTTCACCGAGCACCGCAAGAAGATATTTGTCATCATCGTCAATTAAGGTTGATCTGCTGGTGCATTCATCAGTTGTTGGATGAGCTGTCTGTTGCTGTGTGATTATGGGTGCATGCTAGCTGCATTCATGGATGAGCACTACATAAGCATGCTGCGAAATCATGTGGTTATGTAATTACCTGAAAGCTGCTTTTGATTTTTACACTTTTTATTACACTTTTTTTTTTTTTTATCAGAGGCTCAGGTCACACTCTCACTTTCCCTAATAAAATGTTTTCATGAACACAAACATCCATCCCATTGTTCACAGCAGATTTATGTGTATTTCCTCTAAAGATATCACAAACACGTTTTCATGCGTAAAGGCCCACATCTCAGATGATTGGATCACTATCTGTGTGTGTGTGTGTGTGTGTGTGTGTGTGTGTGTGTGTGTGTGTGTGTGTGTGTGTGTGTGTGTGTGTGTGTGTGTGTTCTTTGACCATTGAAGGCAGCATAAAGCATATTAAGTCAACTATTAAATATTAATTAGTAAACTACCAAGTAATTTGAACTATTTTAGTACCTCTACATTTTGCACCGCATTAAAGGTCCCATGTCATGCTATTTTCATCCATCTCCATTTGTTCTAAGAACCCCAAAAACATAGTATTTCAGGTTTATTTTCCCAGACTCACCTGTTTTCCAGAGTTTTAGCCTCTGAAAAGTCACTTTCTGACCAATTCTACACAAACAGGCTGATTTGCGGCCTACTTATGCATATTCATGAGTGGGCGTGTCTATAGACAGGACACTGACTTCCTCCTCCCTGCATGGTGATGTAGGGCCAGAGGATGGCCCACCCTCCTCCCACCCACTCCGTAGCAGAGCTCATGCTGCTTTAAAAACACGAGACAGAGCGTGGGGGCGGGGCGTTCGCTGGTACATACATAGACTGTAGTAAATACATACATAGCACTGCGCTAAGGGACGCTGACATGCTCACCTTCGTGGGCGTGTCTGTTTACATGTCAATCACGACAGAGAGCTTCCTGGAGGCACGCCTTCTCCAGCTCAGTGCCGCGTTAAATTCGTCATCAAAGTGGGAACGCGTCATCAAATTGGAGCGAGGTGTTTGTGCTCACCCTGCAGTAAGAAAGGAGCAAATCACCCTCTAACTAACCATTGAGGGAATCAATGAAAAAACACTTTGGGCATGTGTATGAAACCCAAATAGAACTTTTATGATGTTTAAAGCACGGAAAAGTCCATTTACCTTAACATGGGCCCTTTAACTGCAAAAAAGTGAATGTTTTTTATTTAAATATATAGGTGAATTATAACTCATATTGATTTGTAGATTAATTTAAATATTAAATGGACAAAGCACATAAATGAACTTGATCATGCAACACACAATGTTCAATTCTGACTTTGAACACTCAGATTTTAAAAGAAAATTGTTGTTTGGCAGGCATAGGCAAAGTTGTGTAGACAGAAATTGCCACAAATAAATCATGCTAAGGCCGCATTGCCAGACAGACAAAACTATGTGTCATCGTGACAGTTTACTCAAGGGTGTCTTTCTCCAAAAGCCTTTTTGAAGCCTGAGTTCAATGGTTAGGGCGAGTGATGATTTTTTGATGAGTTACGGAGCCCAAGCAATTGAGAAATCCTGTCACGCTCCATGAAACCAGTGAGACGGTGATTCATCTTCCGACACCAACAGTGGATCCACGTTAGAGGGTGATTTAAGGGCTTTAAGGCATGAGTAAATTCAATGCTTGAAATATTTTTGGTACGCCCTGTCCAGGTTGTATCACCGCCTAGTGCCCAATGGCAGCTGGAGATAAGCACCAGCAGAACCTCGCTATCCTGAAAAGGAACAAGTGCGTCGGAAAATAGATGGATGGGATGGATATTTTTAGTTGTGTTTGGTGGATTATCTCTGCTTACAGTGGTAAAATTAGCTGCTTAAGAATCTAAATGTAAAAAAATGTATTGTAATAATTACCCCTATGTTTGCTGTGGTATAAATTATACATACCGTATAAATGTTTTCTCAGTTTTTGTTTTGGTTTTTTTTATTTAAAAGTAATATTAATCCAATCAGAGTAGTATAGACTTGAACCTGTGTGCCAAACCTTGTGTCTCATGTCAGACAGAATGAGCAACAAAAGGGTGAACAAACCTCCTCTTTTCATGCCCTGTCCGTGATGTCCGGAGTTTTTTTTTTAAATTGTGAAAATTTCATGGTTTTGTCAATGCTGTATGTCTTGCCGGTGACACATTTGGGAAATCTCACCATGAATACTTATTGTTTTTCTATCATAATTTGTCCCATCGGAAAAAAGAAAAAAAAAATGCGCTCATACGTGTGAAGCAGAAGCTTTATTAGGCAATAGATTTGGATATAGAGCAAAATGAAACACACAGCAGAGCGAGGTAAAGAGAGAGGATTTTAATTACCAGCAGAAAAAACAATATGAGTTTTCAAACCCTACAGAGATACAGAAACAAAAAACAAAAAAAACCTTTTGACTGATTTCTTTACCTCCTGACAGTAGAAATTCCAGAAACAAATAAAAAGAAAGGTAGATTTGATATACCGGTCATTTTGAAATAGTTTTTCTTTTTAAATTGCAGTCATTTATTTGGAAATGGGGGATGAAAAACTGCAGTTTTTCTTAATTGTCATTTTTTTTTTTTTTACCATGAATTCAATCAAAATGAGTGTTGACTGTTATAACAGTGTGACTATTCCTTACTTTTTATTGCCCTGTTGTGGTCATTTGTATTATGTAAGTACAAGCTGCTACATATTTTCAATTATTAGTAGTTACAAGGTTTGTTTTAAAAACGTTGTTGTTCACGCACATACCGTACATATAAGAAACATGTTTGTGAACATCAACAACACCTAAAGCTCACAGTTCTCATAGAAAGCAGAGTATTTGCTGCAGCTGTGTTACATAAGGCTACAGTAAGCTCAAGTAATCAAAAGGGCTTCAGAAGCATTTATGAAGAGGAGACATCTGTCATACCAGTGGACTGCTGTTTGTTGTTCTCTCTCAACTTCAATCATCCCACAAAGTTTTTACAGAAGAGGCTTACAAAGAGTCCTCTCCCCCTACACACACAAACATACGTCCGAGACACAGACACCTGCCAAACCTCTTTTTGTTTTTTATTAAGAGGGTGCACTGTAATACACAGACACACACACACATGCACACACAACACCCTACGGCTGTATCGTGATCCCAAACATTTTACCTCTCTGCAGGAGGAATTCCCTGGAGGAGCGGTCTGGATGTTCCAGGGGGATCGCTGAGGCCCAAATGAGGAGGAAGGTCATCGTCGGGGGAAAGGCTGTCGACTGCAAGGATGAAAAGAAATCCCATTAAACTATTTCTCACTCCTTATGGAATATATTAGTTACTTAAAGTAACTAAACCCCAAAACCACTTTTTTCTGCTGAATACATATGTATTTGGGTATGAAGTAGTGCTACTGATTGATCCTTTACATTTTAATCTACGAGCAACTGCCCTCTATGGGTTGAAACGTGACTTTTACAATTGATTTTTGCTATTGGCTGAGACGAAGATCATGTGACATTTTGGGACCAACTTGCGTCACAAACGAGCGCTGTTAGCCCCGCCCCTTTTATAAAAACTAGCACCTGTGGGCTCTACAATCTGTGGTGAGTAGATTGGATTGAGAGAAGAGGGAATAGAGTAATGAGTAGCTAGTTAACGTAGCATAGATTGTTCATTGGAGATTTTATAGTATAGACTGGGCGTGTCTTAACTGCTCCAGGAGCCCCGCCCATGATCATGGTATTTTTTGATTTTTTCCTTCTAGTGGCAGGTCAGGAGAAAGCAGGGGTTTAGTTTCTCTTTGAAGGGTGCCAGGGCAAAATTGTTAGTTATGTTTATTAACATATTTACTCATAGACCTTATTCTTTTTAAGGCTTTAAGTTGAGACTTTTCATTTCTGCTGTCTCATGTTTTCTGCTCTCTTCTCGAGGTCAGCTTCCCAAAACACATCTTATCCCTCAGACACGAAGCCATGACACACTCACATGCCTACACACACTCACATAGTCACACATACACACCCAATACACATCCATTCATACACACAAACACCATACACGCACACACCTCCAACACTCACGACAATCAGGAGATACCAGAGAACTGGTTGTTTTGACCTAAAGAAGAAACTGTCTCTTTTTACCCTCTTCTTTCACCTCCACCCTGTCCTCTTTATCTCCTGGGGGGAGGAGGGAGGGGGACTGAGGGGTAATATACGTGATGAGTTAGAACTGGGCCACTCTGTCATCGGACGTCAGCCCGGGGCGGTCACTAATTTTGTCCATCTTTGTACTCCTTTTTATTTAGTTTTATAATAAACCTTTTTTATAAAATCATCAATGCCTCGCCTGGACTCCATCATTCAACCAGAGCAATAAATCATGTCTCCAAATGAGGTCAACCGCAAATTTGCCGTGACAGTTTCCCTGTGTTAAAGTGCATTATAGATAATGATGGATTCATTTGTATTGAATTAACAAAGAGAGTAATATCCACACCAGCTTTGCTTTTACATTCATGTATTTCTTATGTCTATCAAATTTTGTGTCTGTAACAAATCCTCCTTTACATATTATTCAATGAAACTTCAGGTTAAAATGACAGTTCTCATTTTTGGATTAGCAACTGTTGATCCTTTTGCTCTTTAATACACATTTGTTCATCTATTTATTGTCGTTTTTAATTGCTAAATATAAAATATATTTTATTTTTCATGGTTATTAAATTGTTACATGATAACAAAGAATGTAGATAAAACATCTCAATGACAAGGTATATATATGTTTTTTTTGTTGGTTTTTTTACATTATTGCATGTTGTTCTAATTATAGTTATATCAGGTATTAAATTAAAAGTTTTTATTTATTGCTTTTTAGTAAAACTATTCTTTGAAGCCACATTAGATGCTTTAGAGGGCTGGATTTGGTCCCCGGGCCTTTGGTTGGACACATGTTCTCCAAGGTGTGCTTTGTTCATTTATTTAGTTTAAAAATAAAATAATACAAAACAAAATGAAATGTATGTTAAAATAACGATTCTAAATACATGTGTATTTCTCTTCTGTTGGACACTTGAAATTGTTTATTATAAATCTTTGTGTTTTTGTCACGTGGAAGTGTGTAAACAGGGTTTGGCATAATAAGTATTAATTTCAGGCTAAACCCTTTCGGTCGTGCTGTACACGAAATAATGGAAATGTTTTTGTTTAATGTTTAATGGAATGAAATGACCGAATAAACTGCTACTACTACTACTATATGTGGTTTACTATTGGTAGAAGGGGCTAAGACTTTTATTGATTGTATGTGACACAAGCTACTGTATGTGTTTGTGTTCTGGATTTGTTTATCATAGATCATGGCTGTGCTCATATACACGTGTCAAAACAACGGTACATTAAACTTGAAAATTAGCCATTAGCTTAATCAGTACAAACAATAACTGGATTAACTGATTTTAAGGAAATAATGTTCTTAGCTAGGAACATAACATGAGAACAAAAAGGTATTTTGTTGAGCTTATTGAAATACAGATTGAAAATGTTATCTATTCAGAGACAAAACACATATATTGATCATTATTAACTTGTTTCAAAAACACAGGCAGCTATTTCTTCCTTCACTAGCCAAATTAATTATTGATACTTTCATCATCCCTAAAGTTTTACAGTAGGACCATCTTCTAGATCAGGGGTTCTCAACTGGTCTCACGCTGGGACCCACATTTTTCCAAGATCATTTAATTGTGACCCTTTTTTTTTTTTTTTTTTTTAATTAACCAACCAAATTTCATTTTGAGAACACGCATGTACAGTATCTTCTCTTTTTTTAAAAAAGAATATATATATATATATTTTTTTTTTTTTTTTTTCCTAACAGGCATTTCACACATTGACTGTGAAAATGAGTTTCTTTCAAAAGAAAAGACAAGTCCAACAAGAGACACACAAATTAGGTCGTTTTTTAAATATATATCAGCTGTCCAAGACCCACCCAGTGCAGGTCCGTGATCACTGTCGTGTTCCGTCCCGCCATTTGAGAAGCACAATTCGGTCGTACATAAGATCGGAACTCAGTCGTTCTCAGTACAGTTTATTATAATGATTGTTATTATTTCTCTGACAAAAAAATCAGTCTCCGTAGAGACCGTCAAAAATTGCCATGGCCGACTATATTTCAAGTCGTCCAGGCGGGGTATTGGGTAAAGTTTTCAACTAGCAATAATCGCGCCTCGGATAGACCTCATTGGCTACGATACTGCCACTGCGCAAAGCTGCCGGACCTACGTTAGAGACAGGGATTTGATTCAGACGGAAGCCTCTTTACACTATGGTTGCATTTAGAAACACAACATAAAAACATTTTAACTTAAAAACTAGCATCTAATGACAACGTATCTACACATTACACGCCTAGTACTTCATTTAACTCTTATCAGTGATTTAAGTTAGAAAATCTATCGAAAAGTGATAAGAGGCGGAGTGTTAACCGGAAATTACGTCACTGTATTTGCTGACATCAGCATCCGATAAGAAAATAACGTTACAGATTAGTGATTTATTTTTTATTTAAATCCATGGAATGAAGAGGGAAGAAATACAGAGACAAATATAATGTAAAAAAAACAATCTTCATTTATCAATTTTTTATATCTTTATTGAGAAACAAGCAATATTTCTTTTGACGTTGTGTTTCTAAATGCAACCATAGTGTAAAGAGGCTTCCATCTGAATCACGTCCCTGTCTCAGACATTAGCCTGTTAGCCTTGCGCAGTGGCAGTATCGTAGCCAATGAGGTTAATCCGAGGCGCGATTATTGCTAGTTGAAAACTTTACCCAATACCCCGCCTGGACGACTTGAGATATAGTCGGCTATGGCAATTTTTGACGGTCTCTACGGAGACTGATTACGTTGTTAAATCAATTCCTATAAATCATCAGAGTGATAGATCAAGTTTTAACAATAAACTAAGTAACTTGACTTAAAAAAATGAATAATTACAATCTAGAAAATATTTCAAATACTATCGTAACATCTAATGATAACGTATCAATACATTTTACGCCTAGGACTTCAATAAACTCTTATCAACGATTTAAGTTAGAAAATCTATCGAAAAGTGAAGTGTTACCCGGAAATGACGTCACTCTAGTTGCTAACATCAGCATCCTGTAAGAAAATAACGTTATAGATTAGTGATTTATTTTTTATTTCAATCCATAGAATGAAGAGGCAAGAAATGCAGAGACAAATATAATTAAAAAAAAAAAATGTTCATTTATCAATTTTTTATATCTTTATTGAGAAACAAGCAATATTTATTTTGACGTTGTGTTTCTAAATGCAACCATAGTGTAAAGAGGCTTCCATCTGAATGACCTCCCTGTCTCAGACATTAGCCTGTTAGCTTTGCGCAGTGGCAGTATCGTAGCCAATGAGGTCTATCCGAGGCGCGATTATTGCTAGTTGAAAACTTTACCCAATACCCCGCCTGGACGACTTGAAATATAGTCGGCCATGGCAATTTTTGACGGTCTCTACGGAGGCTGATTACATTGTTAAATCAATTCCTATAAATCATCAGAGTGATAAATCAAGTTTCAACATTAATCTAAGTGACTTGACTTAAATAATGAATAATTACAATCTAGAAAATATTCCAAATACTATCGTAGCATCTAATGATAACGTATCAATACATTTTACGCCTAGGACTTCAATAAATTCTTATCAACGATTTAAGTAAGAAAATCTATCGAAAAGTGGTGTTACCCGGAAATGACGTCACTCTAGTTGCTAACATCAGCATCCTGTAAGAAAATAACGTTACAGATTAGTGATTTATTTTTAATTTCAATCCATAGAATGAAGAGGCAAGTAAAACAGAGACAACTAAAAAAGACAATGTTCATGAATTCATTTTTATATTTTTATTGAGAAACGCGGACGATACATTTGCTCCATTAAATACCATTAAGATAAACAAATATACACAAATCCACCAAAAGAGCAGTATTGAAGCGTGTCTAATACAGTGAAAAGGCTAAAAATGAACAGTAAGTGCAAAAAACTAATTAAGAAAAAGAAAGAAAATGAGGAAAAAGACAAATAAAACAGAATATGTTAATATCGATATATCCAGGGCTTGGATATTTTATTTGACATTGACATTATTCCTTAACATGTCCTTAAATTTAATTAAACAAATTAAGAGTTTTACAGCACATTTGGAGGTCATTCAACTATTGAGTCATATTGAATAGTGTCTAACAGTGAAAAGACAAAGAAGAACAGGGGGTGCATATAGCAGAAAACAATTGACAAATAAAAATAATGTAGAGTATGTTTATATCATTAAGTCAAGGGCTGGATTATTTTTACATCGAATTGACATTGTTTAGATTTCCTTAAACAAATTACGTTTTTACAACTCTTTTTGGAGGTCATGGTGGATGCGGCGTTTCAATATGCTTGAAACTCACACAGTGAGTAAAAATGTACAATTGGGGGAACATGTTGGCGTCTTTGCATTTATGAATATAGTATTTTCCAAAGAGAATAATCAAAAAAGTGTCTCAAGTAGTGTTGGTTAAAGTAGCGACATTGATCCTTTAAGTCCACTAGGTGGCGGTGTGGTGCCTGTGACTGCTTTCATCCTTAGCCTTAGCTAGCATAGCGAGATGACTGCGACAGTGGATGTATTTAGGGACAACCAGCGTTATTAATCTACCCCCCATAAGCTGCATGTGTTACTGTTAGATCATTCATTGAAGAGGGGAACACTGCGACTGGACGACCTGCCATTTTTGCCCCACCGTAACCCGGACTTAACAGGTAGCCTTCTTGCTAGCATTAGCACACCGTAAGCGTCCGCTCATTCGGCTTATTTATTGATAAACCTACACACTACTTGTTAGGCCTTTAGAAAGTAATTTAGATTTTTAAAGAAAATGTTAAATTATGTTGCATTCGATTTCCTTGATATTTATTGCCCTATAGTTACTGGCGCACGCTACTGAGCTTAAATGAGTGACTGCTGTTCCCGATCGATTGGTAAACCTGTTAACTGCTGTCTTATGTTAGCGTGATCAAGTCTTACCAGTTGGAATTATACTTAATATTTCTCCACAGTTAAATGATATGATTTAAGTTGATAAGCATGTTTTCCCCCAACATTTGTAGATCTATAAAAACTGTAGAAACTTAAAGTAAAATTCGATTTTAATTAGAATCCTAATTTGAAACATCTAATTCAAAACGGTCAGCCGTCAATTAAAATAAATAAACAATAAAATTGTTAGCTGCTAGAAAATTGGGGTATTCCTACTTTTAATGTCTGCTGTAACCAGCTGCTTTTACTGCCTGTAGTAAATCAGACATCATGTAACACGTTAACCAGTTGGCTCAGGACACCGGGCCGTCAGCCAATCAGAGTCGAACATGCAGCCTTCATGGCCATTTACGTACCTTCAACAGACTGTCTGCGTTTGATACAGTTTCTTTCTATATTTTGAACGAGCAGATGCGTGGACTGGCATAATGTGTATTATTATATAAAACATGTTTAACAGGCTGTTTTGTGTGTCTCAGAATGGCTGAACCAGAGCTCCTTCTGGACTCCAATATTAGACTCTGGGTGGTGTTGCCCATTGTCTTCATCACTTTTCTCGTTGGGGTGATCCGGCATTATGTTTCCATTCTGCTTCAAAGTGACAAGAAGCTCACATTGGAGCAAGTCTCCGACAGGTCCGTCACCTCTTCATTCCGTGACACTGAAGTGATGCACAGTGTAAACTGTGGCAATGTTTTAAAAACTACATTGTGCTCTTTTTTTTCTCCAATATTTAGCCAAGTTCTCATTCGAAGCAGAATCCTCAGGGAGAATGGGAAATACATTCCTAAACAGGTGAGTAGTATTGCTAATAGATAAGTTTAGGGTTTGTTTATCACCTTTCCAATGAACTGTAAAAACCCTTCTGCTATTATTTGTGTTTCAGTCTTTTCTAATGAGGAAGTTCTACTTCAATAATCAAGAAGATGGATTTTTTAAAAAGACCAAACGAAAGGTGGTTCCGCCTTCTCCAATGACAGGTGAAGTTTTAAAATGTTAGCATTATTTAAGCAGCAACAACAGTAGGAACAAGCTAAATGTGCATTTCTGTACGACCAATAATAACAACAAACTAGATATAATTAATATTTATCTTCTATACCAGTTAGTCTTCTTCACTGTCCATAATAGATCAGAGCAAGAGTGGATCTGTGCTGTTATGTTTGTAGGGGCGTGTTTTGTCTGGCATCTGGCAATACGATTCATATCTCGATACATAGGTCATAATACGATACGATATATCCCGATATTAAAGTAGAAGGCGATTATTGCGATTTTCTTTAATATGACTTAACAAACAACTAATCTGTAAATGTGTACACCTTCATGAGAACATTATGTATGAAATATATTTTATTGGCATATTTTACACTCAAAACATTGGCTTTAACATGTCATGTGCCAACAACTTAAAATAACATACAATCTGCCTGTGGTTTTTAAACTAACTTTGACTTTAGTGCAACATGACTGAGGTTTATGCCTAGAACAACAAATGAATGCAGAAAGTTAGTACTTTCTTTTTAGATTTTATTGAAAAAACACAAGCTGGTCGACATGCCCAGGTTTCAGCGCAGTTACAATTTCTCCGGCAGTGGGAAAGACTTTTCTGGTTAAATAGAGGTGAAATATATATGTATATAAATTATTTTTTTAAATAAAAAAAAATTGATATGGATGCTTTTAGAATCGATCCGAGAATTGCGCAACGTAATATCGCGATATAGCGCCGAATCAATTTTTTTCCACACACCTATTAGTTTGTGTTATTCATTATTTTTGGTCACACTGAAAGACTTTTTCTCACACATACACACACATGCCCAGGTGTGGTGTAGAGATTCAGCAATTCAGTGTAGTTGGAGAACAGCAAGGGGCACCATGTGCTACCATAAGGGATTAGAGAACTGACTTTTCTCCATGGAAGAAGGTGTTTTTTCATTCCATGCGGGGTCCAGTGCAGATTGCACACATAATGCTAGTGTTCACCTGCTTACATGTTTTTAAACATGTCTTTTTACCACACAGATGGCTCGTAATGGTGCGCGCTGCAGTGTGTGTGAGTGGATCAGCTGCTTCAGCCTGTATTGTCCAAGAAAAACTTCCCCTCTTAGCTGGTTTTCACTGATTTAAAATAACTTTTCTTAAAGGGTTTTGTTCTACTTTACCCAGGCTGCACAGCTGCCTCCCCAACAGCACACCCCATGCTACACAGCACAGAGAATACAGAGTTATGCATTGAGTGTTCCCACTAGGCTTTACAACAATCTGATTGGCTATATCGGGTCGATCAATATTTAGCATTTTATGCATATAATGTGATCAGCTGTAATGTGTGAATTTGCCGATCCAGTGACGTCATTGTCGTGATGAAACTCTCTGTAGATGCTCCCATTGCGTTGTTTTATCATCTCATTTACACCGAAGAGTTGTTTCCTCTACGTGACACGACTATAGTATTTCACTCGCATTTGTGCACAAAGGTGATAACCTATGAACGAACGGCAAAAATGTCTCTCGGTTGGAGCGGTGACTATACCTTTATGAATAAAGTTGAAAAATCTCAAACATCATTTCTTAAGAGAACAAAATGCTGGCCTGACGTTATTGCAAATTATTGACTCCATGTGTTTGCAGATCCCAGCATGCTGACGGACATGATGAAAGGCAATGTCACCAATGTACTTCCCATGATCCTCATCGGCGGCTGGATCAACTGGACCTTTTCAGGATTTGTAACAAGTAATAAGCAGCTCTCATGTTGTTACTTAAGTTAAAGTGATGCAGATTAAAGCTCTTTGTAATGTCAACTTTGTGGCGTTGTTTCTCGTAGCTAAGGTTCCATTTCCTCTGACGCTGCGCTTTAAGCCCATGCTGCAGCAAGGAATCGAGCTGCTCTCACTGGATGCCTCTTGGTAAACCAACTCAAAACTCAGTTGACAAATGCAGTAATTATATACTTTTGAATATTATTCTTGATCACTTTCCATTTCTTCTGTCTTTCCAGGGTGAGCTCAGCGTCGTGGTATTTCCTCAACGTGTTTGGTCTGCGAAGCATGTACTCATTAATTCTTGGTCAAGATAATGGTGAGTAAAGGAAACTGAAGCATGGCTTTGACTGTGATTTTTTTTTTTTTTTTTTTTTCCAATTTTAATTTTTACAGGAATGATGTTTAAATGATAAAAGCCTGGTATTAAAAGTTTATAAAAAAAGTATATGATGTTTAGTGAAATGCATTAGGAGGTTTTACAATAAGTTGGTGAATGACTTAACTCTCCTATTATCCTCAAATATTACAACACATTTTACCGTTGGGGTCAATCTGACCCCAGGGATATGTATCCTCCAGAAAAAGACTTTCACAAAATTGTCGACCAAGTTTTTGTGTCAGGCACTTTGTTTATTGGTTAAATAAGTAAATGAATAAATAACCTGTTGAGAATGAAACCTTGACCTGTTCTCTAGCGCCACCAGCAGGCCAAAATTTTAAGTTAGAATTAATTTTAATTTTTAATAATGTCATGTATAAACTCGGGCTGAACGATTTTGTAAAATAATCTAATTGCGATTTTTTTTTTTTTTCTAAATATTGCGTTTTAATATGTGATTATTTTTTCAAGGGCCTCTTGTCATGTATTTTTCAATGAACACAAGCAATAAATCGTTCTGTTTCATAATAAACTATTTCACATTTATTTGAACTTTAAATAAAAATGTACATTTTAAAGCACAGATTACAACAATAAAGCAAACAAATCTGTGGCGTTACCTCATCAACATATATAACTAACTTGACGTTTCATGAAACATGTGGACTGCACTTCTTAAACACTCTCAGGAACAGGACAGTCTTTAAATAAATATAATAAAAAGATATTAAAAAATAAAGCTTACTTATAACCAGTCAGTAACATCAGACATACTGAAGTGCAGGAGTAAGGAGAACTAATATCTGCTTTAACTAATTGGACGTTTTTTAGGTAAATCAAACTCCCAACGACCTTTGACAGCATGTGCAGACACAGAAAAAAAATAAAAACAAAAAAATTGCAGCCTTTGCGATTAGAAAATCATTCGCAAATGCAATTAATCGTTCAGCATTAGTATCAACTCGACTCTGCATCTGCATGTGTGGAGATGTAAGGTCACAGACAGACAAGTTTTGCACAGCTAAGGCTACGTTCACACTGCAAGCCTTAATGCTCAATTCCAATTTTTTTGCTCAGATCCTATTTTTTTTCTTTGTCCGTTCACATTACTATTTAAAATGTGACCTGTATCAAACTCCAGTGTGCACTGTTAGCGGCTCCAAATTGGAGAATGAATGAGCAGGTGCAGAGGAGAACGTGGAGAAAGAAAAAGAGAAACAAATATTGTTTTTGCTTCAGATACAGGTTGCATAGGGGCATAAAAATCAGATTTTAGCATTAAGTCCTGCAGTGTGAACATAGCCTAAAAACAGGTGCAATATGTGTTCAGCCCATTGACAAAATATAATCGTGATAATTTCATGCTTAATCAATTGTACCCATCAAATTAGAAAAAGTCATGAAATATGAAGCAAAAATAATTTTTTTTAAACGATTAATATTGAAAT